>NC_136526.1:26642239-26869739 GCF_053919585.1 Euprymna scolopes
TCATATGTGTTTTTATCTAAATTTAACGTGCAGTCCAGGAAGTTTGTTATTTTCATGTTAGCTGATACGTCTGCTTTTAGGCCTAATTTTTTCATTTCCTTGTGCATGATTTTCTTAAAGTTTTCTCCCTTGACTTTGTTGGAGTTCTTTATTATAGCTAGTCCGTCATCTCTCTATAGACCGATATCTGTAGTATCAAATATGTGCGCCCATGTGCCTAGTGGAAACGGAATTATTGAGAGAAACCACAGGACCTTCAAGACCATCGCAGCTAGGAAGGGGTGTATGGTGTCTGAGGTGGTCTATTAGTATAATATCACCTCTGAGGACGACATTTCACCCTCTACTGCGCCAGCCGAAGCACTGCACAGGTACCACGTCAGACTGAGAGGCGTGGAGACCAGCCCACTACCTGAGCCGGAGGCGATGAGAGAGAGTATCAAAGAGGGGGATGTCATCTGGGTTAAGAACCCCCACAGCAAGTGCACCACACACTATGGAACCAGGCGTGTTACTGAGGTGCTCAGCCCGCAATTGGTGCGGGTTGACGGGGTGCCCCGCCACATCAAAGATCTTCAATCGACATCACAAGCACAGCCGCCACTCGGTGACGAGAAGGAGACTGGATCTGAGACCAGTGAACCATCATTCTAGATTATGCCGACTTTTTCGGACAGCGACCCTGAGATTAGCAGCCTTAGGTTCACCGACCCTGAAACCGAGGATGAAAACACAGGCAAGGACAAAGCCCCTGATCCCTATCTCTGAAGAAGCACCTGAAGAAAAAGATCAGTGTCCCTGCCCTCTCTGTGATAATGATATCAGGGGGGAGTGTGGCGAAAATTGTGGGAACACAGGCTTACCTCTTAAACGGCCTCGGTGTGCGCTTTGCAGACGCAGTGTCATGATGCTGAAAAGGGTCCAAGATGGCACCTGCGGCCTTATATAACAATGCAGTCTCACAGAATCCTGTGTGCTCTTGCACACGTATGCAAATTTGGAGAACTCTGTCTTTTATAAAAACAGGCCACTGGAGCAGATGGGATAGATGTGAAAACTATGGACGACACTGCTGCTGTGAGCTGAGGTTTTGAGTACTCGTTTTTTTTTTTGCAACAACACAGCAAAAAACACGCAAGTACTCACTTCACTTAAAAAAAACAAAAAAACACCCAAATAACACACACACTTATCGTTCACTCTTTTACCATTGTTCTTTTACAGTATATTTTACTATTTTTATTATAAATTTTTTTTCTCTTATTACATATTTCCTCCCTTATTTTTGTCTCTTACATATTTTCCTTTTCCTGCATGGTCCTGCGACAATATTCTTTTTGCATTTCGGATAGATGACTTCTTGATCTGTTGTCACTTTCTATTATAAAACGAAAAACACAAAACATGGCTATGGCATTACCTGTCGTCGCTGGCGAAGTTCAAGTTTGGTTTGCTCAATTCGAGCGGTATTTTGTGACAAACAACGTCACGGAGTAACGACAATTGCACATACTTTGTAATGCATTCCCTGCATCATTGACGCCAGTTGTCAAAGATTTGATAATTGACACCACTCCACATTCCACCTAAGCCAGATGTTGGTCCGCAATGAAGTTTTGAGGGACTACTTGCCAAGTGAGTTGCTCCGACGAATGAGGGAGTTGAAAGTGCCTTCATGAAGCTGCTTTTCTTTTCAAGACTACCAGCACAGGTAAAAGCGATTCTGACACTCATACTGGAGAAGCATTCCATTGATGTGATAGCGGCGTTGGCGGATAGGGACTCCAGTAAGGGGCCTACTACCGCGCCCATCTCTCACCTACTAGCTGCAGCCACTACATCTTCTATAACTCCTAGGGATGCAAGCCAAGACGCCACTTCCGTGGCTATACTCGATGCTATTGAGTGCTTCACCAGAGAGGTGATAAAAGTAAATGCAGACAGGTCGCATTTGCCCAGATGCTACTACAAAAGCCATTCGCCAACGCCACACCACCACCACTGCTCAAATAAGCCAGGATTGTACTTTTATCACACTCGCTTCAGTATGTAGGCATGAAGATGTAAAATGCCCTGTTTGTGAACCAGGAAAACTAAGGTCAACTGGAGAGCTGAGCACAGCAGGCTTTCCACGGGATATTCACAATAACCATGCCTATTTTATCACAGGCTCCCGATCCCAAGTACGTTGTTGGTCGATACAAGAGCAGCTTGCAGTATATGGCCACTGAAACTCCTCCGTGAGAAGCCAGCAATGTCGCCAATCACACTGCAAGCGGTAAATTACTCCTCCATTCCCACGTACGGTCAAATTTTTCGTTTTCTGGACTTGAAATTATGGAAAGACTTTATGTGGGTCTTTACTGTAGCGGATTTACCCTACTCCATACAAGACACGGACCTCCTGCAACACTTCAACCTGATAGCGAATGTATGCAGACATTAGCTGATATTATGGAACTTTCCGTCGCTGGTGTGAAAACCAACACTCCCTCTATCAGCCCGGTATTCTTCATTGCAGCATCCAATAACCCATACCAGACCTTATTACACTCCTATCTAGAGTTGACAAACTTAAATTTTGTGGTAAGCAAACCCACGCACATCACAAAACACTACATCGGGACCGCTGGTGCACCTGTGTTCTCACACCCTTGCTTGCCTCCCTACTGATAAACAGGCATCAAAGGCAGAATTCAATCATATGCTGCAGCTGGGAATAATCCACCCCCTCGTCCAGTCCATGGGCTTCTCCTTTGCATATGGTCCTGAAACGTGACGGAGATTGATTGGGGGGCTATCTATGAGTCAATGCCATGATAGAACCTGATCGTTATCTAATCCTGCATATAGAGGACTTTGCTTCCTCTCTGCATGGTTGTAAGACCTCCTCCAAACTAGACTTAAGGCTTACCATCATATCCCAGTGAATCCAGCCGATATTCCAAAGACTGCAGTAACAACTCCATTTAGAACGTTTGAATTTCTAACTATGCCTTTTGGTTTGTGAAACACTAGTACTTTTCAGTGCTTCACGGATGAAGTAGTGCGTGACTTTGACTTCGTCTATAGCTATCTAAATGACATTCTCGTGGCAAGTGCCTTACCCGAGGAACATGTCACCCATCTCCGCCTACTGTTTGAACGGTTTCAGCAATACCAGGTGAGGATTAATCCTGGTAAATATGTTTTCAGTGTTTCGTCCCTAGTTTTCCTGGGCCACATTATCAGTCCAGATGGTATATCTCCGTTACCGGAAAAGGTGAAAGCTCTACAAGACCTTCAACCACCCACTTCACTTTGCCAACTAAGGCACTTCCTCGGTCTGTTAAACTATTACAGACGCTTTATCCCACACTGTGCGAATCTTCTAGCTCCTCTTTCAGACCTGTTACGTAACAGGAAGAAGAAAAATGAGCAAATCTCACTTAATGAACACAAAAACACACGAGCCACACACTGCTCCTACTTACAGCATCCAAATACATATACACCTGCAGTGAATACTCCATCCAAAGACTATTATGTAACCACCATACGTAGTGGTTGTAGAGTATACTGGCCAAAGAAATTATATAAGACTCTCTACATATAATATGCCTTTGTACAATTTCTGCTTACCCCCCCCCCAAAAAAAAATAAAAAAACAGAATTTTTCACAAAAGACATTTTTCTTCCCTAAAAAAAATAACATTTTTTCGCTTCACCAGCAGAAAAATCAGCTTTTCACATTTTTTTTTCACATAAAATGTTTTTATAAGCTCGTACTATTTCAGTTCTTTACGACTCCTACTTTTCTTCCCTGTTCGCTTTCCGCCTAAGCAGGGGGTGATATAGCAGTTACAAATAACTATTTTCTCTAGGGAATCACTGACCCCCTCTGTCGCAGTTAAAGTTTTTTGATGTTTTTATTTTCATTCCATCAACTACAGTCGGCAACTTTTTGATATCAGGAATATTGCAGTGCCCAAGAATTTTATGCCATGTCTGTAAATCATGGCAGGCGGTTTTCGATGGAACTACGCTATTTAAATAAATATAATAATAAATCTTCCATTTTCTTTAATGTCGAATACAGTTCCATTCGGGTATACCAGTTTTGATTTATTGGGGCTAAAGTTTATATTTGCACCTTGTTTAGTGGCAGCTTGTACAGAAAAATATTTTATTTAAATTTCGGTATTAGAAGAGCATTTTCTAGAATACAGAAACATAGTTCACCTTTAAAGATTGTTCCTTAGCGAGATTTTCGCATTGCCTCCTTTCAAAACGATATCATTTATTCGACTGCCGTCAGCTATTTCTACAAAATGATTTTGTGGTTTAAAGTTCGGATCAAAATTGATAAAATCAGATTCCTTTGTAATCACATGTGTCGTTGCACCGTTAAATGTACATGAAAATAAGAATGTTTGTTCACTAACGGAAATCTCCGCATTTTTAATGGAGTCGCCCTTTAAAGTCCTGTATCTACATTAGAAACTCTTATGATTAGGTCGCCCACAATTATAGCAAATAATTTTTGTACTTTTCTTAGGAGAAAAAGTGTTTTTTGTTTTTGGCAAAGTTGCGGTTTTTATTCACGGCATGGGTATAATTTAATTTTGGTGTTTTTATGTGTGCATTTTTAAATTTCATGATATTTGCAGATTCGTTTTTTTTCTGTTTCCTCGTAACTTCTGAGTGCTACCTTGAGTTGACTAAAAGTCATGGGTTTTTCTTTCCGGGTTATCATGGTTGTAAATGGCTTGAAATCACTCGGTAATCCCTTGAGGACAATATAAATTAACAGACTGTCGCTAATAACTTTACCAGACATTTTAAAAGAATTTGCAGTCGTTTCAGCTCTTATAATATAATTTGTAATGGTTTTGGCTTCCATTCGTTTTAGAGAAGTCAGTTCAGTATATAAAGAAATAATTTTGGGGTTTCCTTTCGATAAATAATGCTCTCTCAATATGTTCAATGCTTTACAGCCATCGTCCAGAGCTTCTCTCATTACCAGTGATAGACTTCGGTCATCTAAGCACTGTATTAATTCCGCAAAGACAGTTGCGTTCTTTTCATTGAAGTCGGGGTCGTTTCTGTTTTCAGATTGTGTTTGAAGTACTTTGTGTAGCTTTTGAATTCGTAGATATCCTAAAAATTTCACTTACCACAATCGAATTCTAATTCTGATCCATCGAAATAATGACGCACGTTGGGTCCATAACCTCTAGAAGTGTAAGCCATTTTTAGTTTCAGAACAGATTCCGATGGTTCGTTGTTCTACACAAGTCCTAGGAGGTGACTGGTTTGCAGTAGACAGAACAGTTTCCTGGATTTGCAGTAGACAGTTCTCGAGTTGGAATCCACAGAGCAAAAGATTCTTCCTGTGTTGACACGAAGAAAACATATGCGAAATTGCTTCAGAAAAGGTTTAATATTTATGGAGCAATTCTGGTTTCTGATTGGTTGGTAGCAGAACGTGAATTAATTCGATTCGTCAGTTCCTAGCAGCATCGTTTATAAATAGAATCTCTCGACTGTGCGGATCCCGCACAGTCGAGAGATTCTATTTATTTATATATCTCATCATAGTAAAAAATATTGTAACATAATTGTACTATTTCAGTTTTTACGACTCCTACTTTTCTTCTGTTGGCTTTCCGCCTAAACAGGGGGTGATGTAGCAGTTACAAAGAACTATTTTCTCTAGGGAATCAGTGACTGAATTCTTAGGCCATAAGATAACAGGGCGCATTGATTCATCTGCTCCATAAAATCTGGAGGGAACGTCAGTCAGTCAGGACCAGACCTTCAGCCTAGCAACATCTTTCCTCTCTCGTCCCCTTCCCATCGGACAACTCTACCTAGCATCGACAGTCTCCACTGGAGACAACTGCTAACTAGGACCGACACGGGAAATATCAGTGCTGAACCTGAACTCCTGTTTCTGCTGAAGATAAATGGACTTTCGAAGTGTTACCAGCTCTACTCAGAGGCAAAATAGGCGTTTCTTTTTATGCAACGAAGAACAAATAAAATTTGTGTCAAATTTTAGAGGTTAGGGTTAGTTGTAATTGTTAATTTTTTAAACACTATCTTGGAGCAAAAACAGGTGAGAAGAAAATTCTTGCAACTAACAAATTCACGTTACTTTGAACGACAACCAAACTTTTTTAATTTAGTATGCAAAAAACGTCCCGTAGGCTCCAACTGCTAATATATTGTCACATAGACTTAACATCTGTTACGAAGTTGAGTGCAAGATCTCATTCCCATTTATGAAGCTTTCTCGAAACTTAACACCGAGAAACGCGATAAAAGCAGCAGCAGCAAAAAACAACAATATTTACAAATTTTCAAATACTCAACTGTGATTGGTTAATTTCTAGCAGTTAGATTAGCTGTCAAAATCCAACTTCGACCAGTCAGAAGTGACTTACCGTGGGAGCCGGGCACCTGCTAAATTTGTGTTTAAATAGAGAGGAGCTAAGCTCTTCGAGGAGACTGGCTGAAATGCAAACTCTGCTGAAATGCAGACTATGCTGAAATGAAGACTATGCTGAAATGCTGCAGGGACAAATTGCTATTGAACTGAAGAACATTTTATTTTACTTTTCTTAAGTTTATTTTTAAAATAAACGATTGAGTAATCAATCGCTTAAAATCAAACTTATGTTGTTTGTTTCTTTCTCGCCACCATACGCTTATTTATAATACGATAATCTAAAGACAACGATACTTCAGCACTTGGATTTACTTAGGATTAATAATCATACGAACTTTGCCAGTTGTGTACAGTTTTGTTTTATGTTTTTCTGAGATTTATAATAGGAACGCTATGCAGTGGCGTAGCAAGAAAGGGGCGAGAGAGAGGGCGGAACGTGCCAAGGGGTGGCATTTTGAGAGAGTAAAAATAGAAAAATAAATAAAAAACTGACAAAAAATCTGAAATTTTATACCCAAATGAGTTTCTAAGGTTGTAAAAAAAATCGAAATTTTGGAGGTATCGGAATCGGAAAAATGTGTCTCTATTTTCTGATTCCTAAACCGATTTAAAAAATGTAACTGATTTTTTCATTATTGGTACTAATGATAAATATTGTTTTTAAATTATCACTAAAACTAAAATGATAATAACCTGAAAATACGATGTAAATTTATTTTACTTGAGAAACAAAAAAATTAGATATAAAAAAAACATGCATAAATTCTCTAGGTAACCTTTCAAAGAAAGCAGTTGATTTACATGTTCCAAAAAGGTCGAAAAAATAAACAAAATATTTTTGTCATGAAAAATACTTTCAAACATCACTGATAAATGATGCTATGAAAAATTGTATACTGGAAAATTAGCAACAGAAAATTACGTAATTTGGGAATTGTAGAAACATTAAGCAACTACGGAATAAAAACCGACTGAAAACATTTTATGATCGTCCTATCAGTGGATATAATTTTAAAGAACTAAGCTCTACACCTGTTAAATGAGACATGTTAAATGTATGTGGCGGTGGATATCAGTAAAAGAAGGAAGGTCCACACGCGGAGACGGGTTATGTCTTTTTCTTAAGAAGGTTAACACCGGAAAGAAATAAACATAACTCCTTAGGGGCATAACTCAGGATGCTAAGGTTTACTCTCTTAACACCCCTGCTTAAACTTTACATCCTGATAATTTTAATTTTACACAGTCCATGCGGGTTCTCGCCAGGGGTTTTGTGAAGTAGTTTGCCGTATTTTTGTCGGTTGGCACATAGTTCAGTTCGATTGTACCATTGTTTATTTTGTCCCGTATGTAGTGATATTTTATGTCTATGTGTTTTACCCGCTGATTAGTGATAGAGTTTTTTTGCAATGCAAATTGCGCTCTGGTTGTCAGAATATATTGTTGCTTGCATTCTTTTGTATTGTTCATATCGTTTATCAATTGCAGTAGATATTGTGCTTCCTGTATGGCTGGTGTCATTGCCGTATATTCAGCCTCACGTATAGATAGAGCTTTTTACTTTTCCAGGCAATAACAGGTCCTTCTTCATTTAGGGGAAAACAATAACCCGACATACTTTTTTATGTCTTCAGAGCTTCCCCAATCAGCATCGGTAAATCCTGTTAACTTCAGACCGCCTTCACATTTCCTGAACTTTCAGATACCTGAATACATGCTTCACTGCATTCCAGTGTTCAATTGTGGGAGGTTTGGTTGTACTGTGATAATTTATTTACGACCCATGAAATATCGGGTCTGGTGCAAGTAGATAAGTAAACCAGGCTTCCTATAGCCTCTCTGTACCTTGTGGAATCAAAAGACTTTGCTTCCTTAGATAAAGTTAATTTCTGTTCACAGGGTGTTAGTCTGAGTTTGCAGTCTAGCATATTAAAATTTTTTTAATACTTTCTCAGTATATGTCCGTTGATTTATTTCTATTTTATTTGGTTTGACTATGAAGTCCACACCAAGAAATCTTGAGATTTGATCTAAATCTTTCATGTCAAACTTTTGTTTGAGTAGGGTCTTGACTTCCGTTACTATGTCTAAGTTATTTGTCATAACAAACTTGTTATAAGTCATCTTTTTCTATATTATATATACACGCATTTTCCCCCAACTAAATTTTTGCTTTCAGGGAGGGTTGTCAGAATGAAAGTATTGTTTTCCTTTAAGGAATCCATCCCCTTCTCCATTTATCAGCCTCCGGTGAATTTATGGCTTCATGATATGATCCAGGGATAGTTTTATTTTCACAAGAATTTATACATTCTTCATCTTCATCACTTAAGTTATTGCTAGTGACGTAATCTCTGTCTCAGTGGGTTCCTTGGATTTCTGTTTCCGGAATTGTCATTTGTTCTGTTACTTGTCTGTTCGCTAGCTTGACTGTTGCTATAATCTATATAATCTATAATTCAATAACTTGAGTGTTATTTCTTCTGCCCGTCACACCAATAATTTCCTGGGTAAGTTTGACACTGTTGTCCAAACTTCCAAACTTCTGTATACGTAACGCACCTTCTCTCAACTCCAAACGCACTTCTGCTAATTCAACTTATTTCTTCAAAATCCAACTTCAAAATGAACGTGCCCTATAAAAAATCAACACTCTTTTATCTCCAACCAGGAGCATCTCATTAGCATATCGGGTGGTCACATTGCAGGCATATAAAGAGATAAGGCAGCCATTTTTGTTTGTTTCTTCTTCATTCATTTCGTTCCACAACCGACCCGTTGAATTATGCACACGTGTTAGTTAGGTAAGTCACCTGTTTTCCCTACAATATCTCCCTCGTAGGGATCAGGTAGAAGTCCGTTTGTTCTATTCTCATCGACTATGTGTTCACTGAAATGGTTAGGATTTATTGAAGGAATTAAAGTTGGATTAATATATTTATTTTGGGTTGCAATATCCTGAGTGGTTTCCCTTGCATCGTTAAATTCATTAACCATACTTTTTTTTACAGATTTCTTTCATTGAAATATACAAAATAGGCTGGACTGTATTTGTCGTATCGTACAAAAATTCCTTTTTCCGCCCGAGGATCTAATTTTGTTTTATTTTGCACATTGGCGTAACACGTTGTACCAAAAATGTTCATATTTTTAACGTTTGGTTTTCTTCCCTTTAGTGCCTCATAAGGTGTTAGTTTTATTCGGTGATCATAGCACCTATTTCGAATACAAGTAGCACACAGAAAAGCATATAGCCACAGCTCGTGAGTTACATAAGACTATTAGCATGTATCTCGTCCCGCGGTTCCATTTTGGTGCGGTGGCTGAGGTCTCGTGTCGGATTTTATGTTGAACAAGAAGTGATTTGAATTCTCTTGATGTGAATTCAGAACCGTTATCACTTAATCTTCCATAAGGAGCACTATTGGCCCAGAATTGTTTTGTAGCGTCGACTGTGTTGCTTTTGTTCTTGAATAAATATGCCATCACATAGCCTGAATAGTCGTAAGTAAATGTTGTGGCATACTTGTAACCAGTCTGTGAGACTAACCGTAGCCCTCGGCGCAAGAGGGTCCGTGTGTGCCTGGCGTGTGGGGTGGTGGCTGATCCTGTGGTCGGGGCAGCGGAAGAAAGAGTTTCAAGATGGCGCCTGCCTGCTTTTATTAGAGACGGAATCTCGCAGGATCGCGCGAGATCTCGCGGGGATGCAAATTAGCTAGGCCATCTTGAGGAATAAAAATCGGTCCATTGGAGGTGCGAGGCAGTCGGGTTCTGACGTTCGTGGTGATCAGTACAGTGACCGTTGGGTTCCGTTAGTGACCGTTGGGTTCCGTTTCTATTCGTGCAGTCAGTTGAGCTTTGTTAGTTACCTTCGCGCCGTGGCTGTCATTGTTTGTTGGTTTGCTGTGTGTTGTCGTGGTTCTTCAGTGAAACGCTTCGCCGCCCATGACGAGACTCCCCGTCTCCTACACAAGATACTCATACAAGCTATTTCGCCCCCCCCCACTCCGAACTTGGTTTTCTTTTCTTCAATGGCGGATAGGTTCGATCTAAAGTTGATACCAGAATTCGACGGATCCGACCCGGTACTCAGCTGGGTTGAGAAGGTCGAGTTACATTGTCAGTTGTCCGGCGTGAAAAATGTTGAGCGCGTGATTCCTCTGCGGCTGACCGGCGGGGCCTTCGCTGTATATCAGCAACTCAGCGCTGAGGAGAAGTGTGACTACTTGAGTATCAAGGCGGCGTTGTACAGGGCGTTCGCCACTGACCCCGCCACTGCATGGGAGCAGTTTGAGACGAGGTCTATACGCTTGGGCGAAACTGTGGACGTGTATCTCGCCGAACTTAAGAAGCTGACGGTGTTGTTCGGCGGTCTTCCCGAGAGGGCCCTAGCCTACAAATTCCTGTCAGGACTCCCCGCTGGAGCAAAGCAGCTCCTGCGAGCAACCTCTACCATGTCCTCACTACCACTGAGTGACCTAGTGGACAGAGCCAGGACAATAATGAAGGATGACTCGATGGTGCAGGAACCGGTAGTCGCCGTTGCACAGGCCCCACCAAGTGGCGAAGGACCGTCTCAGGGACCCAGCCCGCAAGGTGATGTCATCTACTACAGATGCAACGGGCGGGGCCACATGGCAAGAAATTGTAGAAGGCGGTCAATGGCTGTTCGCTGCTACCGCTGTAACAAGACTGAGCACATGGCCCGAGACTGTGCGGGAAACGGGGACGGGGACAAGGTGCCAGTGCCGACCTCTTCCCCGAACAGAAAATAAACAAGGCGCTCCCTGTCATTCAGGTCCGAGTTAATGACACGTTATGTTCAGCCCTCCTTGATTCCGGTTGCTCCTGCACCATAGTGTGTGCGGACTTCTGTCGGGCGTGGAAAAAGAAGAACGTCAGGATAACTACCATTACTGGAAAAATACGAATGTGTTGCGGCGTGGGTGTGGTACACATTCGCACAAGAACTGGGAACTCGGCCAACATCGAAGCGCTGGTGACACGCGAAAAGCCGCTGAGTTTCGACCTGTTGCTAGGCTACGATGCCATCAAAGCCCTGGGCGGCGTGCGCATAATGTGCGCTGGCGTTGTAGAGTTTCAGGATAGGCTCCCGGTGTGCGCAGCACTAAGAGTCGACCAGCCGGACTTCAGTGCGGAATTCGACGACCAACAGAAGGCGTGGACCGCCACTTGGAGGTGGTCAGAAGACAAGGAACCGGCCAAACTACAAAACAAAGTGGCAGAGTACCGTATGCCCGACCAGATAAGGCCTGCATACGAAAGCGAGCTCCGTGAATGGATTAAGAACGGTTGGCTGATTCCATACCCCTACGACAAACTTGGACCCCCCCCAAGGGCCTGATACCGCTAATGGCAGTTGCCCAACCTAACAAGTCAAAGGTGAGGTCGGTAATGGACTACCGCGAGTTGAATGCGCACGTTGATGCGTTCACAGCGGACGCCGACGTCTGTGCCAGCAAGCTGCGAGAGTGGCGCCGGGGGGGGGTCCAATGTGTCCCTACTGGACTTGAGAAAAGCATACTTGCAGGTCCGGATCGGCGAGGCGATGTGGCCTTTCCAGACAATGATGTTTTCCGGGAAGAGATACTGTCTTACGCGACTCGGATTTGGGCTAAACGTAGCACCCCAGATAATGAAGGCTATCGTCAATGCCGTGTTGTCACAAGAAGAATGGATCAGAAAGGGAACATCGGCGTATATTGACGATATATACGTGAACGAAGATATCATGTCATCTTCGCGCGTAAGATCCAAACTTGCCGAGTTTGGTCTAAACTGCAAGGACTCTGAGCGGTTTGAGGATGGCGCCCGCGTATTGGGCTTGAGCGTTCAAGAGGAGCGAGGGATCCTGAAGTGGAGGCGTGGAACCGCAGTTCCCGACGTACCCAACGTTTACACAAGACGTGCCGTGTTCTCCCTGTGCGGGAAACTTGTGGGGCACCTTCCAGTATGCGGATGGGTTCGTGCGGCGACAGGCATCATAAAAAGGAGGGCAAATGCGGTCACCAAAGGCTGGGACGATGAGATAACCGACGAACTATTGGTTCGAATGTTAAAGGAGACCGTCGCTAGTGTGAAAAAGAATGACCCCGCCACAGGGGACTGGTGCGTGCAGGGAGACGAACTGAGCGTGTGGGTGTACGCAAGTTCTCTAGCGATCGGTGTAGTTTTGGAGAAAGATGGGGCCGTAGTTGAGGATGCCTGCTGGCTGCGACCAGCGAATGATGCTGCCCATATCAACCTGGCAGAACTCGACGCTGTAATAAAGGGCATTAACCTGGCACTTCAATGGGAAGTGAAGAAACTGCGTGTGCACACTGACTCACTTTGCGTGCACCACTGGGTGTCGGACACACTCACGAGCAAGGCCAGGGCACGCACCAAGGCAGCCAGCGAAATGCTGATAAGACGGAGGCTGGAGACTGTGAAAAAACTGGTGACGGAGTACAACCTGTCCGTAGACGTAGTGCTCGTCACCTCGGACTACAACCTCGCCGACAAGCTCACTCGGGTACCACGGAGATGGTATGAGGCTATGAAGAAAGAAGTTAAGCCATTGCCTCTGTGTGCTGCCTCCGTCGAGGAGGACGAAATCAAGAAGATACATCATGACAGTGGGCACCCCGGAGTACAACGGACCTACTACTTTGTGAAGTTGGCTAGACCATCAATACCAAAAAGCGCAGTAAGAGCAGTGGTCAGGGAGTGCCAAACGTGCCAGTCCATCGACCCCGCCCCAGCCAGATGGCGGAAAGGACAGCTGGGAGTGGACGCGACTTGGAGTCGGTTGGGTATGGATATAACCCACTACGGCAGCCAACACTTCCTCATGCTGATAGACTGCGGGCCAACGAGGTTCGCGATTTGGCGCCAATTAGCGAGGCAGGATTCCACCAGTGTCATCCATGAATTGGAATCCATATTCTACGAAAGGGGGCCGCCTGAGGAGATCCTCACGGATAACGACACGGCGTTCTGCAGCAGGGAATTTAGGCATTTTATGGACAACTGGGGGATCCGCCTTCGACACCGATGCGCGTATGTGCCGAGCGGCAACGGCATCGCGGAGCGATGCCACCGAACCGTGAAGAGGATCGCGGCCAGGAAGAAGTGTACGATCGCGGAGGCGGTTTACAGATACAACACAACGCCTAAGGACACCATGACTGGAGGCAGTGCACCCGCTGATGCAATTCATCACTACCACGTGCGCGTCAAGGACGTTGAAGTGTGTCTACCCGACCAACGAGAACCCCAGGGGACGTACCAAGTGGGAGACACCGTCTGGGTGAAGCCACCCGGCGGCCGGTGCACCAGCAGCTTTTGGAGGGGGCGGGTCACCGGCGTCATCAGTGAACAGGCCATACTAGTCGATGGTACTCCGCGCCACGTAAGGGATGTCCGGCCCGCTCTAAGCGCTGACCAATCGGCGAGCAGTGGAAGTAGAGAGTCATCCGACGATGAGCGATGGATCCAACCCGTGCCCCACGAACCTGGTGACTCAACTGCGAGCAGTGGAAGGAGCGAGTCATCCGACGATGAGCGATGGATCCAACCTGTGCCCCACGAACCTGATGACTCAACTGCGAGCTCTAATGCTGATGCTGATGCTTCCGATGCCACTTCTGAGAGCTCCGATGAGGAAGTCCCGGCAATACCCCTCCGCAGGAGTGCTCGAATCAAACGGCCACGTCCGCCGTGTCACGTATGTGATCTGGAGACCAGGGGGGAGTGTGAGACTAACCGTAGCCCTCGGCGCAAGAGGGTCCGTGTGTGCCTGGCGTGTGGGGTGGTGGCTGATCCTGTGGTCGGGGCAGCGGAAGAAAGAGTTTCAAGATGGCGCCTGCCTGCTTTTATTAGAGACGGAATCTCGCAGGATCGCGCGGGGATGCAAATTAGCTAGGCCATCTTGAGGAATAAAAATCGGTCCATTGGAGGTGCGAGGCAGTCGGGTTCTGACGTTCGTGGTGATCAGTACAGTGACCGTTGGGTTCCGTTAGTGACCGTTGGGTTCCGTTTCTATTCGTGCAGTCAGTTGAGCTTTGTTAGTTACCTTCGCGCCGTGGCTGTCATTGTTTGTTGGTTTGCTGTGTGTTGCCATGGTTCTTCAGTGAAACGCTTCGCCGCCCACGACGAGACTCCCCGTCTCCTACACAAGATACTCATACATAGTCATACTAACAGGTTCTATTTTCCAAGCCAAGTCACAATGCATTAGTTCTAATTGAAACCTAGCCCTTTCGTCTGGTTTTCTTGATCGCAAATTTTGCATTTTTCCAAGAATACAAGTTTCATACTTGGCATTGTCTTTTTCAATAATAGTTATTCCCTCAACAATAGTCGGCATTTTCAAAATATCGCAAATATTACAATGGCCGAAAATTTTGTGCCACGTGTTCAAGTCGCACCTTGTGTTAATACTATTTGCTATGCATTTATTTAAATAATAAAGTTTCCTCCTTTTCTTTATTTAAAATTTAACGTTGTCTTTGGTGGTTAGCATGGTTTTGTGCAAATTCCATGCTGCAGCCTTTCCCTATGGCGGCTTGTACCGACAATATGTTTTGTGTAAATGTTGGTAAGAATAAAACATTTTTTAAATGAATATTATCTCTTTTTATAAATATCGTGTAACGTTATTTTTGCCGTTCCTTTCTTTAATGCTGTATTTTCTTTTTATCCGTCAGCAAGCTCAATATAGTTCTTCTGTGTTAAAGTCACGTTCAGACGTAATAATGTTTTTTTCATCATTAATAACATGCCCCATCATCAACTAATAGTTCAAAGTTATCAGAAATAATGTGAGTGTTTATGAAACACAACTGTTGGAGAATTCAAGAAAATGCAATAACTTTTCAACTTCACGTCGCAACCGTTTTTTTAAAAAGGAACCTTCGACGTAAGTAAAACAAAAAGTACATTTTTTCCGCCTTTCTTCGTCTTTATATATATATATATATATATATATATATATATATATACGCGCACACACACACACAAAAGGAAGAAACCTCCTTGCAACAAATATAAAAAATCCAGAATTCATGGAAACGGCTGGTTTTCCATTCTGGAAATGCAATTCCATAACAATGTTGCGTAAATGGAATTGTGCTTCCAATAACGAAATTCTTCCCAATGATATCATCTCTGCTTGCAGAGGTGGTAACAAAAATACCAATACGCACTTAAGACAAAGAACTACGAAGAACTAAAATGTTTCTTAATTGGAACACGAAAGAACAAAACCGGAATTGCTTGACAAATTAATGTCAACCACCACCATTACAGGTCGTCCTTCCACATACATACAAGAATCAATAGCAAAACGAATAGGTATCGGCGAAGAAATTGTAATTCACAAATTTCTACAGGTCCTACCAGCCACAATTTCCTCCGCCATAGCCTCACAAAAAGAATTAAACCCATCTCAACTTGGAAAACTTGCGGATGAACTCATGCCTTTGCTTAACAATATTAATGCGACAGCGTTTACCGCACGGCACATGTAGAAAACAGATAAAAACAAAAGCAATGTTCATATAACGATGTAGGGGAATAAAAGGAACAACACCAAGCTTATAACTCCTCGAAAAATGTAATTCAAGCCCTAATTTATTTTTCAATTAAAGGAGCAAGGACCAAGGTTCCATTAAAAAACAAACAAAAAAAACAACAAAAAACAAACAAACAACAAAAAAAATAAAACAAATAACGTGGTTAAAAAAAAAAGGTTTTAAACTTCAAACTTTACAGGTAAAATTCTAAAAAACAATACGTTTTTTTTTGTTTTAAATTTGAATATATTATTTATTGACCTTTTCTCTTCAATTTGTGAGTAAATTAATTGTTTACTTTTCGGTGAGTAAATTAATTATTTACTTTTTAATAGAAACTTGAAATGGGGGGGGGTCGTAAATTTAAAAAAAACGTTTGCCTAAAATATTATATTCGGTTTATTGGAAAGAGCATAAAATTTCACATTGACCCTGAAAGTATCGTAAAACTAGAATCAATAGAAAATTTTGATAGATTTTTAAAGTTTAAAAATTGAAAAATATTGAGTTCGGAAAATTCATTACTGTTTTAAAAAAATATATTTCTATTACTTTTAAAACAACTTTAATAGTTTATTTTCGAAGTATAATCCATAAAAATAATAAATAACCCACTTTTAACAGAGAAATTACGAGATTTTTATATTTTATTCGGAGTTTCGTGTTAGGGGTGTCAAAAATTCCTACAAAAATTCTGATACACCTAGTGGAGGACATCACGAGACTTACCCTAGAGCATAAGGAAAGACGTGGGGGTGCCCGCAGCCACTCCAGAGAACGGGGGCAACAAAGGATTATTTGCTGGAAGCACAAGAAGTCTGTGGAGAAAGCAAATTCCTGTATCCCACCCTGTAGCTACAAGAGTCCGGGAAAAGCCTAAACCGACAGAAGACTGCGGCATCAACTGCCGGTGGATCTTGCTCTGGCCGTCTATTGTATATGGTGGATAAAAACTCGGGAACATTCTTTCTGGTGGACAGCGGGGCACAGATGTCTCTCATTCCCACGACTGCAGCCGACAAGAAATCTCCCTGTAAATTCACACTACTAGCTGTAAATGGCTCGTTAATACGCACATATGGGCAGAGGTGTATGGACCTTAATTTAGGCCTGCACAGAGCATTTACCCACATTTTTATAGTAGACAGTGCTATTTTAGGTACCGACTTTTTGCAGACATTTGGTCTGGTTGTGGATATTACAGGCCAGTGTTTGAAAGACCCAGAAACGCATCTCACAGCGTGTGGGGTAGTCAGGGCTGGTACTCCATTGTGTTCAGCAGTGGCACATGCAAACCAGGACAATGATTTTCTAAGTCTCTTGAAGGAATACCCTTCAATTTCTGTGCCCTCTTTCCATAAGGACGCTTTGCCACACTCCACCACATACTATATTAAAACAAATGGTCCACCTGTTCATAGCAAAGCTAGGCACTTAGCACCAGAAAAAATAACAGCTGCTAAGGCTGAATTTCAGCAAATGATGAAGTTAGGCATAGTTCGCCCTTCAAAGAGCGATTGAGCTTTACCTCTTCATCTTGTCAACAAAGGTATGTGTTAGAACATATGGCGTGCATGTGGGGACTACAGAGTACTGAATGCAGTCACTAAACCGGATAGGTACCCAGTACCGCATATCCAGGACATCACAGCAGTGGCTCAAAATAACCGTTTTTTTTTTTTTCAAAATTAGATTTAATTCGAGCATATCACCAAATACCGGTGGAGCCCGAACACATTCCTAAAACGGCTATCATCACCCCATTCGGGATGTTTGAGTTTGTGCGAGTTCCTTTTGGGCTGCGGAATGCAGCACAAACATTCCAACAGTTCATAGACCAGGTGTTGTCAGATTTGCCATTCGTCTGTGCATATATTGACGACATACTTATCGCTAGTCAAAATAGGCAGGAACACATCGGTCATGTGCGACACGTCTTTGAATGTCTGAAGCAATATGGGATAGTCCTAAACCCATTAAAATGTCTTTTTGATCAATCAGAAGTCAAATTTTTAGGACACCATATCTCAGAGGACGGAATGTCTCCATCACCAGAGACGGTCAAATCCATTCAGGATTTTTCTACCCCAGCTACCATGAGGCAGCTGCGTCAATTCTTAGGATTAATAAATTTTTATCGTAGATTCTTACCTCACTGTGCACAAGTACTTTTACCATTGACAAGTTTGTTGACAAATATGAAGAACTGTGACATTGCACTTTCAGAGTATGCAGTAGAAGCATTCAACAAGGTCAAGGCTATGTTGCAGGAAACGGTAAAATTTTCTCACATTCAACCCAACCAGAAGCTGTGCCTCACAGTGGATGCATCTGCAATTGGTATTGGAGCGGTCTTACAACAAAAATGTGATGCAGACTGGAAATCCATTTCCTTTTTCTCAAAAAAATTAACAGACAGAAAAACACTACAGTACATTTTCCAGAGAGCTGTGAGCTGCATTTTCCGCAATATGCCATTTCCGGCAACTCCTGGAAGGTCAGCAGTTCCATTCCATATCCTTACGGACCACAAACCTCTGTTAGGCGCTTTGCAGTCTTTCTCATACAAATATTCTCCCAGAGAGATTCGCCAGATGGATTATATCTTCCAATTTACATCGAATATCCGGCATGTTAAGGGAGCAGACAACATCCCAGCAGACACTTTATCACGGAGAATTAATTCCTTCCTGTTGGAACCGCCAATTGATGTCGACACCTTGTCTAAGGAACAACAGAAGGCTGAGTATTTACAAAGTCTCCTGCAGAACAATCTAACTTCATTGAACCTGGTGACAATTACCAACCCTACCAGCAACACAAAAGTTGTGTGTGACACAAGCACAAACAAACTGCGGCCATACGTTCCAGCATCTCTACGCAAAGACATATTTTAGGCAGTACATTGTCTATTGCATCCAGGAGCCAATGCCTTCATAAAGCTACTAACAGACCGATATGTCTGACTGCGGATAAAAGTTGATGTTAGAGCATGGGCAAAAACCTGTGTGGATTGTCAAAAAGCCAAGGTCGGTCGTCACACTCGGGCTCCTCTAGACACGTTCCCAATTCAATGAGAGATTCCAACATTCATATTGACATCACCGGACCATTTCCGACATGTGAAAGTCAGTGCTATCTGCTGACATGTATTGACAGATTCTCGCGATGGTTTGAAACTCTACCTGTGCCAGACATGACGGCATACGCAACAGCCAGGACATTCCTTGCTGATTGGGTGGCCAGATTCGGTGTACCACAAAATTTTACATCAGACAGAGGTCGACAGTTTGAGTTAGACCGCTTTCATAAACTAGCAAAACTTTTGGGCACCAAGAATATACACACTACGGCTTATCACCCCCAGGCAAATGGCATGATTGAGTGACTACATCGCAGTTTGAAAGCCTCCTTACGGGTGCAACTTATGAACAATGCAAGGTGGTTAGGACACCTTCCACTAATATTGTTGGGGCTGCGCACCACAGTGAAAAGAGACATGGAGTGCTCAGCAGCAGAGGCTCTATATGGAACCACATTGCGGTTGCCAGCACAATATTTTTTTGAAGCGCTGAAAAACGTTTGTTGACTGAACAACAAAAATGGCCAAGATGGCATATTCTCCCTCAGGCTCGAATAGGAATATGGTCTCATATGTACCTAAGGGTTTAGAGACTTGCATGCACGTCTTTATCCGCGATACAGCAAGGACGCATTCCCTGCAACCACCGTATCGGGGTCCCTTTAAGGTTGTGGAGAAACAAAATAAGTTTTTCAAGGTTCTTATCAAGAATGAGGAGCAAAACATTTCAGTAGACAGGTTAAAACCCACAGCGCTGGAAGAGACATATCTAGAAGTATCACCCCAAAACGCCATGCCGACAGATATGATGCTTCAGAAGGTGGATGAAAAAAAAAAAAAAGACATGGTCAGGTAGACATGTCGGATGGCCGGCACATTTAAAAAAATTTGTATCTAGGTAAATAGAATTAAACGTAGTCCTCATTTTTCACATACTCCGTATTTGGTGGGGGAGTACTGTAGGGGAATAAAAGGAACAACACCGGGTTACGGTGTAAGGTAGGGAGTTATGCCCCTTGATAAGGGTAGGCAGAGTTTGGACACGTATAGAGTCGGCACGAAAATTCTCCCCTGGTGAAACAATGTCAGACGAAACAGAGTAGAACTCTAGACCACGACCCCCCCCACTCACCCGGTAAACCCATTATTGAAGTGAGTAATGTTTTATTGTGTTGTATAATATTGCAGTGTTGCCATGTTTTCATATTTGTCAATAAATATTTGTCTATTGTAACTGTGTTACATTTAGTATTCATTTATGCTGGTAGGTAGTTATGTTTGAATCTTAGCTCTTACCACACCGATGAGGCATTAAACCCTACTTTCCTGAACAAAAAACAAAAACATGTAGAGCACACCTCTACTTTGCCGAGCAAGCTAGAACTTGCAAACCCTGGTGTAAATGGCCGAAGAAGCAGAACATAAAAATATTACCAAGTTTGTGTCCACCCATGCCAACACCAACTGACTCAGAAAACTAATAGCGCAAACCATGTCCGTCCCTTTGAGTTCACCACTACTACAGATCAATGCACGATTAGAGACAACAATATTAAAATTCATAGATACTGGTGCGAGTGTCTCAATAATACCGGCGTCCATGTTAAATGGCGTCACGTTAAAACCAACACCAGTATCACTCACTACTAATGGAGAGAGAATAAAATGCCACGGCCATGCAAACCTGGAAATTGGAATACCAAGTTTGAGAAGGTCATTTTCCTGGACATTTGTGGTCGCAGATATCACCAATCCCTTCCTCGGACTTAACTTCTTAAATAAATTTGGCCTTACAAACTGCAAAAACAGAACAATTTACGACCCAGTAACAACCACTAGAAAGAAATTAATATTAAACACAACAGCTCCAGTAAACGTGGTTATAAACAAAGTAGAACTACCCAAATTCATTCAAACCAGCCTGGATAAATACCCAGAAATTATTTCTCCACATACTAACAAAAACAACAACTACTGCAGTGTTTATCACAGAATAGACACAGGTAGCCACTCACCAGTTTTCGCCAAATACGCACAACTGTCTACTGAAAAACTGAAGGCGACCAAAGACAAATTTAAAAGACCCATAAACGAAGGCATTATAACTCCTTCAGACAGCGAGTGGTCAAACCCACTACATTAGCAGTGTCAGAAATCGTCAGTAAAAATTCGTGGTAAACACTGGAATATTTAGACTTACTGTCTTTCAAAGCTTATAACTTCTTGAAAAATGGAATTCAAACCCTATTTTTTTTTAATTAAAAGGAGCAAAGACCAAAATTCAAAAAAAAATAACAGGTTTAAAAAAGATTAAAAAAAAACAACGAAATTTTACTTCTTTCGATCATAAAAAATATATATAAATTCTAAAAAAATACTTACCTATAAAAACTAGTATTCGATGAGTAGTTCAATTGTTCATTGTTAAGAATTTATCCATATTTATAATTATATTCCATGTCCTTTTTAAATAAAATACTTTTTTAGACAAGGATTAAAAACAAACGCGAACTCACATTTTTTTAACTGTTCAAATAAAGGGAGACAAGTCTGATTTTATTCGCCTTTATATTCCGGCACCCTAAATGGACATAATTTATATGCCTTTTTAATGCGTGCTGTAAACTAAAATTAGTATTTTGGTCCTCTGTACTTAAAAACCGAACATATTTACTTATAAGTTTTTATTGTTAAAAAAAAAAAAAAAAAACACAGTTGACCGATTTTTTTATTTTTTTATTCTCTTAATGAAATACATGAGTTTTTGATGGATATATTTTAATACTTCTTTATGGACTAAATTTTTTGTTTTTTTTATATCTAAAAAGGAAAACATTGAATGAAATAGAAAAAATTGTCGTAAGCGTCCTATATTTACTTGACATTCTAAGCATAACATAAGATTCCACTTAAAAAAAAATTCAACGTGATTTAAAAAAAACGGTTTTACACTTTGGACTTTACAAGTAAATTTCCAAAAAAACTATTCCTTTTTTTGCTTTAAATTAGAAATTTTATTTATTGATATTTTATCTTCAATTTGTGATATATTAAACTTTGATACATAAATTAATTATTAAAATTTTAATAGACATTTCAAAATGGGGGGGGGGGGGTAAATAAAAAAAACGTTTGTTCAAAATATTACATTTAGTTTATTGGAAAGAGCGTAAAATTTCACATTGACCCTGAAAATATCGTAAAAATTGAATCAATAGAAAAATTTTGATAGATTTTTAAAGTTAAAAATTGAAAAATATTTAACTCGTAAAATTCAATTGATTTCATTACGTAAAAAATGGCTGCATGAAGGTGCGCCGGCACTTTATAAACACTGTTTTTTAAAAAATAATATTTCTATTATTTTTAAACAACTTTAATAGTTTATTTTGGAAGTATATTCCATAAAGAAAATAAACAACCCACTTTAAAAAGAAATTACGAGTTTTTTTTATATTTTATTCGCAGTTTTGTGTTAGGGGTGTCAAAAATTCCCTACAAAATTCTGACTCACCTACCACTATCGTTGTTGTGGAGACCACCGCGCCCTAAACAACATCACTAAAAGTGATAGATACCCCATTCCTAACATAAACTCATTTACAACTAAACTCGCTAATAAACAGCAGTTCTCAAAAATTGATTTAATTTCAGCATCAAATCAAGATGCATCCCGATGATGTTCCCAAAACCGCTGTTATTTTCACCGATGGGACTTTTTCAGTATGAATTTATGCCGTTTGGATTAAAAAAGTGTTTGGCAACTTTTCAAAGGATACATGGACAGGATTTTTCGGGATATCAACTCATATATATATATATATATGAACAAATGATTAATAAAACATGTTAAAAACATCTTGAAAAAGAGTTCAAAACGTATTTGATTTTAAAAAGGAAGCACAAGTGGATAGTCCTATATATATATATATATATATATATATATATATATATATATATATATATAGATGATATCTTAATCTTTAGCGATGACAAGCAAACCCACACGAGAGACATAGACACAGTTTTTTGAATCTTACGAGAAAATAACCAAAAATATCGAAATCTATTTTCAATGTAACATCATTAGACTTCCTAGACTTAATTCAAATTAATTCAAAAGGAATCAAACCAACTGATAATAAAATCAAAGAAATAGAATCTTTTCAGTGTCCTAAAAATGCTAAAAGCTTACGCAGATTTCTCCGTATGGTAGGATTTTACAGATAATTGATACCAGGATTTGCAAAGTTAGTTTTACCCCCGAAAGAATGAGACCTAGAGGATTAATCACGTTGAATAGTTTGGAAAATTCTTTTCTAACATTGGAAAAATACTTGGTGAGTTAATGGGCCCAATCCTCAACCAACTTGTACACAGTATCAACTGGTCACAGACAGCAGCAAATATGCTGTAGGCGCTGCCTTACATCAAGTCATAAATGGAACTCCAAAACCAAAAGGATTTTTCTCAAAGAAGCTGATGACAAGACGAGATATTTCACTTTCGACCGTGAACTTCTAGCAGCATATTTAGTGGTATTACATTTTCGCCACCTCATAGAAAGTCGCGAAGTGTTACTTCTGACAGATCACAAGCCAATATGCGGTGCATTCCACATTCTAAAACCTGCAAAATCAAATAGACAACAAAGACAACCAGCAATTATTACAGAACTAATTTCAGACATAGCCTATGTGAAGGGTAACCAAAATATAGTTGCAGATTGTCTATCTCGCCCAACATCTGCTGTACAAATAGATATCTACGACCACCCACACAAAAATCAGACACCGAAATACAATCCTTTCAAGATTTAAAGAAATTCACATTATCTGGAAAAGATCATTTTGTGTTATGTGATACATCAAGACCTTTTGTACGAAAATCTATCTTCGACAGCTTACATTCAGTATCACATCTTGGAATAAAATCATCTATCAAAATGATTAGGGCTAGATTTTACTGGCCACATATGGATAAAACCATCAAAGAATTATATGCATCATGCACATCTTGTCAACAAGCAAAAATATACAGACATACAAAATCACCGGTACAAACGTTGGAAATACCATCATCAAGATTTTATACTGTACACATTGATATAATTGGACCACTACACCCAGCAAAAAGCTTCAACAATCCATGTCGGTATATTTTAACATGTATAGATCGAACCGCTCGATGGGTAGAAGCACAACCCATAGCAGATATTACAGCACAAACTGTAACAGAAGCTTTTGTAAACATGTGGATTACCCACTTTGGTGTTCCGCTCCATGTCATAACAGACAGAGGCACATAATTTGAAAGCGAACTATTCCTTGAACTATCAAAAATGATTGGATTTTATAGACTACGAACGACGGCCTATCATCCGCAATGCAACGGACTCATAGAAAGAGCTCACAGAACTATTAAAGCGGCTATAATGGCTCAAAAAGAATCTTGGATTTCAGCTCTACCAATAGCCCTCCTTAGAATTCGAAGTATGCCCAACTGCTCCAATTTCGCCCCCTTTTTATGCGTCACAGGTGCACGAATGCTATTACCACAACTAATGATTGGTACGGAAAATGCAGAAACGGTTACACAGAATTTTCAAGAGAACTGCATAAAACTATGGCAAAATTTGATCTGACAGCCTTTTCAAACAGAAAAATCAACAAGAAAATCATACGTTCTAGATCAACTTCAAACCTGTAATAAAGTTTGGGTTATAATAGACCACGCTCAAAAACCGCTAGAAGCACCCTATTCAGGTCCTTACATGGTACTCGAAGGAACACCAAAATATTTCTTAATAGAAACAAACACGCAAATGCACTTAAAATACAAATACAAATAAAAAGCCTGATAGTTTACCTTCTGAAAAAGTGCAGGAAAATAAAATAAAAATAAGAACTTAAGGTAGGAGAGTCACATGGAAAAAAAGATAATGAATACATTTATTATTAAACTTTCAAAAAAAGAAAAAAAAATACACTCCGTGAATTGGTAGGGGTATATTGTAGGACTGGCCTGAGTCACCCCTAAAAGCCAAGAAGTAGGACAAAAATAATACCATTCCTCCGAAATAATAGTTTCTTAGCCCCTCTCTTTCTCATAAACCGGACACAAATCAGAAACTGCTATCCAGAGTCCCTCATCATCTCCCTCTGCCTCTCCTTTTCTCCTTAACTAATCCCTAGCCAGCATGACGGGCGAGTAGGCAGTACACTCTAAGCCCCAAAACCAATAAAACGTATGTTGCCAGTGAACATTATTAACAAGAGGTGTACTCACTCCAAAATGTAAAAAAGACAAATAAAGTTCTTTCGTTTTAAAGGTTAACTTTTTGTAGGAAAAATTTTGGTGTGACTGAAGTCATGGAAGCGGACTGCTAAGGGTGACATGTGTGAGCTCGGAACCCGACAGACGGGACACAGAAAGGTGACAAATCATCAGGTTCAATCGCGTCTTAATTTGCATAAATGAGACAATATAAGGCCGACAGTGAATAGGTCAGGAGTTGAGTCGAGTTGAGTTCTCGAGAACCGGACTGAACATGGTTAGAGTGGAGAATGTCGCTGAGAATCCAGTCCAGGTTTTTTTTCTATTAGACAATATTTATAGGTTAACATTTGCATTACTTTTATTATTCCTCCTCCTACTACTACTACAACAACGAATGAAGGCAACAACAACAACAACAACAATGAATGAAGACAAGTGCCATCCAGTGAAACGCTCTTCATTTCATCTCAAGATTAACTTTTTACAAGTTGTAAGAATTCAAGACGGCGAAACATGTTCCTCTCTCCTTCATGAGAAAGGATCGAGGAGCCTTGTTTTCATGCACATTTTGGAAAACTGAATTGCGCAAAAATAGAAAATAAAATATTCAAGAGAATAGAAAATTGGACAAAAACAAATATATAACATTGAAAATAGAAAATAAAATGAAAGACTCGTTCCCTGTTAGTTTCTTTTTTTAGTGGGGGGACAGGTCTCATAGTCTGTGATAGGTTAAAGTTAATATTTTTTTCCTTCCGGGAATTTAAACTGCATTCTTTATTTTAATTTTTGCATTTTTTTTATTCAAAGCTTCTTTAGACATATATATATATATATATATATATATATATATATATATATATATATTATATATATATATATTAGGGACAGGTATCCTAGAAAACTGAATTGGCGGGGGTGGATATCTCATCTTTTGTGGTACTAGTACAGAACAACACAAGAAGATGCTTATGCAGAAAAATACCATGCTATTTTTTTTTTTTTAGAAATATTTTTAATTTTTTCAGAATATTTGCGTGAATTTTCAAAGAAGGTACCGTAATGAAGAGAATGAAGGAAAGTGGAGCAGTTCCCATAAAAAGCGAAAAACAAAAGAGGAAGCAAAAAAAAAATATATATAAAAAGAAAGGTGCACTGTTGAAATTCACCGAAAAGAATTCTGTGACGGGCCCGTACGAAAACCCGTCAAAACGGCACGTTGACGAGAGAGAGAGAGAGAGAGAGAGAGAGAGAGAGAGAGAGAGAGAGAGAGAGCGCAGAGAAAGAATATCAGCAGGAGCGAGGACCAAGGGAGATAACTAAGGCGGCAAAAGAAAAAAAAAAGAGAAATAAAAAGAGTCAGTTGCCACGAAGATTGAAAAAATGGGATAGACGCAGCGCACCACGTGGGAATTAGAAAAAAGAGGAATTACCGATTTAACCCCATCAAGATAAAAAAAAAGAAAGAAAGAGGAATATGAACCTGGAAAACTTAAGGTAAATACAGGCATTTTTCTTTTAACGCGGAAGGCGATACGACAAGTATGAAAAAGAATTTTTCATAGCGTGGGTTTTAATTACGTAAAAAAAACAAAAAAAAAAGAGAGAAAGCAACCAATATGATCCTCGGAAGAGATCGAGAACATTGTACAGATATTTCCTCTTCTCTATATCATGAAGTGCGGATGCACTATGAACACAAAAAAAAGGAATCAAGTTCCGATTTAATGTGCGAATGATTGATTATTATTTCAGCATCAATATATTGAATTGGCATATATATATATAAATGAGTAATGTGACATTTCATTTTTAATATAAGAAAAAAAAAAAAGGAATCAAGTTCGATTTAATGTGTGAATGATTGATTATTATTTCAGCATCAATATATTGAATTGGCATATATATATATAAATGAGTAATATGACATTTCATTTAAAAAAAAAAAAACAACCAAGAGAATCTCCCTCTCCATATATTTTTACTAATAAAAGAAGAATTGCGCGTGATGCACCTGTGATTTTGGAATTAAAATATAATCCGCCGTTTGTTTTTTTTTTCTTTCTTCTCTTTGTTATTTGATGTATATAAAATATCACAATGGAAACATTATTCCATCTAACCTCAGCGTGCTTTGGATTCTAGAAGGGAGAACCATAGCTTAGCGCATTCGCTGATCGGTCCTTCCCGAATTCGTATATATATTAATTATATACATACCCACAGCGAATGTCATATGGGGAATTCGTCCGAAAAAAAAATATATATAACATATATATTCAAAAAAAACGAAGAACCTGAATACTGTCCTGGACAACCAGTCGTGCGAACAAATCACATAAAGGGGGCTCGATAGCCAGGTGATATATATGCGTCAGAGAAAACATTTTTTTTGTTTAACAAAATTCTTGGAAAAGAAAAGAAAATAACTAAAATATAAAGAAAGAAAAAAAATAGGCGGACAAATAAAAAAAAAAGAAGAAAAATGGCTACAGGAAGAGTGGAGAAATTCCTAAGTGAACCGTCTCTCGAAAAGCTTGAAGAAATGAAGAAAAGAGAGCTAATTGCAGTAGGAGAGAGGCTGGAATTAGAAACAAAAATGGCCATGAGAAAAAACAAAATTATTGGGATAATACTGGAGCACATGGTGGAGGAACAGATCTTCGCGCCAGAAATGCTAGATGAATGGCACAGTGACTACAGCGAATTATCAAGGGAACAGCTAGAGTTAGAAAAATATAAAATTGAAGCAAAAGTCGAGTTGGAAAAAGCGAGGATGGAACAGGAAATTCGGATAAGAGAAATCAGGTTGGCTGAGGCAACGACAGAAACGAACCGATACAGGTTCGATTTGGCGAAATAGATACGGTTAGTACCTAAATTTACAGAAGAAAGCGTAGACGAATACTTTTCACATTTTGAAAGTATGGCGGTCAACATGGAATGGCCACAGGAAAAGTGGACCACACTTATACAGAGCACGTTAACAGGAAAAGCATGAAGAGCTTTTACAGCGTTATCGGCTGAAGAATGGGCAGATTATGAGACAGTGAAACAAGCGATACTGAGCAGTTATGAACTAATACCAGAGGCTTATCGACAAAAATTCAGAACGATAAAGAAAAGCGAAACGCAGTCGTTCAGAGAGTTTGTCAAGGAAAAGGATCGAGCGATGAATAAATGGTATGATTCAAAAGGGGTGAACAGAGACCCAGAAAAAATCAAACAGCTCATTCTGATCAAAGAAATTTTAAATGGATTACCTGATGACATGCGGATACACCTAAATGAAAAAGGAGCAAAATCAGGAAGTGAGCTGGCAACACTGGCTGACGAATATATAATATCCCGTCGGAAAGAAATAAATAAACTGCAAATAGTAAATCGGGCAAATGAACCAAAAGAAGTCACTATGCGAGGAGATAACTCAAGGAATGGCCGACCAACACCGCTACAGAGGATGAACCCACCCACGTGTTATAAATGTGGAAAAATAGGACATATATCAAGTCAATGCAGATCGAATCGAGGAACCGAATTAAGGAACAATGTGGGAACTAAGCCACAAGGAATAGTTTCGTCAGTGCCAAAATACGATATATATAAACTTTTCATGAGAAAGGGAACGATAATAAGGAAAGATGGAAGAGAAATACCGATAAAATTATTAAGGGATATGGGTGCCGCGCAATCGGTGATTCTAAGAAAGATGGTGCCCCGAAACAGAATTATCAACCACGTGGTGATCAGAGGAATAGGAGGATGTGATATGAAAATACCAGTGATAAAGATTAAGCTGAAGGCAGGGAAGATTACGAGGATAATAGAGGTGGGAATCATAGATGAACTTCCCATGAAAAACAGATTTATTACTGGGGAATGATGTAAACATAGAAATAAACGAGATAGACGGATATGACCCCAGACGAAGTATGGGAGCATATAATCTGCGGAACAGAAAAGGGAAAAACGAACAGAGAACGAGAAACGACGGCATATAAGGAAAGCAGAGAGGCAACGCCATTCTACCAAGTCGGTGACAGAGGACTCATAATGTTAAAGAAATCACGAGAGAAATTAAAAGAGGCTCAGATAAAGGATGCCAGCGTGAAAAAATTATTTGAGCAAGTAAACAAGCCCACAAGTGACCGGTATAAACAGCAATACATTATAGAAGAAGGAATATTAAAGAGGAAATACGACGGTCAAGAGTTACCGGGAAGTAGAAGGGATATGTGATGCCAAATTGTTTTACCAAGTGACTATAGGGGAGAAATGCTAAGGTTAGCACACGAGGCTCCACTAGCTGGGCACCTAGGTGTGAACAAGACCCACGAAAAATTAACCAGGCACTTTTACTGGCCCGGAATAAAAACAAGTGTAAAGGAAATCTGTAAATCTTGTAAAACGTGTCAAACGGCGGGGAAACCACAGTCTGGAATTCCCCCAGCACCACTTAAACCCATATCCATAACCGGGAAACCGTTCGACAGGATACTAATAGATTGCGTAGGACCCTTGCCGAAGACAAGGACAGGACATCAATATCTGTTAACATTAATGTGTGCTAACACAAGATTTCCGGAAGGAAAAATGAATGGGACAAAGAGTTGCCGTTCGTATTGTTTGCCATAAGAGACGCTAAACAAGAATCCTTGGGGTATAGCCCTTTCGAATTGGTATATGGCAGAGAAATGAGAAACCCGATAAAAACCATTAGAGAAGAAAGGGAAAATTACAAATAAATGGGCCCAACCCATAAGGGATTATGTTACGAAGTTGCAAAATACTCTGGAAAGATGCTGAAATATCGCAGAAAATAATATGCTGAAAAATCAAACCAAAATGAAAGAATTATATGATCGGAAGGCTAAGGGGAGAGAATTCAAAAGAGGCGACAGAGTTATGGTTCTTGCACCCTCGGTTAAATCACCATTTGAAGCAAGATTAAATGGACCCCATATAATATTGGAGAAAGTCGATGACCAAAATTACAAAGTGAAAAGGAACAGGGTACAGATATGTCACCTGAACCAGTTAAAAAAATATTCAGAACGTAAGAATGACCCTGAACGTCCCATAGGGCAGGTCATTACTACAGAAGAAAGGGGAAAAGATGGAGATGATCGCTTTGAAATTAAGAACATCCCAATGAAATTAAATAATTTCATAATTATGGAAAATATCGATAGCAAGCTCAAACACCTGGCGGAGAAGGACAGAACTGAGTTAAAGGAAGCTATGCAGGAAGTACCTGGATTATTTTCGAATGTTCCCAGGCAAACAAATATCATTGAACACAACGTGGAACTAACTTGCGAGAAACCGATAAGACTACATCCTTACCGAGTCAATCCGACGAAGCAGAAAACCATCCAGAAAGAGATTGAGTACATGTTAGAGAACCACATCATCGAACCAAGTCAGAGAGAATGGGCGTCCCCATGCGTCCTAGTGGATAAGCCGGATGGATCAGTCAGATTCTGTACAGACTATAGGAGGCTGAATGAGGTTACGAAAACAGATTCATACCCCATCCCTCAGATGGACGACTGCATTGATCAAATCGGCAACGCTAAATATATAACCAAGTGCGACTTACTTAAAGGGTACTGGTCAGTTCTTTTAACAGCAGAAGCAAAATTGAAATCTGCATTTGTAGTGCCAAGAGGCAAATATCACTATAATGTAATGCCGTTTGGGATGAGGAATTCCCAAGCCACCTTTACTCGATTAATGAATCGATGCCTGTCAGGAATTCCGAACGTAAGCGTCTATATCGACGACATCGTGATATACAGTGATGATTGGGAGAAACACCTAGACATCATCAAACGAGTATTCAAGAGGCTGAATGACGCGAGATTGACGATCAATCTAGAGAAGAGTGATTTCGGAAAGGCTGAAGTCAAGTATTTAGGACACAAGGTCGGATACGGAAATATCAGTCCGAGTGAAATAAAAATACTGAATATCAAGGAATATCCCAGACCTAAAACCGCAAAAGAAACCCGACGATTTCTAGGTATGACTGGCTATTACTGTAAATCTTGTCGGAACTTTTCAAGTATTGCCACACCTCTAACGGATCTCCTGAAGAAGAACAACAGATTCAAATGGACGGCAGAATGCCAAAAAGGCTTTTGAGAAAATAAAGAAAATGCTTAGTGAGGAGCCTGTACTATTAGCCCCGAATTTTGATAAACCTTTCACTCTGCATACTGACGCTAGTGATATTGGGGTAGGAGCTGTATTATCACAGTTAGACGATAAAAGAAACTTGAGACCGATTAGCTACTTCTCAAAAAAGCTAAATAAACATAAAAAAAAACTATTCCATTATCGAGAAGGAAGCATTGGCGGTTATTCTTGCAATCGATAACTTTGAAATATACCTCACATCTGGGACGGATCCAATTGAACTATATGTCGACCATGACCCAATCACATTTTTGAGCAAAATGCGAAACAAAAATAGACGACTGCAAAATTAGTTTTTAACTTTACAGAAATATCCTTTGAAAATAAAACATATCAAAGGAACAGAGAACAAAGTAGCAGACACGCTTTCGCGTTGTCAGGTGATATAAAATAGAAAAAAAAAAAAAAAAAAGAGATGCTGAGATGAACAAATAACTTAGACGCAATCCAGAGACTGGATTTAAAAAAAAAATTTTTCCTGATAAATTTTTTTTTTCTTTTATGGAGGATGGTGTGACGGGTCCGTACGAAAAAGGCAAACAAACCCGTCGAAACGGCACGTTGACAAGAGAGAAAGAGGGAGAGAGAGAGAGAACGTAGAGAACGCAGAGAAAGAATATCAGCAGGAGCGAGGACCAAGGGAGATAACTAAGGCGGCAAAAGAAAAAAAAAAGAGAAACAAAAAGAGTCAGTTGCAGCGAAGATTGAAAAAATGGGATAGACGCAGCGCACCACGTGGGAATTAGAAAAAAGAGGAATTACCGATTTAACCCCATCAAGATAAAAAAAACAAAAAAGAAAGAGGAATATGAACCTGGAAAACTTAAGGTAAATACAGGCATTTTTCTTTTAACGCGGAAGGCGATACGACAAGTATGAAAAAGAATTTTTCATAGCGGGGGCTTTAATTACGTAAAAAAAAAAAAACGAGACAAAGCAACCGATATGATCCTCGGAAGAGATCGAGAATGTTGTACAGATATTTCCTCTTCTCTATATCATGAAGTGCGGATGCACTATGAACACAAAAAAAAGGGAATCAAGTTCCGATTTAATGTGTGAATGATTGATTATTATTTCAGCATCAATATATTGAATTGGCATATACATATAAATGAGTAATGTGACATTTCATTTTTAATATAAGAAAAAAAAAAAGAGAAAAGGAATCAAGTTCGATTTAATGTGCGAATGATTGATTATTATTTCAGCATCAATATATTGAATTGGCATATATATATATATAAATGAGTAATGTGACATTTCATTAAAAAAAAAAAAAAACAACCAAGAGAATCTCCCTCTCCATATATTTTTAATAATAAAAGAAGAATCGCGCGTGATGCATCTGTGATTTTGGAATTAAAATATAATCCGCCGTTTTTTTTTTTTCTTTCTTCTCTTTGTTATTTGATGTATATAAAATATCACAATAGAAACATTATTCCATCTAACCTCAGCGTGCTTTGGATTCTAGAAGGGAGAACCATAGCTTAGCGCATTCGCTGATCGGTCCTTCCCGAATTCGTATATATATTAATTATATACATACCCACAGCGAATGTCACACTTCTATGGATGAAATCGCGGAAACAAAAGATGAAAATCATGCTGAGACCGAAGATAAAGTTGATATTACTAGCGTTGATACTCTTACTTCGGAAGTCGACATCCAAATCTTTCAATGATAATGATGTGCGTGAAGCTGAAGAATTCGAAAGGCAATCATGAGTTGGCGCGAAAACATACGCTGCAACCGATTTTACAGATGCTGGCCTGTTGCAATTAACCATAAAATTCGTGCTATATTTGTTGGGCACCTCAATCATGAATTCAAAGAAGTAACGCGACTAGGATCAAAAATAAAAGGTGACGTTAAAAAGTTTACAAAAAAACAAAAAAAAAACTGGTTCTATTGGGTTTTGCAGAACGGCAAGAAAAGTTTGCGAACATAGACTAGCAGTGTCAGAAACCGATTTTAAGAATGCGTGAAAAAAAAATTGAATAATTCGACCTCCTATTTTTACAAGCTTATAACTACTTGAAAAATGTAATTCAAACCCTAATTTTTTTTCAATTAAAGGAGCAAAACCAAAATTTAAAAAAATAACAGGTTTAATAGCAAATTATGCAATATTTGTTGTTTTTTTTTTATTAAATCGGCTTTCTTTAAAAAAGATTTGGAGAAAACCAACGAAATTTTTCTTCCTTCCAGTATAGAAAATCGATATAAATTAAAAAAAAAGTCACTTACCTAAAAAAAAAAAAACAATTCAATGTGTAGTTCCATTTTTCATTGTTAAGAATTTATCCATATTTATATTTTAAATTCCATTTATCTTCTTTTAAATAAAAGCATTTTTTAAACGACGATTTGAAAAATGCGCTCTCGTGGAAGCATTTTTTAAAAAACCGGAAGTAATCTTTCTCCTTGTTTTGAACTACGGATGAACAAAAGGACATAAAAACCACACGTTCGCGTTAGGTATGTAGCCTTGTACCTGGAAAAATATGTTTTCCCATAGTTTAAAAAATAGCCAAATTTTACTCATAAGATGATTCCTTAAAAAAAAAAAAAAAACCCTCCAGGATTTTTTTTTTCTTTTCTCAAAGAAATACATAAATTTTTGATTTATTATATTTTCATTCTTTTTTGTTGAGTGAAATTTTTTTTTAAAATATCTAAAAGCATCAAAGAAAATATTTAATGAAATAGAAAGAAAATTGTTGTTATTGTTCATTACTTACTGGACTATATAAGCAGAATATAAGCTTCCAATTAAAAAAAAAAAAAAAAGGTTTTACTTTATAGGTAAATTTCCAAAAAACACTTATTTTTTATATATATAAAACTTTGGTACATTAATTAATTATTTAAACTTAAATAGACATTTCAAAATGGGGGGGGGGGTAAAAACGTTTGTCTAAAATATTATATTCGGTTTACTGGAAAGAGCATAAAATTTCACATTGTCCCTGAAAATATCGTAAAAATTGAATCAATAGAAAAATTTTGATAGATTTTTAAAGTTAAAAATTGAAAAATATTTAACTCGTAAAATTCAATTTATTTCATTACGTAAAAAAACTGGCTGCATGGAAGCGCGCCGGCACTTTGTAAACACTGTTTTTTAAAAAATAGAAAATAATATTTCTATTATTTTTCAAAAAAACTTTAATAGTTTATTTTGGAAGTATATTGCATAAAGAAAATAAACAACCCACTTTTAATAGAGAAATTACGAGTTTTTTTTTTTTTTTTTTTTTTTTAAATTTTATTCGCAGTTTCATGTTAGGGGTTTCAAAAATTCTCCCAAAATTCTGATACAGAATTCTGTCAGAATTTTTTGAGAATTTTTTACACCCTTAACACAAAACTGCGAATAAAATATAGAAAACTCGTAATTTCTCTTTTTAAAGTGGTTTGTTTAATTTTTTATGGAATATACTTCCAAAATAAACAATTAAAGTTTTTTTGAAAAATAATAGAAATATTATTTTTTATTTAAAAAAACAACAGTTTTTACAAAGTGTCTGCGCGCGCTCATGCAGCCATTTCTTTTACGTAATAAAATGAATTGAATTTTGCGAGTTAATTTTTTTCAATTTAAAAATCTATCAAAATTTTTCTATTGATTCAATTTTTACAATATTTGCAGATTTAATGTGAAATTTTATGTTATTTCCAATAAACCGAATATAATATTCTAGACAAACATTTTTTTTAAATTCACCCCACCATTTTGAAATGTCTATTAAAATGAAAATAATTAATTTTCTCACCTCAGATTTATATATCACAAATTGAAGATAAAAGCTCAATAAATAAAATAATATAATTTAAAACAAAAAAGAATAGTTTTGTGCAAATTTACCTGTAAAGTCAAAAGTTTAAAACCTTTTTTTAAAAAACCACGTTGATTTTCTTTAAGTGAAATCTCACATTTTAAAAATTTTATCCTGAAAAGATTGAATACCTACAACAATTTTTTCTGTTTCATTCAATGTTTTTTTTAGATTTAAAAAATAACTATTAATAACTAGAAATAAAATGTATTAAATCAAAAACTCATGTATTTCCTTAAGAGAATAAAAAAAATGGAAAATTCGTCGAGTAGTTTTTTTAAACGGCAAAAACTGATAAGTAAAATGTGATCAATTTTCAAGTACGATGGCCCAACATTTTTTTTACAGCAAACACATGCCAAAAAATAGAAAATGAGATTAATTCTAGCGCTTACAGGCCAACATAGTCCTCAATTCTAAGAAAGGAAGACGGTTGTATCCCCTTTTTTTTCCATTTGTGACGAGCCGTATTTGTGTGTCGCAGTATTTTTTAATCATTGCTTAAAAAATTATTTTATTTAAAAAGTACATTGAATATAAAATATAAATATGGATAAATTCTTAACAATGAAGAATGGAAGTACTCATTGATTAGTATTTTTTATAGGCAAGTGATTGAATATAATAAACATATATAAATTCCAAACAAAGTAAGTTAGAATTCGTTGATTTTCTTGAAATCTTTTTTTTTTTTTAAAGAAAACCGATAAAAAAAACAAAACAAATATTGCATATTTGGCTGTTAAACCTGTTATTATTTTAAAATTTGGTCTTTGGTCCTTTTATTGGAAAAAAATAGGGTTTAAATTACATTTTTCAAGTAGTTATAAGCTTGAAAAGATAGTAAGTCTTATTATTCCAGTGTTTATCACGAATTTTTAATGGCAATTTCTGACAAGGATAGTGTGCCACTGTATTCTCCTTCCAGAGAAACTTTATTCTGCTTCTGCTGCAGACTGTTTTCAACTGGGCTGTCGAGTTTTTCTGCTAATGTGAGTGTTATGATGTGATATGTAACTTTACTACGCGTGTCAGAAATTTCGTGAAAAATATTGAATAATTCCACCCTGTCTTTCCAAGCCTATAACTACTCGAATTTGTAATACAAGCCCTAATTTTTTTTCAATTAAAGGAGCAAGGACCAAGGTTTCATTAAAAAAACAAAAAACACAAACAACGTGTTTTTTTTAAAAAAGGTTTTAAAACTTCAGACTTTACAGGTAAAATTCTAAAAAAAATACTTTTTTTTTTAAATTTGAATATATTATTTATTGATCTTTTCTCTTCAATTTGTGATATATAACACTTTGATGAGTAAATTATTTACTTTTTAATAGACATCTCAAAATGGGAGGCGTGAATTAATTCGACCCCCTGTCTTTCCAAGCTTATAACTACTCGAAAAATGTAATTCAAACCCTAATTTCTTTTTCAATTAAAGGAGCAAGGACCAATGTTTCATTAAAAAAAAAAAACAAAAACAACGTGGTTAAAAAAAAGGTTTTAAACTTCGAACTTTACAGGTAAATTTCTAAAAGACACTACTTTTTTTTGTTTTAAATTTGAATATATAATTTATTGATCTCTTATCTTCAATTTATGCTATATAAAACTTTTGTGAGTAAATGAATTATTTACTTTTTAATAGACATTTGAAAACAAAACGTTTGTCTGAAATATTATATTCAGTTTATTGACTCTGAAAAATTTTAAATTTTTGAAGAGTTTAAAATATTATATTCAGTTTATTGACCCTGAAAATATCGTAAAAATAGAATTAATAGAAAAATTTTGATAGATTTTTAAAGTTTAAAAATTGAAAAATACTGAACTCGTAAAATGCAATTAATTTCATTACTGTTTTTTTTTTTTTAAATAAAAAAATAATATTTCTTTTACTTTTTATACAACTTTAATAGTTTATTTTAGAAGTATAATCCATAAAGAAAATAAACAACCCACTTTTAAAAGAGAAATTACGAGTTTTTTTTTTTTAAATATTTTATTAGCAATTTCGTGTTAGGGGTGTCAAAAATTCCTACAAAAATTCTGATACACCTACGCATGCTTATATAAACTTAAAAACGTTGAAAATTGGCACGTTCGTTCTGATTGCCGTTCGTTTGTTGTTGAATGAAACCTTTTTGCTCATTTAAAAGGGTCTTCATTTTTATTACAATTTATTCAACATAAAAAAAATAAAAAAATCAGTAACAATGGATACGATTTTGAGGCCTAATAAATTTGAAGGATTGTCAGAAACAACCGCTGACGAATGGCACCAGCACCGTACTGTATCGACTCTCTGACAGCCACTCATTCTGAAAATCTTCCGAATAAGCTAAGTATACTTATTAACTATATATCACCTAAAGTCTATTCCCTGATATCAAATTGTATAACATGTGAGAAAGCCATTAGCAATCTTCAATCTACTTACGTCAAACCAGTTAATTCTGTTTTTGCTCGTCACCAACTCGCTACTAGAAAACAGCAACCAGGTGAATCAATTGATCAGTTCCTCTTAACTTTAGAAAATCTTTCCATGGATTGTAAGTTCGAAAACGTCACTGCTTCTCAGCATCCGGAACTAGCTATACGGGATGCCTTTACCACAGATCTCACTTCCTCAACGATACGACAAATACTGCTAGAAATCTGTGAAATTAATTTGGATAATGCGGTAACAACCGCAAGAAGTCTCGAAATGGCGCAATGCAGCGGCTTATAAAACTTCACTTCACCACTTCACCAGTTGTAGCAAAAGTGTCAATGTATCCAGAAGAATCTAAAAATAATCCTTGGTCTGAATCAACTAAAGAATGTGCTGCTTTTTCTAGAACTAATCAAGCAGTTCACTATGCCAAATGCCAATTCTGTGAGCATGAAAATCATTCTCATAACTATTTCCCTGCTAGGAATGCTGTCTGTCTTACATGTGGAAAGAGAAGTCATTTCTCTAAAGTCTGCCGATCTAAAAGAAAGCAGACGCCTCTTAATATAAGAACTAGCTCTGCTTATATTGCTTTTACAGCTTCATCTCGATGCACACCTCGCTCACAATATTCTATTGTAAAGGCAACAATAAACAGCACATGTCTGAAAGCTATCGTAGACAAAAATGAACGTCGTGAGATCACTCGGCCTTCATATACTACCTTCCACTGACACAGTAAGTATGGTTTCCTCAAACCTCACAAGCAAAACCAAATGTGTTGCATCAAAATTAATGGACAAATCCTAATCCGTGGTTTTCTATTCTACCCAACCTGTGTACTCCTATTGTGGAGAAAGAAGTGGCTTACCGTTAAAGCGGCTGCGCGTTTGTACCTGCAGAGCACAAATTGAGAATCAAGATGGCGCCCGCATGTGGAAAAAAGTCTCGGGGAATCTCGGAGAATCTCGTACCCTAGTCCCATAAATAACGACGAAAGGAAATCGGGAGGAGAGACTATTTTTAGTCACTAAAGCGAACGGACGTGTGTAAAAGAAGAGGTAGAAGAAAAGAGCGTGGTGAACGAAACAAACAACGACTCGGTTGAAAGTAGAGTTGTAATGAACACAAGCTATTTCGGCATGACATTAGGATTTGACCCCAAGCTAATTCCCCTGTTTGCTGGCAGTAGCACTGATCACTCAGTGCAGGAATGGGTGGAAAAAGCAGAATTAATATGTCAGCTCAGTGGGGTGAAGCGTATGGAATGCGTGGTCCCAATGCGCCTCACTCGGGGAGCATATGCAGTATACTAGCAGTTGGCTGATGAGAAGAAAACAGATTTCGCCTGCATCAAGCGCGCCCTTTTTACAGCATTTGCGTTAGATCCAGTTACTGCATGGAAGGAATTCATGGCCTGAAAATTACATCCCGGGGAAACGGTGGATGTGTATCTGGCTGAGCTAAAAAAGCTATCGGTCCTTTTTGGAGGGATGTCAGACAAAGGCTTGGTGTGCGCCTTTGTTGCAGGATTACCTAAGAGTGTGGAAGATCTGCTCCGTGCCTCATCCCAAGTGGACGAGATGGACATATCAGATATATTGGCGCGGGCACGAGCAATACTAAAGAAAAGTCCTAACACTATAGACCAAGCAGCAGCTGTACAACCATCACAGGTTGGATTGCAGGACCTGGGCGCAGCTACAACCTGCTATAAGTGTGGAGGACCCAACCATTTGGCCTGTGATTGTCTTTCGTCACGTCAACCAACTCGGAAACTTGACGGGCCGCAGTGCTACAAGTGCAAAAAACGTGGACACCTGGCCCGCACATGTCCGGGAAACGGGCAAGGGGAAGAAGCTACAGCGCCAGTCTTCTCCCCAGATCGTCATTGAGCAGGGCACTACCCACTGTAAGCATACACATTAATGGAAGCGAGCACCTCGCGCTTGTGGACACTGAGTGCACCCAGACTCTCAGGAGCAAGATATGCTGTGCCACTTGGAAAGCAGAGAGAATTCCGGTACTAACTGTAGGCGGAGGTTCACTAGCCTCTTATGGGGTGAGCATTATCCGCGCAAGCATCAACGACGGGCCTGCAGTAGCCGTGCGAGCCCTGGTTGTGGAGGGAGAGCTTCTTGGGTAGACCTACTCCTGGGTATGGACTTGATTACACAACTGGGTGGATTTACTGTGGACAAAACTGGCAAGGTACAGTTCTCCCGATGTGAGGAACACATTTGTGCTGCCATAACTCTCGACGAGCCTGACTTTCGTGCAGAGTATGATAGAAACACCAATGCATGGACGGCGTCTTGGAAGTGGTCAAACGATCAGCCACCAATATCCTTGCGGAACCGGATATCGGAATATCCCCCACTCATGTGGCTAAGGGAACAGTATGAAGAACAACTGCAGACGTGGATCGACAATGGCTGGCTTCTTCCATACCTAGAGGATGAGCTTGGCCCCCCACGAGGGCTGATTCCCTTGATGGCTGTCGTACAAGAGACCAAACAAAAGGTCCGCCCCATCCTAGACTACCGTGAGCTCAATAAGCATGTCGACCCATATACGGCAAGGGCTGATGTGTGTGCACTCAAATTAAGGGAGTGACGACAGCAGGAATCGAACGTGGCAACTGTGGACCTACGTAGAGCCTATCTGCAAATATGCATTGAGAGGAAATTGTGGCCATTTCAGACTGTGGGAATTGGAGAAACCCGATATTGTCTAACCAGGCTAGGGTTCGGTCTAAATGTGGCACCAGGCATTATGACAGCAATCATGCATGCTATCCGGCAGCAAGATGAGGCAGTGCAACAGGCAACATCCTCATACATCAATGATATATTCGTCAATGAGAGCTTCATGTCAGCGCAATCGGTTAGAATGCACTTTGAGAGCTTTGGACTGACATGTAAGGAACCAGAGCATCTGTGTGATGGAGCAAAAGTTCTTGGCCTGCACGTGCGCAATTGCAAGGAGGGACTTTGTTGGAGAAGAGGAAATCACGTCCCCAAGGTCCCATCAAACATCACTTGACGAACAGTGTTTTCGCTTTGTGGAAAGATGTTAGGCCATTTCCCTGTGTGCGGTTGGCTCAGGGTGGCCGTGGCGGCCATAAAAAGATGTGCAACAGCCGTGTCGTCGGGATGGGACGATGCAGTACACGATGTCACCGTAAGGAGCATGCTGACAGAGACTGTGTTCAGGGTGACCAGTGATGACCCCGTTCAGGGAAAGTGGTGCGTCAGTGGGAATGAGTTCACGGTCTGGGTGGATGCTAGTTCACTGGCCCTTGGAGTTGCCCTTGCAGTTAATGATTCCATTATTGAAGATGCCTGTTGGCTTCGGTCAGAGAATGATTTGAGGCACATAAACCTGGCCGAACTTGATGCCACATTGAAGGGCGTTAACTTGGCGCTTCAATAGCAAGCCAAGGTTCTACATATCATGACTGACTGGGCATACACTCATTGGTGGATAACCGATGCATTCAGTGAAAGAGCACAGCTGATGACACGAGCATCGAGTAAGATGTTAATTCGAAGACAGCTTGCCACCTTGGTCGACACTATCACAGAGTACGACCTGACCGTGAACGTAGTGTTGATCAGGTCTTCACTCAACAGAGCAGATGCTCTGACAAGAGTCCCTCAACGATGACTTCTGGCTGGTGCTCAGAGAGATTCTGATAATCTGCAAAACACATGTGCAACAGTTGTGTGTAATGTGGATGCAGCGCGCATCATGGACATTCATCGACAGTGTGGACATCCTGGCATCAAGCGGACACTGTACTTTGTCAAGATGATTGATCCAGGAGTAGAAAAAAAAGATATCCGGAGAGTGGTGGAAAGTTGCGAGGCCTGCCAATCCATCGACCCAGCTCCAGCACGATGGAAGAAAGGGGAGTTGGGAGTGAGTGGTAAGTGGTGGAGAGTGGGCATGGACATCACACACTACGGTGACAACCACTTCCTTACCCTCATCGATTGTGGGCCTACATGTTTCGCGGTCTGGAGACTCCTCGGGCACCAGGACTCTTGCAACATTATTCGCCAGCTGTCATCCGTGTTCTGTGAAAGAGGTGTGCCCGATGAAGTGCTGATGGACAACGACCCAGCCCTTTCCAGCCATCAGATGAGGCAGTTCTTACAAGAATGGGGTGTACGGCTGCGGCTTAGATGCGCTTATGTGCCTTCTGGCAATGGGTATAGCTGAGAGAAGCCATCGCAGCATCAAAATAATTGCAGCCAGGAAGCAGTGCATCATCGCAGAAGCTGTGTACTGGTATAATCTCATGCCGAAGGATGGCGTCTCTCCAGGAACGGCGCCTGCAAACGCAATCTATCAGTACCGTGTCCGAGAAAAAAGAATCCACCCCAATACAACTGTGGCCACTGAGATAGAACAGAATCGATATGCCAAAGGGGATGCTGTCTGGGTGAAGCCGCCAGGAAACCGATGTATTGACAAGTATAAACGGGGCACAGTGACCGGTGTGGTGAGTCAGCAGTGTGTCCAGGTTGATGGCGTACCCTGTCACATTAGGGAGCTACGGCCGGCGACACATGTACCACCTCTAGTGGACAATGAGAGTGACTTTGATTCTGAGACAAGTGGGCCATCGCTTTGGTTTGCACCATCCCTATCAAGCAGTGACTCTGATATCAGTAGCCTCCACGGAGATGAAGCCTTCCCCGACCATCAGACGGTGGATGAGAGCGCACATGAAGACGAGAGCAGCACTGTTCCCCTTCGCAGAAGCACCCGACGGTGGCGATCGCCACCCCCCTGCCGTCATTAGCGGGGAGTGTGGAGAAAGAAGTGGCTTACCGTTAAAGCAGTTGCGCGTTTGTGCCTGCAGAGCACAAATTGAGAATCAAGATGGCGCCCGCATGCTTTTATGTGGAAAAAAGTCTTGTGGAATCTCGGGGAATCCTGGAGAATCTCATACCCTGGTCCCATAAATAATGAGGAAAGGAAATCGGGAGGAGAGACGATTTTTAGTCACTAAAGCGAACGGACGTGTGTAAAAGAAGAGGTAGAAGAAAAGAGTGTGGTGAACGAAACAAACAACGACTCGGTTGAAAGTAGAGTTGTAATGAACACATCTATTATACTTCGACAAGAATTCATGCAGCTACATAACCGTGTAGAATTCCATTTTAATGGAAAAATATCTCCCTTGCAAATCAGTAACATTCCACAGATGAAAATAGAGCCATCTGCTCTTTTTGTGAATTTATCAAATAACTGTAAAGCAATTGCAACAAAATGCAGAAATTACATCTGATCGTGAATTTTTTTTTTTTTTTTTTTTTTTTTTTTTACAAGGGTGTCACCACTTATCAAGGCCCAGAGGCCACTCGAGGATAAGGGTTAATAGGTATACATTAGTCATTGTGATTTTAGCATAGTAAACAGTGGGAATTTTGAAACTTGGATTACTTAGGGGGACGATTCAATTAGAACTTGTTCACATTGGACTTTTTCTTTTTTTTTTTTTTTCATAGGTATCAACTCATTATCAAGGCCAAGAGCCCACCCAAGGATAAGGGTTAAAGAGTGTACAGTAGAAATTGGACAATATAATAATCATTAGTAATGAAAATTTGGTAAATTTGATAACTTATATGGAATGGCTCATCAAGAACTTATTTACGTTAGACTTGAAGACAACCATATTGTAGTCAGCCGGAAAGCAGGAAAACGGAAGACAATTCCACAGGCGTGCAGTTCTAATAAAAAAGCTTTGTTCATGGAATCTACGTTTAGGTTTAGGCACAGATAAAGAGTGGGGGGAATTATTGATAGTGTTTATAGCTAGACGAGTGTTTCTTGTGAAAGTTTTGCGAGGGGGGACCATAGATTGAAGCTCAGTCGAACACTTTCCATGAAAATAACGATACATCAGAGACAAACTCGCAACATCTCTTCTGTGAAATAGAGGTTGCAAGGAAGAGAAAAGGACATCTCCTACGAGGCTACGAAGTCTATTTTGAACTCTATCAAGGCAGGCCAAGTCCTTTCTAGCAGCTCCTGCCCAGATGTGGCAACAGTATTCCATCCTTGGACGTACCTGGCTCTTATATAGATAGAGAATTGCATCAGCAGTGAGATATCTACTGGATCGATAGAAAGATCCACCCATTTTTCCAGCGGCCTTGGCAACAGATTTGATGTACGTGTTCCATTTAAGATCAGGAGTAATGGTCAAGCCCAGAAGCTTGTCAAAACTTGAGGCCTCCTGAAGACGAGAGCCATTCATTTCAATTGATGTCAGATGTGGATCAGAATGTTGATGATGTAAAGAGAGAAGCTTGGTTTTATATGCATTAAAAGTAACTAGCCACTCCTTTCCCCATTGTACTACATGCTCAAGATCAGAGGAGAGAGAATTGGAGAGAACTTGGTCGTTTACTGTCTTAGATGTGCTACCATAAATGGTAGTGTCGTCAGCATAAATGTCTACAAATGATGTAAGGATGTGATTTGGAAGATCATTAATGTAGATCAGGAAAAGAGTTGGGCCCAGAATGGACCCCTGAGGGACACCGGCATTAATACTGTGGGCTTCTGATTTTTGCCCATCAACTACTACTCTTATGAACCTATCAGAAAGAAATGATTTAATAATTGAGAAGGCATTTCCAGCTATACCATAGCTAGAGATCTTATGAAGTAAACCTTTATGCCATACCCTATCAAAGGCCTTAGATATGTCAAGAGCAATTGCCCTAGAAAGGTTGCCTCCGTCGAGAGATTTGCTAATCCTATGAGATATAACTGTAAGCACATCTGCTGTAGATCTAGCAGAACGGAAACCATATTGAGTGTCACTAAGAAGGTTATTTTTGTTGAGATGGTTGATTACTTCTGTATTTAACACAGATTCCAGCAACTTACTCATGACGCACAGGAGACTTATTGGCCTGTACTGAGAGGGGGATGAGCGATCACCTGAATTCTTAAATACAGGGCATACAGATAAAATTTTCCAGGGAGATGGGAAACTATTCTCCTTAAGGCAACGTTTAAATAGTTTTGTAAGTATGGGCGCTAGTTCAGGTTGAAGTTTTTTGAGTACTATAATTGGAATACCGTCGAATTGCTTTACTGGAATCAAGGTTTTTGATTAGCTTGGCAACATCACGTACAGATATACGTATATCACATAGTGTGTTTTCAGATACAGGAGGAAATATTGGGGGTTGCCGGCCTTGATCGCAAAAGGTAGAATTAGCTGCAAAATTCTTGACAAAGAGTTTGGCTTTGTCTGATGCTGACGAGATTACCTCAGGTCCATTGATGATAGTTGGAATGGAGCGCACACTTCTGTTCAGAATTCTGTTTGCTATTTGCCAAAACTGGTGGGAACCAAGCCGCTGCTCAGCTACTTTGGACTTAACAGATTGAGCAAACAACCATCTTGCGCTCTTTATTACTTTCTTACAATGGTTGCTGGCAGTCCTGAAAGCGGCTTTAGTTTCCATACATCTATTACGTTGGAAACAGTGGAAAAAGTGATTTCTGTGCGCAATGGCATTCGGAATGAAGTAGAGAAACTGTTAAAATAAAGAATTCTAATTTAATTCCCCATGGAGAGCCTAAGTCTTGGTAACTCACAATGAAAGACATAAGCGTTGCATCATCGACTATTCCGCCACTATTAATTGATATACATTTATTGATGCTTTTCCACTCCCAAAATCTCAAATATTATACGCCAACTATCGCAGTATAAATTTTTTAATTAATTAGATTTGAAATCTGCGTATTATTCGTAAAGATGAAAGAATTTAAACAGTATTCGGAGCTGACGGAGGCCTATACAAATTTTCTCAGTTACCGTTTGGATTAACAAACTTGGTAGCTGTGTTCCAACGCATTATATGATACACAATATAATCCAAGAACACGAACTCAAAGATACCTTTGTCTACATAGATGACATTGTCATCGAAGGAAAAACTTATAAAGAATTGGACGAAAATATGAAAGCATTGAAAAAGTTCTCAATCATCTTAATCTGCAACTGAACCCTGAAAAATGTGAATATGGTATAACCAAATTCAAGTTTTAAAGGCACCTATTGTGTAATGTACGTAGGTACACAGGGGACGATAACAGGGGGAACACCGGCAAAAAAACGGGCGGTGAAAACAGGAGACAGCATGTAGATACTTGCGGTCGGCTCTCGGCTGAATAAAGTCTTAAAACAAACTCGGCGTTTGCGTTCTCAGTGAGAAACACCACATGGCGACGAGGATGAGATCATTTCTCATAAAGGGGAAAGTTATTTAAACTTTTTCTCTGAAAAACATCGCGTTTAATAGAAATTAAATAGCGACATATTTCTACCTGCACACACGCATTTTAAAAACATGACGTCTTATGGTAAAATCAACGAATTCTCGCCGAGTGGAGGTGATTGGGACACATACTCAGAAAGATTGGAGTATTATTTCGAGGCTAACGGAATACAAGATCCAGGAAAGAAAAAGGCCGTCCTTCTTTCTGTTTGTGGTGGTGAAACATTTTCTCTGCTGAAGGATCTCGTTACGCCGCACAACTTAAGAGACAAAAGTTATGAGGAACTCTCGCTCTCGTTAAAAGAGCACTGCAACCCAACACCGTCCGTAATTGTTGAGCGATTCAACTTTTACATGTGCTGTCAACAACCAGGTCAGTCCATTTCGGATTTTATTGCTCATTTTAAAAAAATTACAAAGTTTTGTGAGTTTGGAAATACGATAGAAGAGATGTTGACAGATTTGCTCGTCGTTGGATTGATGGATGACCGAATCCGTCGGCGACTGCTTTCTGAGAGGAAACTAACATTTCCTTATGCCCGACAGATAGCTCTTGCCATGGAAAGTGCAGACAGGAATGTTAGTGACATGGCAGCCTGTTCAACGTCCAATTTTACAATACAGACGAAAGTCAACCAGGTTGAACGGCCTACTCCACTACAGAGACAAAAACAAAGACCATGTTTCCGATGCAACGGAAAACATTACCCCGACTCCTGTCATTTCAAAGAGGCAACGTGTAATTTTTGTCACAAAACCGGTTACATTTCGCCAGCCTGTTTGACCCGGAAGTACAACGACAGAGCTGGAAATCGTAAAACCCACAAGGTCACCAGTGAAGAACCAGTAGACGAAGATACAGGCAGCGACTGTGCCTTGGTGCACAGGCTGTTTAACCTGCCAGCAAATAGCAAAACCGAGCCCCTGATGGTGTTGGTGGGCATAAATGTTCGCAATGTCGAGATGGAGATCGACACCGGAGCTGCTGTTTCATTGATCAGCCACAATGCATTTGAAAAACTATGGTGTGAACCTGATAAGCCGGTACTTAAGCCTATGTCACAGAAACTAGCAACTTACACGGGAGAAAGTATCACACCGTGTGGTACGTGTCAAGTGTCGGTAGACTATGATGGCCAACAGTTTCGTCTGCCATTAGTGATTGTTCCTGGTTCTGGCCCTGCACTTCTTGGTAGAAACTGGTTACGAGTAGTGCAACTCAGCTGGAAACGCATCCATCAGCTGAAAGCAGTAAATGCTACACCTGCAATTGAAGACATTATTGCAAAATACCCCGATATTTTCAAGGATGAATTGGGTGCACTGAAGGGTTTCACAGCAAAACTTAGTGTTGACCCGAAAACAAAGCCCATATTCTGCAAGGCTCGACACGTGCCCTTTGCATTGCGTGAAAAGGTTGACAAGGAGCTGGATCGACTAGAGTCTCTGGGTATTATAGAACCAGTACAATACTCAGAATGGGCTGCCCCTATAGTAACAGTTGTCGAAACTGACCAAACAATACGGTTGTGTGGAGACTATAAAACTGCAATAAACAAATGCTCAAATCTCGACCAGTACCCTACCCCCAGGATTGATGATTTGTATGCAAAATTGGTGCAGGGAAAGAAATTCACCAAGCTTGACTTGAGATCAGCGTTCCTACAGGTTCTGTTAGAGGAAAACTCAAAGCAGTACCTTAGAATCAATACACCACGGGGTCTCTACAGGTTCAACCGCCTCAGTTTTGGAGTAAAATCAGCTCCTGGTATCTATCAATGCTGTATGGACAATTTGTTGGCAAATGAACCACATGTCGTATGCTATCAGGACGACATACTAATTAGTATGTCGTCCTGATAGCATACGACATGTATCATCAGGCTCATCAGACGCAGAACACTTGAGCACCCTCGACCGAGTGTTAGGGAAACTCTCAGAATCTAGTCTCCGTGTTCGTCTGGACAAGTGCAAGTTCATGGCACCCTCCGTAACCTACTTAGGTCATTGGATTGACTCCGAAGGCCTTCACCCTACAGCAGAAAAGATCCATGCCATCCGGGATGCACCAGCCCCACGCAATGTGACCGAACTTAAGGCTTTCTTGGGCTTATTCCAGTTCTACACTAAGTACGTCTATAACGTCGCAGATAAGTTGGGCCCCCTCTATTATCTACTGCGGAAAGGTGTCTCTTGGACGTGGGGCACCCCCCAATTAACAGCTTTTCAGCGAGCCAAAGATGCATTGCAGACCACAAATGTCCTGGTTCACTATGACCCGAAGAAGGAACTGGTACTGACCTGTGACGCCAGCTGTTTTGTCGGAGCTGTTTTGTCGCACATCTTTGCCGACGGTTCAGAGAAACCTGTTGCTTTTGCTTCGAGAACAATGTCACCGGCTGAGAAAAATTATAGTCAGTTGGACAAGGAGGGACTGAGTATTATCTTTGGAGTTAAAAAGTTTCATCAATACTTATTTGGACGTGCATTCCGTATCATTACGGATCATAAGCCACTTATCAGCCTCTTTAGCCCAACAAAGCCAACATTGGACACCCTGCCACCAAGAACAATACGTTGGTCACTGTTGATGAGTGCTTACGATTACACGATAGAATATAGGCCTGGTTCACACATCATCACTGCCGACACAATGAGTCGTCTCCCCCTGCAGGAAGCGTTAGATGTCCCAACACCAGGCTGCATTATACATCTCATGGATCACCTGGACAATTCCACCGTTGACTTGACTGACATTTGTGCTCATACATGCAAAGACCCCATCCTCTTTAAGGTTGTTCAAGCCACACAACATGGAGGGTGCAATCTCCCACATGATGCTCCGTATTTACCATTTCACGCTTGTAAAAATGAACTAAGTGTTGAAAGGGGGTGCCTGCTGTGGGGTTCATGAGTGGTAATTCCCCACCCTCTCAGGCAGAGAGTGTTGGACGAGCTTCACCAATGCCACCCTGGCATAGTTAAGATGAAGGCTCTCGCCCGGACCTATGTATGGTGGACTGGGATAGATGCTGACATCGAAAAAAAGGTGAACAATTGTTACCCTTGCCAGTGCTCCAGAAGCCTACCTGCTAAGGCACCACTACACCCCTGGGAATGGCCAGCTGAACCTTGGCAGCGGGTTCACGTTGATTATGCTGATTACAATGGCCAATACCAGCTTGTCATTATGGATGCACACTCAAAATGGGTTGATGTCTATACCACAAGTGCAGCTACTTCAGCCACTATAATTGAAAGGTTGAGGCGCTGTTTTGGTACTCATGGTCTCCCGCACATTGTTGTCAGTGATAATGGCCCATGCTTCACCAGTTCAGAATTTGCAGAGTTCATGAAACGGAATGGTATCAGACACAAATTTGTCAGTCCACATCATCAGGCATCAAATGGTCTAGCTGAACGCTCAGTTGGGCTGGTTAAAAACGGTATTAAAAAAATGTCGGGAGGAACTCTGGAAACAAAGATATCCCGTTTTCTGCTGACATACCGGACAACGCCTCATACAACAACGGGATCTACCCCGGCAGAGTTGTTGATGAAGCGAAAAAAAAAAAAGAAAAAAGGGGGGGGGGATTCAATGGTCACATACTGAGGCAGAATAATCCTCGACCACAAAAGGGTCACAAGGGCAGTCTACTCTGACCTTTTTCCATGATAAATGGACCTTTCTTTTTTGGGGGGAGATGTAATGTACGTAGGTACACAGGGGACGATAACAGGGGGAACACCGGCAAAAAAACGGGCGGTGAAAACAGGAGACAGCATGTAGATACTTGCGGTCGGCTCTCGGCTGAATAAAGTCTTAAAACAAACTCGGCGTTTGCGTTCTCAGTGAGAAACACCACATATCGGAAAATGGAACAATCAGTCCTGATCCAGTTAGACTCACACCACTAAAAGAATTATCAATTCCGAACTGTAGCAAGTCACTCAAACGAACCTTATGTCTCTTCTCATACTATTTACCATGGTGTAGAGAATTTCTCCGATCGAATTTCACCTTTGTTAAACATTACATCATTTCCTATTACTGAAAAACTCAAAAATTAATTTCAGGCAATAAAAGATGAAATTTGCAAGGCTTCGGTTGCAGCCATTGAGGATGAAGTTTCATTTACAATAAAAACGGGTGCATCTGTGACAGAATTAGCAGCCTGCCTTTCTCAAAATGGACATCCGGTAGCATATTTTTCCAGGACCCTGACGCAGTCAGAGCGTCGGCACTCAGCAGTATAATGTGAATTAGCAGCCATTGTCGAATCTGTGCGTTAATGGCATGATCTCTTACTCGGTCGACATTTTACCATCATTACTGACCAACATGCCGTTCAACACTCAGACACCAAACTGCATTAAAAATGATAAACTACTTCGATGGAGACTTGAACTTTCCAGCTATTCTTATGATATAGTATATAGACCAGGTTCCCTTACTAGCTCTGCAGATACTCTTTCTCGTTCATGCTCTACTTTGTGCTCATTATCAAAGATCTGCACACAGTGCTCTGTCATCCAAGAGTATCGAGGCGGCTGAATCATTTTGTGAGACAGAAGAATCTACCATTCTCCATGGAAGATGTTAAACGTACCTGCCAAATATGTGCTGAACTAAAACCAAGATTCTTCAAACCCCTCTCAGGTCGTTTAATCCATTCTTGACACCACTTGGAACGCCTTTAAGTAGATTTCATGGGTTCAAAACCATCTACGAATAATTGCAAATACCTACTCATGATCGTAGATGAATATTCACGTTATCCTTTTGTCTATCCATGCCAGGATATATCAACAGAAACTGTCATAAAATGTCTCCAGAACTTATTTACTTTCTTTGGTTCCCCAGATTCCATCCATAGTGATTCAATTCATTTCAAGTGAACTAAAAGTTTTTCTAGCAACATGAAGTTGGGATTACCCAATGAACTCCATACCATCCAATCGGCAACAGACAATGCGAGAGAGTAAATAGTACAATTTGGAAAACGATCAAACTCGCCCTTAAGACCAGGCAACTGGATGATCGTCATTAGCAAGAAGTACTTGACATTGCATTCTATTCGATCTCTCCTTTGTACAGCAACTAACAACTCCACAGGAGAGAATGGTCAGTTTTTCGAGAAGGTCGGGTATCGGATACACATTCCATAAATGGTTGTCAACACAAGTCTGACCCTCTAGTGGAACCAGTAGAAATAATATCTGCGACTCCCAATTTTGCCAGAATTCTGTAGAATAATCAAAAGAACTGTAGTAGTCAATAACACACAACAACAATAATAATAATAATAATAATAGCAGCAGCAACACTTACCAAGGGTCCAGCTTATGCACAAGACTGACACCAGATTGAGCTGGACTGAGGGCTTGTATTTATGTACAAGCATATCCAATCAGGTGATTCAGCCAATCATAATCCAAAGAATAGACTGGCCAATGTGTGCACAATGGAATCTCCCATTGTGCCATTGGTAACTCAAAAATCAAATCCCATGGTCCATCGGATGACATTTGCATCTATATCACAGCATGAAGATGAACCCATCCAACAATACCTTGTTCGTCTTAGGTCCACGGCCATAGACTGTAATTTCTCATGCCCCAACTGTGATCACGACCTGTCCGACATTTACATCAAGGACCAATTTATCAAAGGGATATCGAATGATACGCTTCAGACCGATCTACTGGCAAAAGCCGGGTTGCTAAGAACTCTCAACCAAAATATTTGTCATGCTGAGGCATTTGAGTCTGCACTACGGGACCAAACCGCAATGACTGATACCTCAGACATAGCTACAGTCCGGATGTCAATGTATCGCAAAAAAAAAAAAAACCAGTGCTGTACGGACTAGCAGAGGCAATATTCGCACTAGCTCTACTGCTACTCACAACGATAACATTGCTAATAAAGAACCCCGTCAAACCTGCATAGGTTGCAGTAGTCACCAACACAGTACTCCAAGGACAAGTGCCCGCCATTTAACGTGTCCGGCATGGAATCAAATGTGCAACACTTGTGGGAAACTTAATCATTTCTCAGCAGTGTGCCGGACAAAGAAATATCGCCCGGCAGTGATAAAAAGTTTTGAAGACCAAGAAGCTCCCATGAATACACTCATGGCCCATATCGCAGTCAATCAAATGAGGGGCACCATTATGACTACAGGTGATCTGTTAACTGAAATAAATGCATCAGTAATCCTATTCTCACCAAAACCAGATCCCAGACAAGCTGTCAATATCCCTAGTGTAAACATAACACTGAGTTATGTACCCTTAACCCGAGCTCTCCAGTAAGGAGAGAGAAAAGGACTGTCATGGCGGACCCAATAAAAGGTACACATGTACGTCGCTTATCAAGGCTAACTACTGTGTCTTGTTGTCTTTCCCTTATGAGTGAAGTCCTTCCCTTTTAATTATACATGGTGTCAGGAGTCGGATAAAAACAAAAATAACGAAACAAAGGAAAAATACAACGACCCATCCTAAAAATAAAACATGAAAATATGTATGAACGATGAAGGACGCACCCTCACCACGTGGTAAACTTTTTTCGTTTCTTTGTTTGTTTTGCTTTTAATATCCAGTCAGTATACATATTCAATACTTTTTGACACTCTAGTTAAACACAAATATGTCTAACACAAACGAAGCTTCACCAAAACATGCCGAAATCGACCCAATTTCTTTCATGTTACAAATGCAACAACAACAACTCACCGTGCAAGAACAGATGACAAACCTCATGGCACTCCTTCTGCCCACCGGGCAACACGCCCCCACCCCATTGTCGCGCCATTCACGGGTGAAGCCTGAGCGACCAGTAATAGAACCTGACTCATCAGACAATAAATGGATCATTTTTAAGGATGCATGGCTTCGTTATAAGGAGATGACACAACTTAACGACCCCACAGAAATCCGGAATGAGTTACGATCTGCATGCAATTCATCTGTCAATGAGATGTTATTCAATTTTATTGGTCCGGATGCCCTGCATAATGCTACAGAGGAGCAGCTGCTGGAATATATTAAATCCGTTGCCGTGAAAACCGTCCATCCCGAGGTATACCGTCAGCAGTTCTTTGTAATGAGGCAAAGAGATGGGGAGACTATCACATCCTTTATTTCCCGGTTGAAATCACAAGCGATGCTCTGCGCTTTCAATTGTGGCAACCAGCAATGTACAATGTCATTTTCCGAAGACATGATCAAATCTCAAATCATTGCCGGATTACGGAACACCTCCCACCAGAGCAAAATTTTAGCAGAGATTACGTCCCTGCCAACTCTAAATGACTTAACTAGATGTCTCTTGATTCTAGAATCTACCACCAGAGCATCAAATCACTTCCGACCAGCAGAGATCACACAAGTGGCCCAATTTAAATCTGCGTCATCAAGAAAGTTTCCACCACCAGACAAGACCAAAAATGATAATGGCAAATGCAAAGATTGTGGAAACAAGGCACACCCAAAAGGACGAAGACAATGCCCCGCTTGGGGCAAATCATGCCACAAATGTGGCAAAGAGAACCACTTCTCAACCACATGCCATGGCACAGCATCGTCAAATGCCATAATGGGAGACTACCCAAATGACAGCCAAGATGAAGATTCTTCGTTCATATCGACAATGACTGTGCAACCTAAATGACTAGAGGAAGAAGAGGGGATCCCGCATGGGTTATGGACCAACAACAAGTTCACACCAAGCCGACCAGAGCCACCTCCATTTTTCAATGTTACTATCACATTAGACACAAAGGCCCACCAACATCTCGGACGATTCAGACATATAAATATGAAACACCAACCCGTCCAATTGCTCGCTTTGGCAGACACAGGAGCTCAGACAAGTACAGCTGGTGTGGACTTATTGAACAATCTGGGGTGCACTTCTGAACATCTGCTGCGCACCAGACATCGGTTATGTGCCGTTAATGATGACAACCTGCCCATTAAGGGGGCCTTAATTGCCACGATGTCACTCGGTAAGGCAACATGTTTGGAGGTGATATACATCAGCCCAAGGGTTAAGGGCCTGTATATATCACAAACGGCCCTGAAAAAACTCAAAATTATCAACGACAACTTTCCAGCACAAATTAATAGTCTGGTAGCTACAACGAAGATGGACCACAAACCAACTGACCGAATGTTAGCCCCATGCGGATGCCCATACAGATCACCGTGCCCACCACTGCCAGACAAGCTCCTGTTTCCTGCCACACCGGAATATCAAGGAGAGATAGAGAGCTGGATCAAATGCTATTTTGCCAGCAGTGCATTTAATACATGTACACACCAGAAATTGCAGACCATGACCGGAGAACCGCTTACTATCACATTCCTCGACAACCACCAACCTAAGGCTGTTCACAAACCAATCCCTGTCCCTCACCACTGGAAAGAAGCTGTCAAATTCCAGCTTGATGCAGACGTAGCACTGAACATCATTGAACCAGTGCCAGCAGGGACACCAACCACATGGTGTTCGAGAATGATCACCGTGCCCAAAAAACATGGCAGCTCACGTAGAACGGTCGACCTCCAAAATTTAAATGCAATGACAAGATCGCAACACACCACCACCTGACATAGGTGCGTCACCATCAGAACTTCTATTCGCTCGTCCCCTGAATGACCACTTACCAAACCCCACAAAATTTCGCTGTGAATGGTTGGAACTCGCCGACATGCGCGAGAGAGCCATTAACCAGCGTTTCCTCAACAACATGAAACACACTGAAAACAGGCAACAACTCAACCCACTAAGAATTGGGGAACATGTGTCAATTCAAAACCAACATGGACACAAACCACTGCGCTGGGATAACACCGGCACGATTGTTGAAACTCTCCCCCACAGACAATACCGTGTATTAGTTGATGGCAGCAGAAGAACCACACTCCGAAACCGCCGTTACCTTCGCAAAATAAGCATGGATAGCCGCAACCTGGCTCATGATGACACCCTACCAGATGACCTACCAAACAGAATCAGGATCCATTCCCCACAGTCACCTACAAACTCAAACCCAGTACGCCCAGACAGCCAACAACACCCTCAAATACAAATAACACCAACCCCACCTTCCACACCAGGTACTCAAATAAAGAATGAACCCCTGAAAATGACAGATACAGGGCAGAATGAAAGATCTGAAGCTAGGTCTAGACCTATCCGTAACAGATGATTACCGTCTAGATTTAAGGACTTCCAGCTTGGATGATAATAATAATAATAATTATAGTGGTAATAATAATAATGATAATAAAAAAAAAAGACTTTAAATAAAAAAAAAATTAAAAAAATAAAAAAATAAATAAATAAAAATAACATGTAAACATAACACTGAGTTATGTACCCTTAACCCGAGCTCTCCAGTAAGGAGAGAGAAAAGGACTGTCATGGCGGACCCAATAAAAGGTACACATGTACGTCGCTTATCGAGGCTAACTACTGTGTCTTGTTGTCTTTCCCTTATGAGTGAAGTCCTTCCCTTTTAATTATACACCTAGGAGTCATAGTACAACGCTAAAGGTTTTTCCCGACAGTGGTGCCGCCATTTGTCTTGGGGGACCAAAGCATTTAATCAAAATGAGCCTCACAGAGATTAGTCTTGTCCAATCAAGAAAGATCATATGAACAGTTGGAGGTTTCACACTCATGTGTCAGGGTTCGCTACCAGTTGAGTTTGTGGTCAGAGGGAAAGCAACTAAACAAGCCCTCTACATATGCAAGGGCATACAATGGCTTTATCTCAGCAGAGCAGCCTGCATCGATGTGGGAATATTGCACAAACATTTTCCAAACCCTTTAGCAGACGAACATGAAGAGGTAGACACCGAGTCTAAAAAGTGGGTAGATCAATTGCCAAATCGCCCCAAAAACCTCCCTTTTCCCGCAACAGAAGATAACATAGGCAAACTTAAGCCTCATCCTGAATGGGTGTCAGCGGCACAACACCGCGAGGAAATGCTCCACCAACGCAATGCAAAAATAGTAGAAAGATACAATAAATATACCCACAACCTTCCACCGTTACAAGCTGGTGACACCGTAGCCATCCAAAATCCAGTCAATCGCAGATGGAACACAACGGCCAAAATCATCAGTTTCTTACCAGATCGACAATACCGAATCAGGGTTAACAGATCCAAAAGGACCACACTTAGGAACCGCCGTTTCCTCAGAAAATGCGAACTCAAGCCTGCCCCAACCCCAATACCAAGTGCAACACTAGGACCAACAATTCCCTCAAGCGATACTACATTCTTGCATCTCCCACTGTCTCCCTGTAATAGCACATACACAGCAACCAAACCCCAACAACAAACCACACATATATCCCCACGCTTTCGATCATCAAGGATTCCCCGAGCTCTTTCTAGGTTACTACCACACAACAAACTAGGCCTAAAAGAGATACACCTCTCATACAACCCAGCCTACTCGTGGGGGGGGGGAAGAGGGGAGATGTAGAATAATCAAAAGAACTGTAGTAGTCAATAACACACAACAACAACAATAATAATAATAATAATAATAACAACAGCAACACTTACCAAGGGTCCAGCTTATGCACAAGACAGACCACAGATTGAGCTGGACTGAGGGCTTGTATTTATGTACAAGCATATCCAATCAGGCGATTCAGCCAATCATAATCCAAAGAATAGACTGGCCCATATGTGGAATCTCCCATTGTGCCATAAATAGTTCTCCTCTTTCATGAGAGGTAACTTTAGTCTTTGCCAAGTTATCCACAACTTGAACGCTGACCGAAAGTCCACTACACAATCCAATAAATTCTTTCCCCTGACGGCCGTCAGTCAACAGTCCCGACAGAAGACCTAGCTCCCACTCCTGCCACTGACTCATCCTTTACAAACCTGGCATCTCCTATCTTCACTGATCATTGTAAACCACCAGATGCTACCCCATCAAATAACTCTGAAGCGAAGGTGACAGATCAATAGGAACCTTCTAAGAATAATGCCGCATCAAATGGTAAATCTTTCTCTTCAGTCGACAAAACAAAGTGTCCAGAAACAGAAGAGTAGCAGCAGTCAGACTCAAAGAAGGACGTTTTGAGATTTCTTCCAGAATTAACAAAACGGGGACGGAAGATTATCCGTAACCTGAAATTAAAGAAAAAAAAACGTGACGGAGAGTATTATGATGTGATGTGGAGCATTACTACGCATGCACCGTACAGACAATAAATAACGTTGGAAATTGGCGCATTCACTCGTTTGTTCATTCGTTCATTGTTTACCATTCGTTTGTTATGCATCCCTGTATATTATGTTGAATAAAATCTTTTTGCTCATTTAAAAAGGTCTTCATTTTTATTATAGTGGGTTTTATGAATTGGTGAAAATTAAATGCAAATGTATATATGAACAGCAAGCTAACACATTTCATGCTCAGGCGTTCCTCAATTGGAAGGAGATAGAAATCCGACTTGTTGAAGGAAAGGTAACTGACAAAGTAGATCTTACTATATGAAGTGGCAGTAAATCCTAGCTAGATTGCTGAACATCATCAGGTTTCTCACCAAGCAGAACCTCATACTGCGAGGTCACCGGGAAGACATCCATGATGATGAAACAGGTCAAGATAACAAAGGGAATTTTTTTAGAATTTGTAAATTTATTGGCCAAGTATGACCTTGTGCTCCGTGAACATTTGGTGAAAGATAACCTGGGCAAAGAAAATCGCTACTTCTTATCTGTCATGAGAAATTCAAAATGAATTTGTGAGCATTTTGGCAAAGCAAGTGAAAAAGAAAATCATCGATCAGATCAAGGAAAGCAAATATTTTTGCATAATTTTTTTATAGCACTCCTGATCACAAGGACCATCTGGAGTGAGGTGTTGCGCTACGTAAAAATGGATGAAAATGAAGTGAATATGGAGGAGTCATCTCTCCCCTTCATCGAGACAGAGGGTTAAAGTGCAGAGGAAATTTCTGAACTGATTTTGAGAGAACTGGAGAACGATGGGTTTCAGATTGGTGACTATATTGACTAGGCATTTGACAATGACACTATTATGACAGGTCACCGATGAGGTGTGCAGAAACGCATCTTCAAAATCAGCCTAAAAGCTCTATATGTGCCATGCACAAACCATTCACTAAATCTGGCTTGTGTACATGCAGCTTCTGTAGTGGTTCACTTTGTTACATTTTTGGCATACTGGACGGGTTATTCTTGTTCTTTACTGCATCTACACATCGCTGGAGTGTCTTGATTCAGTTGACCAGTCTAAGTATCAAGCAGACTGGGAAACTAGATGGAGTAGTCGAGCAGACACTGTGAAGTTGTGATAAAAATATTATTGAAAGTCGTCATTGCCTGGAAACAGCTCACGGAAGGAGAAAATGCAATTACAAGATCAGATGCATCTTTAATTCTCAACTCGACTGTCGTTTCCGTTTCTTTTATTTCTGAGTCTTTGAGAAATTATTCTCCCAGAAGTCAATGATGCCCAAAAGTATCTTCAAACAAAAGGGCTGGATCTGCAACAAACGCAACAAATCCTGCCAGGCTGACGTATTGAGAGATTATCTTCTTCAGAGTAGAGAAAAGATGGTGGACACTACAATAGACGAGTCAAAAAACTGCTCTGAAATAAGGATAAGTATGGAGTGTTATGTCCGCAAAAAGAAACGAATGTATGGTGAAGGATTGATTGCTGCAGCACTGGGGTTTGATGCTGGGTTCAAACAGTGGTTGACTGCATGTTTCAACAAGTAAATATGCTTTTCTTACACCATCAACTCTGCTTGATGATAAATTATGATTTTCAGCTTAGTGAAGTTGACGAAGATATAGAAAGAAGAATTCTTTGTCGAAAGGAAGAGATCACAGTATTTTGTGAAAGATTCAAAAAAAGAAAAAAATTAATGGATCTCTTGAATTCTTGAACTTCATACAGAGATACCACCTCGGGGATGTTGTCCCTAATAGTATTATCTTGCTGTGCATTTCCCTTACTCAAGCTGTGAGCACTCTTTCTGAAGCTGAAGCTCATAAAGAACTAGCTTCGATCAACAATGAGCCAGACAAGGCTTCCTCTCCATAGAAAGGGGACTTGTCGATGGAGTGAATTTTGATACAGTTATTGATAACTTTGAAAAAAAAAAAGAAAAAAAAAAAGAAAAAGAAAAAACGCGACAAGTCTGTTTATGATTTTTCAATAAACTTGATGCCTTGTGGCAGTCTTCTCACAAAAAAATAAATTTATAGCATTATTTGCAATTTATAAATTTATTTAAAAATTAAAAAAACAAACGATTTTTAAAATACTGTAACCATTATTAACAACAAAAAAGTAAATAAAAATTATTTTATCATTTCATAACATTTTCTAAATTTTCAAATGTTCTCACTAAAATTTATATAAGAAAAATGTTTTCTAAAATGTGTAACTCTCTATTTCTTTAATTCCGCATTTAAACCAAATGATTACACACACGGATTTCAAACAGCATCAACAAAAGATGTTTTTTTTTTCTCTTCGGGAGCTCGACCTCTTAATAACAACATTATGACGAAAAAGAAAAGAAAACTACATTAGACTATCTTCTCCTTGATAAAGCCACGTTTTTGACGAAAATTTGGACTAACTGTAAACATTATACCGATTTATGTACCCTTGACCCGAGCTCTCCAGGAAGGAGAGAGAAAAAAAAGACTGTCATGGCGGACTCAATAAAGGTACACACATATGTCGCTTATCGAGATTACCGTGTCTTGTTGTCTTTCCCTTATGAGTGAGGCCCTTCCCTCATAACTATACATGGTGTCAGAAGTGGAATAAAAATAAAAAAAATAACAAAACAAAGGAAAAATACGACCCATCCTAAATAAGAAACATGAAAATATGTACGAAGGACGCACCCTCACCACGTGGTAAACTTTATTCGTTTCTTTGTTTGTTTTTTAATATCCAATCACTATACATATTCTATACACTTTGACACAAACACAAAAATTTCTAACCCAAACGAAGCTTCATCAAAACACACAGAAATCGTCCCAATTTCTTTCAGGTTACAAATTCAGCAGCAACAGCTCGCCATGCAAGAACAGATGACAAACCTCATGGCACGCCTTTTGCCCACCGAGCAACACGCCCCCACCTCATTGTCGCGCCATTCACGGGTGAAACCCGAGCGGCCAGTGATAGAACCTGACTCGTCAGACAACAAATAGGTCATTTTTAAGGATGCATGACTTCGTTATAAAGAGACGACGCAACTTACCGTCCCCACAGAAATCCGAAATGAGCTACGGTCTGCATGCAGTTCATCTGTCAATGAAATGTTGTTCAACTTCATTGGCCCAGATGCCCTGAGGAACAACTGCTAGAATATGTTAAATCCGTTGCAGTGAAAACCGTCCATCCAGCAATTCTTTGTAATGAAGCAAAATGATGGCGAGACTATCACATCCTTTATTTCCCGGTTGAAATCACAAGCGATGCTCTGCGTTTTCAATTATGGCAACCAGCAATGTGCAATGTCATTTTCCGAGGACATGATCAAATCTCTAATCATTGTCGGATTACAGGACACTTCCCACCAGAGCAAAATTTTAGCAGAGATTACGTCCCTGCCAACTCTAAATGACTTAACTAGATGTCTCTTGACTCTGGAATCTATCGCCAGAGCATCAAATCACTTCTGACCAGCAGAGATCACACAAGTGGCCCAATTTAAATCGGCGACATCAAAAAAGTTTCCACCACCAAATAAGATGAAACATAATGAAGCAAATGCAAGGTTGTGGACACAAACCCAAAAGGACGAAGACAATGCCACGCTTGGGGCAAATCATGCTACAAATGTGGCCAAGAGAACCACTTCTCAACTACATGCCACGGCACAGCATCGTCAAATGCCATAATGGGAGACTACCCAAATGACAGCCAAGATGAAGATTCTTCATTCACATCGACAATGACTGTGCAACCTGAATGACTAGAGGAAGAAGAGGGAATCCCGCATGGTGTATGGACCAACAAGTTCACACCAGGCCGACTAGAGCCACTTCCATTTTTCATTATTACCATCACATTTGATACAAAGGCCCACCAACACCCCGGACGATTCAGACATACAAATATGAAACACCAACTTGTCCAATTGCCCGCTTTGGCAGACATGGGAGCTCAGACAAGTACAGCTGGTGTGGACTTATTAAACAATCTTCAGTGCACTTCTGAACATCTGCTTCACACTAGGCAGTGAAGTGAATAGTATCAGTAAGTAAAGAATTGCCTTTTAGAAAGGTTTTATTAACTGTAAAATACACGTACGCTCTTGAAAGGATCGAGCGGGAAAATGAAACAGAGGGCGCTTTTATTATGAATGTCAATCCCAAGGGGGATAACTCTTAACAACAAATTAAATCATAACATTTTCCCCGTCCTAAAGTATTCAAGTAAGGGGTAATTAATTATAGACAATTTTTTTTTTTTTTTTTTTTTTACAATCACATAAGAATCATTTTATTTACAAATAACATATGAACCCAAACTGCAGTTTTTTCAGTATTTAGTCACAAAATCCTTATATTTACTAGGGAATTGTCGAACTCGGGACGACCTCTGCACAGATTGGCAGGAATGCTGATTTTCAGTATTATTTTTTAGTGAAATCTGATTTTCTTCAAGATCAGACGATTGATTTTTGTCTTCCTCATGACCAATGTTTTCATTAGTAGAAGGTTCAAATAAAGTCTCTGAAGTAGTAGGATTATTATTAGAGTTTTCTTCATTTGATGAGTTTGGAGCTAAGTCTCGAACGTTGACAGTGGTTTCAGTACCAGAAGGTAGTTGAACATAAGCGTAGTGGGGGTTGACATCTATTAGGGTGGCAGGCGTTACAGGAGGGTCATGTTTACTTGTTTTAGTGTGGTTTCTAATATATATTGGGCCTGGTTTAACCCAAGAAGGAATTGAAATTCCGGAAGCAGATTTACGACTATATTTAAATAGTCTATCATGGGGAGTCATATTAGTGGCAGTACAAAGTAATGATCTAATTGAATGAAGTGCGTCCGGTAGTATGTCTTCCCAATAAGGTAGTTTCATTTGATTAGAATGTAATGTTGTTTGAATGGCCTTCCATAAGGTACCGTTGAGTTTTTCAATCTGTCCATTACCTTCAGGATGATATCTACTTGTTTTAGAAGTAGCAATTCCTTTTTTGTGTAAAAAATCCTTTATTTCTCTTGCTAAGAAATCAGAAGCACGGTCAGTATGTATCATGTCAGGCAAACCAAAAATTGAAAAGAGTTTGTTTAGACAGTGGATAATGGTTTTGCTTGTCATATCTCTGCAAGGAAAAGCGAAAGGAAAACGGGAATACTCATCAATTAGAGTAAGTAGATATTTGTTGCCATGTATAGAAGTAGGTAGAGGGCCTTTAAAATCAAGATTTAATCGTTGAAAAGGTAATATGGTTTGAATGAGAGTCCCTCCATTGGTATTGGCGAATTTGGGTTTCAGTAATTGACAGGATGAGCAAGAGTCAGTAATATTCTTAATTTGATCCAAAGTAAAAGGGAGGTTCCTCGTTCTTATAAAATCGCTTAGTCTTGAAACACCAGGATGACATAATTGTTTATGTAAATCACGAAGATCTTGTAGATTGTAAGTAAGAGCAGAGATGCGAGAGAATGTGTCAGCAGCAATATTTTCAGGTCCAGGTCGATAAACTATAGTGAAATTGTATTGGGATAATTCTATACGCCAACGACATATTTTGCCATTCTTAATTTTTGATTTTCTTTTATTGTCGAATATGAAGCTGATGCTCTTCTGATCTGTGATGACTTTAAAGTGCCTGCCGAGTAGAAAATGTCGCCACTTACGGAGAGCTTCTACAATAGCGGCTGCCTCTTTTTCTACTGCATGGTGCTTAATTTCGTTAGTATTGAGAGTTCTTGAAAAAAATGCAATAGGACGACCTTCTTGATTTAGTGTTGCAGCAATGCAATAGTTACTAGCGTCCGTTTCTACTTCAAATTCTTTATTTGGATCTACCGTTATTAAAGTGGCGTCTTTTAGATTATTTTTCAATGTTTGAAAAGATTTTAATACAGATGGAGGTAGTGGAAATTCTTTGTTTTGATTTAGTAATAAAATTTTATCAGAAAATTTTTTAATGAATTTGCAGTAATAGGAAAACATTTCAACTATTCTTTTTTGAGATTTAAGATTCAGCGGAGGTGGCATTTCGAGTAATGGTTTTAGTCTTTGATAATCGGGAGCTATTTGATTATTTTCTATGGTGTAGCCGAGTAGAGTAATAGAACTAGAAGAAATTATGCTTTTATTTTCATTTAAAGTGATGTTATATTGTTTAGCAATTTTGTAGAATTTTTGAAGATTGTAATCGTGTTCTTCTTGATTTTTTCCACATATAGTTACGTTATCAACATACACAAAGGTATCGGTTAGATTTTCTTTTTCTATAATATAGTCTATGCTCCTCTGGAAAGCACTTACTCCATTGGTGACGCCAAAAGGAAGACGAGTAAATTGAAAAAGTTTGCCACTTACTTCAAACGCAGTGAATTTACGATCAGCATGATTTATAGGTATTTGGTGATAAGCAGATTTTAGGTCGAGAGTAGAGAAGATGTTATATTGAGCGATGTCGTCTACCATCTTATTGATATTAGGCATTGAGTAAGCGTCTAGTTCCGTGAATCTATTAATGGTATCGCTGTAGTCGACTACCATTCTTTTCTTATGATTCTCATTCGAAGTTACAAGAACCTGCGCTCGCCACGGAGATATCGAAGGTTCAATTATGCCTTCTTTCAACATTCTAGCAGTCTCTTCTTTTATGAATTTGTTGGCGGCAAAAGTGTAACGTCGGGATTTTGTCGCAATAGGAGTAGTATGAGGAGAAAGATTAGAAAAGAGAGGAGGGGGTGGAACGTTTATGGTAGGAAAAAAATTATTCGTGTTTATAGCTCCAATTATAAGTTTGTCTCTAGGACCGTCGAATTTAAGTGTTACTTTTTTATATTTTTTTAAAATATCTTTTCCGATTATTAAATCAATGAAAAGGTTTTCAATGATTTCAATTGTTATTCCAGAATGGGTTTTATCTTTCAGTATTAAATCCACGACAGCTTCGCCAGTTATTTTAGCATGTTGATCGGAAGCAGCCAGAGCTATAGTTTTGTTTTTAGGTATTGTGAAGAGTTTAAGTTTTTTAGCAGTATTTTCATTAATGAATGTTTTTACACTGCCGGAGTCCACCATAGCGTTCACGAAGTGCCCGTTAATTTGGCATTGAGTGAATGTGACATCTTTGGAGTTAGTTCCTAGTCAGGATAGAGAAGGTGAGGGGTAGTCAGAGTCGTCATAAAGAACAGCAGTATGAGTGTTAGAAATAGAAGATTTACACACTTTAGCCCAATGACCATTTTTTTTGCATTTTTTACATTCGGCGTTTCGTGCAGGATGACGTGATTTTCCACAGAAAAAACAAACCCCTTTTGGATGCATATTTTCTTTAGTCACAGCTATACGATTGTAGCCCGAAGGATTATTTGTAGCTGCTACAGTAAAGTTATTTGCGTAGCTTATCGAATGCTTTTCTGCTTGTTCAAGAGATCTGGCCGTGGCATATGTGTCTTGTAAAGTCAGGATGGGTTTTTCTAACAGTCGTTGTCGGATGGACGAAGAAGAAATTCCACCGATGAAAGCTTCCCGAATGTATTGATTTTTGTTTTCTTCAGCAGAAACCGCTTCGAAGTTACATGTTTTGGCAAGCATTTCCAATTGTAGTATGAAGGCATCTATATTTTGTGTTGTTTGTTGCTTCGTCGTCATCAATCGATATCTATTATAAACAATATTTTCAGGTTTTAAATAAGCGGCGTCCAATGTTCTTAATACACTATCGTAGTCGGTTTTATCGCTTATTAAATCGAAAACAGAGGCTGAAATACAATTGATCAAGGCAAAGAAATTATCTGAAGTGTTTTCGATTAATCCGTTATTATGTGAGCGGATATAATTCTGGAGGGTTAATTTCCAATGCCTATAGGATTTTTCGGAATTAGGGCATGTAGGTTCCACCTCGAATCTGTCGGGACGTAAGATTCGATCCATTATTTTTTTTTTTTTACAGTTAATAAAATTGAAGTGAATAGTATCAGTAAGTAAAGAATTGCCTTTTAGAAAGGTTTTATTAACTGTAAAATACACGTACGCTCTTGAAAGGATCGAGCGGGAAAATGAAACAGAGGGCGCTTTTATTATGAATGTCAATCCCAAGGGGGATAACTCTTAACAACAAATTAAATCATAACAGGCAGCACCGGTTACGTGCCGTTAATGATGACAACCTGTCCATCATGGGGGCCTTAATTGCCACAATGTCACTCGGTAAGGCAGCATGTTTGGAGGGGATATACATCAGCCCAAGGGTTAAGGGCCTGTATATATCACAAACGGCCCTGAAAAAACTAAAATTATCAACAACGACTTTCCAGCACAACTTAGTAGTCTGTTAGCCACAATGAAGATGGACGGCAAACCAACAGACCAAATATTAGCCCCTTGCAGATGCCCATACAGATCACCATGCCAACCACTACCAGACAAGCTGCTGAATATCAAGGAGAGATAGAAAGCTGGATCAAATGCCACTTTGTCAGCAGTGCATTTAATACATGTACACACCAGAAATTGCAGACCCTGACTGGAGAACCGCTTACTATCACATTCCTTGACAACCACCAACCTAAGGGTGTTCACAAACCAATCCCTGTCCCCCACCACTGGAAAGAGGCTGTCAAATCCCAACTTGATGCATATGTAGCACTGAACATCATTCAACCAGTGCCAGCAGGGACACCAACGACATGGTGTTCGAGAATGATCACAGTGCCCAAAAAAGATGGCAGCCCACATAGAACGGTCGGCCTCCAAAATTTAAATCCAGCGACAAGATGAAAAACACACCACACACCCTCTCCATTCAATCTTGTCAACACGATACCCCCAGGAAAAAAGAAAACTATTCTGGATGCCTGGAACGGATATCACAGTGTTCCTCTGGCTGTGGAAGCACGGAATGCCACCACTTTCATAACAGAATGGAGCAGATACAGGTATTTGCGAGCCCCCAAGGTTTCCAAGCATCCAATGATGGTTACCCAAAGAGATTCGACACCATTACAGAAGGTTTCCCTCGTGTGGCTCGCTGTGTGGACGACTCTATCTTGTGGGATGATGATATGGCACTGTCCTTTTGGCACACCATTAGATACACGATACTATGTGTTGAAAATGGAATAGTATTTAACCCAGAAAAAATCCACTTTGCAAAAGACAATGTAGAGTTTGCTGGCTTTGACATCAGCCTAACAGGGTACACACCATCTCAAACATTATTTGAGGGCATCAGAAACTCCTGTAATTTTTGTCGGTGATGGGGAGTTTCTGATGCCCTCAAATAATGTTTGAGATGGTGTGTACCCTGTTAGGCTGATGTCAAAGCCAGCAAACTCTACATTGTCTTTTGCAAAGTGGATTTTTTCTGGGTTAAATACTATTCCATTTTCAGCACATAGTATGGTATATCTAATGGTGTGTCAAAAGGACCATATCAATATCAGGCAACGCCAATAGTGGAGCAAATGCCATGTCCCATATCCCTACACCTACCACCAAAGTCGCAGCAGCTGAATCGGACAGCATGGAAGAAGCGTTGCAAGCTGGAATAGTATCCCGATACAACCAAGAAACATCAAGATGGCACGCATACAGCAAGTGATGGATCACCAACACCTGAACCTCATGGAAACAATAGAAAAGGGATTCTCTGAACACAAGTATCTTCTACGGCCAAATGTTAGAGAATTTTGGAATATGTGAAGCGACCTATACACGGTTCAGTCTCTAGTATTCAAGGAAGGCCGCATATTAATTCCAAAAAGCCTATGTCGCGACCTCATCGACCAACTCCATGTTAGCCACCAGGGGGTCAACAGTATGAGAAGCAATGCCAGACATTTTTTTTTTTGGCCTGGTATGGGAGCACAATTGCAGAAAAAGTGCAATCAGTGCATAGGCTGTAACAAAATTGCCCCATCAAACCATAAAGAATCCGCAATAGAGCCTGTCCACCCAGACTACCCTTTTCAGTAAACAGTTACAGATATTTTCAACATAGTTGGACGGAAATATATGACATATGCTGACAGATATTCAGGTTGGACAGAGGTATCCTCAATGCAACAAGACGCCAGGATCTCCACAGTATGCAACATCTTACACAGGTATTTTGGGAATTATGGTGTGCCAGAGGAAATTGCTTGTGACGGTGGACCCCCCCCCCATACAACTCTGATGTGTGGAGGACATTTCTCAAAACATGGAGCATATCCCTTTGAGTCTCGTCAGCATATTATCCACAAAGCAATGGCAGAGCCGAGGCAGCTGTCAAGCATATGAAGAGGATATTAACAACAAATATTAGCCGCAATGGTTCACTGGATACGGAGGAAGTGGCAAAAGCACTGCTACTCCATCACAACACAACTCCACCTGACATAGGTGCGTCACCATCAGAACTTCTGTCCGCTCGCCCCCTGAATGATCACTTACCGAACACCACAAAATTTCACCGTGAATGGTTGGAACTCGCTGACATGTGCGAGAGGGCCATTAACCAGTTGTTCCTCAACAACACGAAACACTGAAAACAGGCAACAACTCAATCCACTAAGAATCGGGGAACATGTGTCAATTCAAAACCAACATGGACAACACTGGCACGATTGTTGAAACTCTCCCCCACAGACAATACCGCATATTAGTTGATGGCAGCAGGAGAACAACACTCCAAAACCGCTGTTACCTTCGCACAATAAGCACAGATAGCGGCAACCTGGCATATGATGATTACACCCTACCAGATGACCTACCAAACAACAGAATCAGGATCCATTCCCCACAATCACGTACAATACCAAACACAGTACACCCAGACAGCCAACAACACCCTAAAATAAAAATAACACCAACCCCACCTTCCACACCAGGTACTCAAACACCGGGCCCCCTGAAAATGACAGATATAATACAGAACGAAAGATCTGAAGCTAGGTCTAGACCTATCCGTAACAGACGATTACCGTCTAGATTTAAGGACTTCCAACTTGGATTAAAAAAAAAAAATTGAATAAATAAAAAAAAAAGTAATAACATGTAAACATAATACCGAGTTAGGTACCCTTGACTCGAGCTCTCCAGAAAAGAGAGAGAAAAAAGACTTATGGCGGACCCATGTACGTCGCTTACTGAGATTAACTACCGTGTTATGTTGTCTTTCCCTTATGAGTGAGGTTTTTGTTGTTAAAGTCCGAATTTTGTCAAAAACATGGCTTTATCAAGGAGAGAATAGTCCAATGTAGTTTTCTTTTCTTTTTTGTCATAATGTTCTTATTAAGAGGTCGAGCTTCCCGAAGAGAGAGAGAAAAAAACATCTTGTTTGAAATCCGTGTGTTTAATCATTCGGTTTAAATGCGGCATTTAAGAAAAAAAACTTTTTTTTCTTATATAAATTTAAGTGAGAACATTTGAAAACCTAGAAAATGTTATGAAATGATAAAATAATTTTTATTTACTTTTTTGTTTACATCCGTTTAAAAATAGTTTTAAAATTTATAAATTGCAAATAATGCTATAAATTTATTTTTTGTGAGAGGACTGCCACAAGGCATCAAGTTTGGTCAAAAATTATAAACAGACTTGTCGCGTTTTTTTCTTTTTCTTTTGTCTTTTTTCAAAGTTATCAATAACTGTATCAAAATTCACTCCATCGACAAGTTCCCTTTCTATGGAGAGGAAGCCTTGTCTGGCTCATTGTTGATCGAAGCTAGTTCTTTATGAGCTTCAGCTTCAGAAAGAGTGCTCACAGCTTGAGTAAGGGAAATGCACAGCAAGATAATACTATTAGGGACAAAATCCCCGAGGTGGTATCTCTGTATGAAGTTCAAGAATTCACTTGTTTACGTAGTCAGTTAATTTAATTTTTTTCAATAAATTTGTATAATACGTGTTTGTTTTGAAATTTTTTTGGTTTTCTTTGACGACGACTATATATGTATAGGGGTGCTGTAATAAGTGTAGGACTAGTAGCAGCAGTGTAAAATAGATTCTTGATTGTAGTTCCATGAAAATAAATATTTTGATGGCTTTTTGGAATTTTGAAGGTTCACAGATTATCAAATGCCAGCAATCTTATAATTGCCACTGTCTTAGTCTGTTTAGATAAAGAAGAAAATGGTCACCAGAGTTAAAAAAAACAAGCATCATCTCTACAATTAAATCCAACTTTATTCAACAATTTCATCCACATAGAAATATAAGACAAGTTGGTTCGATCGTCATGTTTTAGAGAAATGAAACTGAGTTCAAATTTTAGTCTCACCTTTCGTCAAAATCATGACGCAAGGAGAGCAGAGAATTTGATGTGTAAGAAGGTTGGTATCACCTCTGGAATTCTGATGAAATTTCTTCGTCATCTAAAACAATTTTATTCAGATGAATATAAATGCAGCGACCCTATTATAAAATGGCTATTCCAAACAAGTATCACCCAAAACCTAGAAAGTTTTCTAAACAACATTTGTGACGTACACCATTGTAGCCGATAGTGCAATGTAAAACTGAAACAAGTGATTTAATATTTCAGCGAAATAGCATCTAACGGAACATACCTTTTTAATGTAGCATGTATTTAAGCAAACTGCACACACATCCATGCATACACCTTTTAACCAACGCATCAGTTATCGCCCCTGTGGTAACCTCCGTTTTGCCCAACAGGTGGGGCCCTCCATTTCCTCTTCCGTTCTCTCTCTCTCTCTCTTCACACTCGCGACATGGAGCTGACAACACGTGTTTGCCTTCAATTCAAACCTCAAATATGAGTGGCACGCAAGTTACGTCCACGCCTCGACAGGGCGTTCATCTTTTCTCAATATGGGTTTCATACAAACAAACTCTTACACACACAATGAACTTTCAACATATGCTTCGACGAACTCTCACATACATTCACACATGCATACACGTAATGAACGTTTATCTACATGCATGCAAGTTTATAAACCAACACTCTGTAACGTTCGTAATATTTCTGTGTAAATAAATATTCCTTGTACATATGTAAATATATGATCCTGTTTCAGCATGATTCATTTCAATATCTTAAATGCACTCGTAACATGTGCGCTTATTGTTGATTGTTTCCTTTATTACGCTGTCCTAGTAACGACGACCTCCAACTATCCGGCTAATTGAACATGCAGCCTATTCTCGTAACCGGTTCACACACATGCAGCCTACAAAGAGGGGATCCAGCTATAGAACCGATATATGAACTACACACAGGGTTCCCCACAAACTGGTGACCCCGACGTTAAAACTATCCAACGCAGGAGGTCATATTCGTCGTTCACTAAAATCGTGACTTCCACAGCCGTCTTCATATGCACATCAACAATTAAACATTCTCCTCGACGAGTACAATAAGAAAAAAAATAAGAAATATCTCTTTTCTCTGACACGTCGACAACTAGTCAATACTCAATGCACGTGTAGCAAAAATGGCGTCAACCTCACGCACACTGATAGACACACACACACACACATTTTTTCCCGCTGCATGTGCACACAAAATAAAAAAAGGTATAAATAAATAACTTCTTTACAACCCTCGAACCTTTTCTTTGCTGTCTATACAAATAATTATATTTTTTCGCCATGCGTGTATATATATATATATATATATATATATATATATATATATATAAAAAATTATTCAGCTTTTCAATTTCATAATGGAGAACGTGTGGCAACAAGCCAGCGGAAAAAACTCAAAGAGCGATTCTCACGCTGTTTTCACTCTAATTTTCGTCATAAAATGGAAGGACCACGCGACTTTAAAAAATAGCGATAATTTTGTCTTCATGCGTTCACACAAAGGGAACAAGAATTGCTATGTTCGTATACACACACGCGACTCATGTTGTCTCGTTAACAAATCATTTCAACAACACTGAGGTTTTTTTTTACTTTATATCGATGTTTGAAATAAGTCAAGCTCAAATTGTTACGGCATATCAACCCTCAGCAATACCTTACGGCATATCAACTCTTTCTGACATTAACTCACAAAGATGCTCACCAAACACTGTACAATTCTGGATCTCAAAACGACTCACCTCACATCACTGAAGTTCTCCAGCCAACATGAGTAAGCTGCATCATGCACACTAAGACACTCATCCCTGGACGTTCAGACCCGTACTGGCCCACTGAGTACGCCGATCACCTAAACAACGTTGACACAGCTCTCTACAGACGGATCAATTTCCTCACTTGTGACCGTAAGCGTGTAGTTGACGCATTCGCGAACCAACTTCAACCCACTGTGCTGACCCTTGCACACGCTTCATAGACTCCATGGCAATACAGTCTATGACCACAACACTCGCACTCAACTCATGAGTCGTTCCTGTGACCATTCCACAGTTACACAACCTTTTGAACTCTCTTTGTGATATTTTCCTTTCGTAAACCTTTTTACTTCTCTAGTCTCCAACTAACTGGTGGGGGAGTATTATAGGAATAGGCCTTTTTAATGTAGCATGTATTTAAGCAAACCGCACACACATCCATGCATACACCTTTTAAGCAACGCATTGCCCTGTGGTAACCTCCGTTTTGCCCACAGGGTGGGGCCCTAGGTGTGTTAGAATTTGGGGGGAATTTTTGACACCCCTAACAAAAAACTGCGGATAAAATATAAAAAACTCGTAATTTCTCTTTTTAAAGTGGGTTGTTTATTTTCTTTATGAAATATACTTCGAAAATAAACTATTGAAGTCGTTTAAAAAATAATACAAATATTATTTTTTATTTTAAAAAAACAAACAGTGTTTACAAAGTGCCTGCGCGCATTCATGCAACCATGTTTTTTATGTAATGAAATCAATTGAATTTTACGAGTTAAATTTTTTTCAATTTTTTCAATTTAATTATCTATCAAAATTTTTCTATTGGTTAAATGTTTACGATATTTTCAGGGTCAATGGGAAATTTTATGCTCTTCCCAATTAACCGAATATAATATTCTAGACAAGGGTTTTTTACCCCCCCCCCCCATTTTGAAATGTCTATCAAAATGAAAATAATTAATTTTCTCACCTCAAATTTATATATCACAAATTGAAGATAAAAGATCAATAAATAAAATAAGCTAATTTAAAACAACAACAACAACAACAACAACAACAAAATACAGTTATTTGCAAATTTACCTGCAAAGTCCAAAGTTTAAAACCTTTTTTTTTTAAACCACGTTGATTTTTTTTTTAAATGAAACCTTATAATCTTATATTGCACAGAAAGTTTTGTTTTATTACGGAAATAATTTCTATTTCATTCAATGTTTGTTTTTTAGCTATTAAAAAAGAAAATTCACTCCATAAAGTGAAAATAAAATATAATCAAAAACTCATGTATGACCGCAACACTCGCACTCAACTCATGAGTCGTTCCTGTAACCATTCCACAGTTATCTATCAAAATTTTTCTATTGGTTAAATGTTTACGATATTTTCAGGGTCAATGGGAAATTTTATGCTCTTCCCAATTAACCGAATATAATATTCTAGACGAAAAAAAAAAAAAAAAAAAAAATCGACTGTTTTTTTGTTTTTTTTAAGGCAAATGTGACTAGTTTTCAGTTATGGAGCCACAAATTTTTTCAAGTGCAAGGCTAGACGGCTAATGTGAATGTGTGGTTTTTACATCCTTCTGTTCATCCATAGTTCAAAACAAAATGAATCACCAGTTCGACGTTTGGCTAAACACCGTAATAATGTTTACGTAATGGCGGGGTTTTCAAATACTTGTTAAAAAATGTTTTATTTAAAAAATACATAGAATTTAAAATATAAATATGGATAAATTCTTAACAATAAAGAATGGAACTACCCATTAAATAGCATTTTTTATAGGTAAGTGATTTTTTGGCATTTATATATATTATTGAAGCAAGTTAAAATACGTTGATCTTCTTTAAATCTTTTTTTTTTTTAAAGAAAACCGATTTAAAAAACAAATATTGCATAATTTGCTATTAAACCTGTTATTTTTTTAAAATTTGATCTTTGTTCCTTTAATTAAAAAAATTAGTGTTTGAATTACATTTTTCAAGTAGTTATAAGCTTTGAAAGATAGTAAGTTGAATTATTAAAGTTCTTATCATTTTTAATAGCCGCTTCTGATACACCTAGCGGGACCCTCCATTTCCTCTTCCGTTCTCTCTCTCTCTTCACGCTCGAGACATGGAGCTGACAATACGTGTTTGCCTTCAACTTAAACCTCAAGTATGAGTGGCACACAAGTTACGTCCATGCCTCGACAGGGCGTTCATCTTTTCTCAAAATAGGTTTCGTACAAACAAACTCTTACACACACAATGAACTTTCAACATATGTTCGACGAACTCTCATGTACGTTCACACACGCAGACATGCAATGAACGTTTATCTACATGCATGCTAGTTATAAACACACACTCTGTAACGTGCGTAAATAAACATTCCTTGTACATATGTAAATATATGATCCTGTTTCAGCGTCCTTCATTATGTCATTACATTATATTTCATTATGTGCCATTATTGTTGATGGTTTTCTTTATTACGCTGTCCTAGTAACGACGACCTCCAACTATCTGGCTTATCGCAGCCTATTTATGTAACCGGTTCACATACATGCAACCTACAAAGAGGGGATCCAGCTATACAACCAGTATATGAACTACACACCGGGTCCCCCACAGACTATTTTCTGTATTATAAATTCCTTTATTTTACAGATATAAAATAAGTACAGTGTCTTTCCAAAGTCTTGTTTTGTTGTTTATCCTAATACCCTTTTTTACAGGGCAAATGCCCCCAGGAAAAATGGAGACCCAACAAACAGTGACCCTTAAAACGATCTCCATAATGCTTCAGATGTGGTGAACACAACCATTTCTCCAGGAACTACCGAATCCAGAGCAATATAGGGGACACAAATGACCAAAGAGTATGAGGACGAATACACTTATCATTACAACAAGCTAGGCCACATAGTGCAGAATTGTTCGAGCAACAAGTGTGGAGACAAGTGTTACCATCGCTACCCTTGGCCAAGGTCAGTCAATTGATGCGTCGTTGCCTGTGATTGACATGTAGTCGATGGCATATGGTGCTTGTCAACAACAGGTATTCCCAGTTAATAGTTAGTGTGAATCAATGCCGGATGTGGAGAGCGGTCAGTGAATACAATTCGGACATTTAATGGAGTGTCCCAGGCTTGCTGTGGAGTCAGAATTGTGTTGATCCTCACGGATGGGGGTGTTCAGGCTAAAGTCAACATTCTAGTAGCTCGTGAGAAGCCCTTGGGCTATGACCTGCTGCTTGGTGCCGACATAATTTGAGCATTGGGATGCATTAGTCTCGCTCGGCAGAGACATGAAAACTGGTGGGAGAAGGAAGGTGTACAGCTCTGTCTATCAATGAATTAATGATGCCAGATGGAAAGGGGCCCAAAAGAACTTGCCAGTTCAACTCCACAACAAGGTTGTAAAGTATAATATGCCTGATAACGTCAGAGAAGAGTACGAGAAGGAGTTAGAACTTTGGATCACAAATGGCTGGTTGATTCCATATCCCCAGAAGAGACTGGGGCCCCCACAAGGCTTGATTCCTTTAATGGTAGTCGTCCAGTATTGAACTACAGTGAATTAAAAGTGAATTAAATGGCTTTCACTGCCAATACAGAAGTATGTGCACAAAAGCTAAGATAACAGCGGCGCAAGGAGTTGATGCATCATTTCTAGATTTACAGAAGGCATATCTTCTCATCCACGTCGATGAGGTAATTTGGCCATTTCAAGCTGTCCTTTTCAAGGACCAGCGCTTTTGTCTCACACAGCTAAGATTTGGACTCAACATAGCACCTCTCATTATGAAACCTGTTATAGACGCCATCACATTACAAGACCACACAATCGAGCGAGTTGTGTATTAGCATATGTGGATAACATTTTCATCAATAAAAGTGTAGTCTCTGCGTTGCGTGTGCACCAGCATTTTTAGAATATCAGTTTGCTCTGCAAGGATCCGGTGCGACTAAAAGATTTCTAAAAGAGTTCTTGGCTTGCAGATCTGGGAAGAAAGCGGCACCCTCTGATGGAAACGAGGAAATCAGATTCCTGAAATCCTGATGTGCTCACCCGTAGGAAACTTGTTAGTCATTTCCTGTGTGTGGAAAGGGTGGTGCCATTCCTCTTCAAAGGAGTGCTTGACTAAGACGATCACTACCTTCTTGCCCCGTCTGTGATCATGAGACCAGGGAAAGAGGGATGTAGGGAAAATTGTGGCTTACCATTGATGTGATACTATAAAGTGGGCCTGGGGTGGATTTGAGCCACTAAGTGATGAGAGGGGGGGATAGACAAAGAAATCGGAAATATCCTACAATCAACAATAGGTAGGAAATAACAAACAATAACAATAGAAACCTACTGATAAAACAGGGAAGGGCAGCTTCCAGTAGCCAGGGTTAGGTGGGCGACCGGAGAGACCAAGACAGAGGAAACAGTCAGTTGACATCTAGATGCACTGGACGTCGGATGGGAGTTGATAACGACTACAGTTGAACAGTTATAGAGTTGACTGTGAAATAGAGACGTGGACAATTTTAGAGTTGACTGTGAAACAGAGATAGACGAATGTAACATCAATAGGACGGGGAGAAGACACACACTCACAAGTCCAACAGTCAATTTATATGTGAATATTGGCGTCTGTGTTTTTCTTTTCTTTGTTCATATTTGTATTTTGTGAACCGCGTGTGTTCCCACCGACAGTCGCCAGCGCGAAAATGACGATTCGGCCATAAGAGGAATAGTCAAACAAAAAATCCACGGTACATGACGTTGGGAGTCGGCGATCTGTCAAGGGAGCCACACGTTTGGGGTTACATTGAAGCATCTGCACATCTGTGCATCATGTGGAATCAAACTGTCGGGGAAGGGAAGAAAGAATCAAGATGGCAGCGCCCACAACTTTTATAAGTAAGCGGTCACAAAATCTTGAAGCTTGTGTTCAAAATCTTGCTGCTTGAATACATAATAGGAAGCTGCATGGAGAACAGGATAGACTGTTGTTGCATGTTACTGAGTTACTTTGCTTTCTTGCCTTTTTTTATTACATTTTCTTTCCTTCCCTTTTATATTGTAATACTGTCATAACTAATAACTTTCTTTTACTTGTCACATAAAATGTTAAAAAACGATTTTATAATTTAATTAGGTCATGATTTAATGTTTTACTTTTAGTTTCATTTATAGTTTAAGAAAAATTATGATTCATGTTAATTTGGATATGCACAATTAAGCAGCATTCTAATTTATCATGTAATCAAAGAATCAGTTTTTTGCCCACAAAAAGATAATGAAATTACCAAATTGTGGATGTTATCATTGATTATATACACGTGTGTTAGAAGACAAAAATAGAAGCAAATACAAGCCTACAGATTACAAGGGAAGGGCAGCTTCTGGGTGGCCGGGGTGGGGGAGACTTCAGATACCAACACAGAGAAGACAGTTGACAACTAGATGCCGTACGTGGCGGATGGGAGCGGATAATGACAATGGTTAGACAGTTTTTAGAGTTGACTGCAAAACAGAGATAAAGACGAATTGCCAGTGACAGACGAGCCTAGCCTTGGTAGTACGCAGGGGTTTGACTATAGTTCCACACACACCCAGATTGCAACAGATATGTATGTGAAGTATTGGCGTTGTATTTTCCGTGTTTGTTTTATTTTAATATTTCTACTTTGTGAAACCACGCCAGCGAGAAAATTACGATTCGGCCATAAGAAACACAGTGAACGAAAAACACCACGACACACACGGCGTTCGGGGTCGGCGGTTTGTCGGGGCCACACACCACTGGTCACAAATGGTGCCGTTAAACGTGAGATTCGATCTTCGGGTGATTTCACAACAAAAATGGACATGCAGAAAAAAAAATTGAAGCGGCCGAATCCATTTGGTAAAAGAAATCAAACAATTAAACAAAAAATCATGAGAGCGCTCTCATTACAAACTTGAGAGAGAGAGAGAGAGAAGGGACGCAGAAAAAAATTGCAATGGCCGAATTAAAAAAAAACAAAAACAAAGAAACCTGGAAAATGTGAAGAAAAACAAAAAAAAATATGCAAAGCAACCGAGGAGGAAGAAGAAAAAAAAGGAAAATCGAGCAACAAGGAAAATTCAAGATGAAAACAGATACGCGGTGAGTGGCTTTCTCTTGTTTTGTAGCTCTGCACAGAAAAAAGAATCGGCAATTTTAGGTCAATTAATTTTTCCATTTTGAAATATTTTTTAGCTTTTTTGTTTTATTTTGTTAGCATATGTAGACGTATATTTTCTTGCCTCATAGAAACGTGTGAATACAGGCTTTTCATGTGTGATTTATCAGCAGAGGTGACAATTATTTGCGAAAATTTTGATATTAGATAGTGATTTGTATTGAAGGAGTTTAAAAGTGAGGGGAGCAATTCACATATTGTGAAGTTTTTCTCCCTATGTGTTGACTATGAACAAGAGATGAGGCCACATGCATAAACTCACATGCACGGATTGCGTTCACTCGATGTTAAAATGGGATCGGAGAGCATGGCAGTGCGTCATTTTGTTACTTTGTGGAAATGTAAGCCTAGGATAGGAATCTCTAAACATTTCAATTTTTGTCCATATAGTAGTCTTCTATATTTGTGGCAATGCGCCCCCCCCCACCATCTTTTCACTCACCGTTTACAATGACTGTTGGCAGCATAAACCATTTTATGAGAGATGTTCGTCGATTTAAGGAATTTCCTGAGAACTTCGTCTGTTGTGGGAATGGGATTTATCTTGCGTTGTGTGCTAGGTGATGGGGGAGGGCGACGATAGTTAGAAAGAATTTAATCATGGTGATTCGACTTGGCCAGGTTGACAGAAAATGGAACATGAATTTTTGTGGGATGCAAGAAAATAAGCATCTGGGAATTCGGATAGTTAGGGATATGACACACTGACATGTGAGGTACAGTTGGTTCTATGATCCAGTGGCGGACAAAGAATTATCGGGAAAATGTATTCAGAGAGTGGATGTATTTAACAAATGCCGAAAACGTAGGTGGTGAGGATCAAGGTTGATGTGATGAGTGATGAGTGATTGTGGGGAGGTCAGTCAAGAATTTTAGAATTTTAATTTTATTTATGTGGGGGGAGGGTAAAATTAGTAGTCGCAGGCTGATGATCTGTGCAGAGGGGAAGAGAGAAGACCTTTCACTTAAAAAAAATGAAGAAAAGAAAATGAAAAAAATAGACAATCACAATGGAAATTTCTGTTTATAGAAATTGTTGTTTATAGAAATTGTTGTTTATTGAAATTGTTGTTTATAGAAAAAAAATGGAGATTGTTTAAACAAATTTTTCTGTACACTTGCACACAAACTTTGTTTTTATTGTTGTTCAAAAAAAAGGAGAAAGCAAAGAGACTTGTTTTGATTTTAAAGAAAAACGTTTTAGTTAAATGTTGTATTTTTATGTATTTCTTACAATGAAGATTACATAAGTTTCTTGCATGTAAAATTGCACAGACTTTTCAATCGATTATTACAGAAAATGAGAGACAAAAAAAACTTATAATTGTTAAATGCTATTTTTTTTCAGGTACTGGGTTTTATTGTGTTGAACTATATTGCTGTTTTAGTGTTGTTAAAATGTTACTTGTTTTTGAATAATCTTACAATTTAATAATGTTACGATTTGATAATCTTACAAGGTCATTTAAGCAAAATGTATAAGATTGTCCTTCTTATTGGGGGTGGGGCGAAATATTATGGAGGTGTTTAAAATTTCTCCTGTTTTTTTTTTCTTCCTTGATGGAGGGGCGAGGTTGATTTTCCCTCTCTGGTATGAGAAACTGTATCAGTTGTCTGGAGGCAGTCAAAAAAGGAATTGCTTTGCAGAGTTTTTTTTTTAAGGGTATTCAAATACCCCTGGAATACCGAGAGAGTTAGGTGCACATCTGTGGTCCTAGGTTGGAAATGATATGCCGAATTTCTGCTTTGTTGGTTTTGTTTTTGAAATGAAGGACAGATCTCTGGTGTTGCATTATTTATGTAATATGTATGAATTGTATATAATTTATGTTGATATGATTTTGTATTTTTATAATTTATGTAATAAATGACAAGTTGGGCATGGGATGTGTGTGATAATATAAAGGTGACCCATGAGTCACTAAGTGGTGAGGAGGGGGGCAAACAATAGATAGGAAGTAGCAAACAATAAATCTGTACGTATTTTTAGCTCGAGCCTTTTAGACTTGACAATGACAATATAAGGGAAGGGCAGCTTCTGGGTGGCTGGTGATGGGGGCGACTTCAGATACCACAACGCAGAGAAGACAGTTAGTTGACAACTACAGGGTGGTTACAAAGTCTGGCAACATAATGTAGCCAGACTTTGTAACCACAAAAATTTCACGCGCAAGCAACTTTGAGTGGGTATCCATAGTCTGTCCAAGACTAAAGTAGCCCGCTGCTCTCTCTCTCTCTCTCTCTATATATATATATATATATACAGGGTGGTTACAAAGTCTGGCAACATAATGTAGCCAGACTTTGTAACCATCCTGTATATGCCATTCGTGGCAGATGGGAGCTGACAAAGGTTAGACAGTTTTTAGAGTTGACTGCAAAACAGAGATAAAGACGAATTGCAACTGACAGACGAGCCTAGCCTTGGTAGTACGCAGGGGTTTGACTATAGTTTCACACACACCCAGATTGCAACAGATATGTATGTGAAGTATTGGCGTTGTGTTTTCCGTGTTTGTTTTATTTTAATATTTCTACTTTGTGAAACCATGTGTGTTCCCATTGACAGTCACCAGCGAAAAAATGATGATCTGGCCGTAAGAAACACAATGAACAAAAAATACCACGGCACACACGATGTTGGGGGTCAGCGGTTTGTCGGGGCCACACACCACTGGTCACAATGCAGTAACTCCTTACCTTTCTATTTCCTTATTTTTTAGCTAGCCTGTTTGGAATCCAGGAGATTGAATGCTTGAGGTGGTATCTCTTTCAGGCATTGTCTTGAAGTGTTCTAATTATCCATTATCATCCCACACAACACTTTACTATTAACACCATGTCCAATTTTTTCTCTTGATCAAAACACCTCATATTGTTCTGAGTATAAATAACAATCAATAGATGTGGATGATTATTTGCCTCTTGTCCTTTCTTTAATTGACTTACGAATTTCTCATAAGGATTGCATGAACATCTCTGAATTTCTTACATGGGAAGGTTTTGTCTCCAGACAAATAAAAAAAGGTAATAAGGAATAAAAATTTACATTCTTCAAGAACTAATTAATTAGAAATAAAAGTACAGCAAACAGCTACAAACCATTTATGTCTGATGGTATTTATATCCTACTAGAGGGGATACCCAAGTGTAGTGAGATGTGGGGATGGGGGTAAATCAAAACAATAATAAAAAGGAAAGTAAAATTTAAACCTTGTTTAAATGTAAACAACCTTGTTTAAATGTAAATAACGCTTTTTAAATGTAAATAACCTTGTTTAAATGTAAACAACCTTGTTTAAATGTAAATAACCCTTTTTAAATGTAAATAACGCTGTTTAAATGTAAATAACCCTTTTTAAATGTAAATAACGCTGTTTAAATGTAAATAACCCTTTTTAGATGTAAATAACGCGGTTTAAATGTAAATAACCCTTTTTAAATGTAAAAACTTCTTAAAGGAAAAAAAAAATCGAAAAAAAATCAGCGAACATGATGGAAAAATAAAAAAAAGGGAAAATTAGGAATAAGCGAAAAAAAAAATGGCATAAATAACCCTTTTTATATATTAAATGTTTAAAAATAAAAAAATGGCATAAATAACCCTTTTTATATATTAAATGTTTAAAAATAAAAAAATGGCATAAATAACCCTTTTTATATATTAAATGTTTAAAAATAAAAAAATGGCATAAATAACCCTTTTTATATATTAAATGTTTAAAAATAAAAAAAATGGCATAAATAACCCTTTTTATATATTAAATGTTTAAAAATAAAAAAAATGGCATAAATAACCCTTTTTATATATTAAATGTTTAAAAATAAAAAAAATGGCATAAATAACCCTTTTTATATATTAAATGTTTAAAAATAAAAAAATGGCATAAATAACCCTTTTTATATATTAAATGTTTAAAAATAAAAAAATGGCATAAATAACCCTTTTTATATATTAAATGTTTAAAAATAAAAAAATGGCATAAATAACCCTTTTTATATATTAAATGTTTAAAAATAAAAAAATGGCATAAATAACCCTTTTTATATATTAAATGTTTAAAAATAAAAAAAATGGCATAAATAACCCTTTTTATATATTAAATTTTTTAAAAATAAAAAAATGGCATAAATAACCCTTTTTATATATTAAATGTTTAAAAATAAAAAAATGGCATAAATAACCCTTTTTATATATTAAATGTTTAAAAATAAAAAAATGGCATAAATAACCCTTTTTATATATTAAATGTTTAAAAATAAAAAAATGGCATAAATAACCCTTTTTATATATTAAATGTTTAAAAATAAAAAAATGGCATAAATAACCCTTTTTATATATTAAATGTTTAAAAATAAAAAAAATGTTCGATATGTCAGCGTGAAGTGTAACCTTAAGATAACACTGTCACTATAACTATTGCTCTTCGATCATGTCAGCGAAGTAACAGGTTTTTTTCTATTTAAATTAATTCAAGAAAGAACATTTTTCGTGCATGCATGTTTGGCTAAATTGTCATGAAAGAACAATTTTTTCTACCCTCCCTCATTGAAAGCCTTAATTTCTATAGAAAATAATTGACCGTTTTTTCTAATTTTTACATATTATTCGACCAAAACATCGCCTTTTCAGATGGTACCAGTTTCTTAGCAGATATACAAACATACAGGTGTGATTTATATAATAAATTAAGGTGCTTATGTACTTATGTTACCGTACTACTAATACTTGTAGCGGGGGGGGGGATCAAAACAACAGTAGGCAGCCGGGGTGGAGAGCGGTGTTAAAAAAAATGCTAGAAGACAGACAGGCTTGAACTCACAATGCGAAGGCAGAAAAGATACTCCATGACGCGACCAGAAACAGACGCATACAAATTGAGTGAAGTCAATCCAACCAATATGATGAATTGCAAAAATGGCGACTCAAAAAACGACCTCTCCTAGTAGAAAACTGCCCAGTTTAAGGTGAAGAAATTAATGTTTTTGGCCAATTTTTCAATATTTGTCATCGAAAGGGTCAAACTTTAAAACAATACCAATCTTGTGAGGATCCCTTGCCTCCGTCAAAAGTTTTTGCAAGACACACACACATTTTGTCTTTTATACATATAGATGCCATATTCCAAGAATACAAGACTTGTAAAAGTTCTGAAAGTCACCAAATTCTGAACATTCTTCCAGTTTACTTTTATCCCAGGTTCAACAAAGCCAAAATCTTCAGATTTCAGAAATATATTTTTTTTTAAACAACTTAGACGCCATGTTGTCTAAAACTTAAAATGAAGCTTACTTTTGCTGAGTGAAACTACTTTTTCATAGAACGTCCATGCCTTCTTAAGGAAATTGAATTCTGTCCAAAAATCCCAAATATATGTCGTCATTCAGTAAAAGAAACCACAGGCACAATAAAACCTTTTCACATGTATTCAACATATATAAATACTAGTCTTTTTGTGTGAATGCCAATGAGTAAGGTTTTCTCCTTTCAAATAAACTTTCAATGTATTTTTTAATTTATTAACCCAAGCATGCTATCGATCTTCTAAAATGTACTGCAAACAAAATGTCAAACCTATATTACCAATCAGTTTAAGCATCAGTTATCCCATGAAAATGATCTGAACATTTATGTCTTGTAAGAAAACGTTATGGCAACTACAAAATCACATACACATTTCTAAGTGGGGAAATACAGAAGTTAAATAGAGAAGTGTATTTCAGTGGACATGCATGGTTTCTAGTTGAAGCAATAATTAAAAAAAATACAATAATAGAATGAAAAGAAACTAGTCGTGTTGTATAAATCATCTACTTGCATTATTGAGATATTTTTCTTATAAAAAGGAATACAAACATATCGATGTGTTATCATCAAGAATAAGATTTTAAGTGAAAATAAAACACAAAAGCGTTTTTTTTGTAGTAGAAATGCACTCATATCCTCACACTCACAGTTTATGGTTTTTGAAGATTTACACTTAATCTTAATATCTTAATATACTGTGTAGAATTAGGAAAAGATTGTCAGTTGAAGTGATAAACTGTTTAGTTTAAAAGCAAATTAATCCATGTAGAGAACATAGTCTTTGTTGATTATATGGCAACAGTCTGTCTTGATAGAAAAGTTGTAATATGTTTACTCAACTCCTTCAAGGTTCATACAATTTTATTTTGAGGGGGAGAATTAGCCATTGGAGAGCTCCGTCTGTGCAAGGAAAGTTTTTTTTAGAGGGCAATTTTTATTCAAGGCAGCTGTCCCTCCCCTCCAAATAAAATTATAAATGAGAGCAAAAATAAAGGGACATTCGAATCTTCCACCCCCCAAAAAAATTAAGCAAGAAAAAAAATTGTGATAACTGAAAACTAGGTCGGCCAGGCTGAAAAAAGCATTAAAAACTACTTTTAAAACACCAAAAAATGGTGTGAGTAGGTTGCAAAGAAACTTCTATTGAATATGGTAGCATTTATTTGTTGTATATTTGATTTTTTTTTACTTTTTCGAATGGCTGTGGATTGTAAAACAAACCCAAAACATGATATATGAGCAATGATATAATAAACCAAATAATTTCTTTATTAAATGAATTAGTTTTAAATGTCACAGTTGTTTACATAAAGTAACATGCAACAAAACTGGTCAATTATTAAAGCTTTGGCCCTCTTGCAGTTGAAGGAAACAGAAATATGTGGAAGAAAATGGGACATAAGTCGTGTTACACCAGTAGTAAGAATGCCACTTGATTTGATATTGAAGTTGACGTCATTTAAAAATAAAATGAAATATTGAAATTGACAATATTAGAAAACAGATTTTTTTATTAAATGCTTTTTAATTAAATACAGAAATCAGAAAAAAATGATTTTCAGCAGTTTTTTTAGCAGATTTTTTTATTGAATTATTTTTTATACTATTAATGATTAAATACTTAGTAATTAAATTCTTTTACAATAATTTCAATTTTTTAATTCTATATTTTATCGTAATAACTGGAGATCTAATTGTTTTTAATTTTAAAATAAAGTAAAATACTTCACTATAAACAGGCGATCGAATTGTGTTACTTAAATAGGACTTTAATTTTTAAAAAATTCTTTTACAATAATTATTTTTTATACTAATAATTATTAAATACTTAGTAATTAAATTCTTTTACAAGAATTTCAATTTTTAAATTCTAGCAATATTTTATATTAATGACGTCAATTTCACTATCCAATCATGTGGGATTCTTACTACCGGTGCAATACGATTTATTTCTGTTTCCTTTAACTGCTAGAGGGTAAAAGCTTTTATTTGTTTTGTGTTTAGCGCCAAGCATGTGCGATTTTAAGGCAGTTTTACCTATTTTGCACAAAACAAATATCTTTATACATGCACAACAATATGCCTGTTGACAATCATATTTACATTTCCTGACCCATTTATACTTGGCCAACCAAGCATGATTAAATGTTATTTTCCCCATTGTACATTAGTCTATGCTGTGTTCATTTTACTTTAAAATTTTGAATTTCAGGTATTGTGGATACAAGAGTTATGTCCCTTTATCATGAAACTACCCAAGGTAGTTTTGTGATAATGAGATGTAACTCTTGTATCCAAAATAATACAATGCAATTTCAGAAGAATGCATTTCGATTTTATTTCCAATACTTAAAGAAATATTCAATGTTTTTTTTTTAATATTTTAAAAATAATTTAATAGTATTTATTTTTAATCTTTCTACATAAATTTTTACTGAACATAAAGAACAGGATTTTTAAGACATTTTCAAGGATTTTTCAAGTTAATAATAGAAATAAGGCAAAAGTCAAAATTCAAGGGGGTTTCAAGCCTGTGCGACCTGTTTTGCACAAAAATCAAATGCATAGAAAACGCTTGATAGGTAGAGTTATATTGATGAGTCACTGAATTAGAAAAAGATCTTATTTGAGCAGGGTATAACAGAAGTCCTGCAAAAACAAATTGCTTTATAACTGTGATCATAAAGAAAAACTTTTTATTAGACCTGATATAAATTGCTACTTTTTTCTCTGCTCCTTCCAGGGGCGATAGCTCTGTTCTTTAAGTATATAGCTGTAAGAATTACATAGTCATCGTGGATGATACCTGACATATTTCCAACAGGTCTTTCTGGTATATGTTTTCATAACTTGCTGCTACATAACTTTTTACAGACGTCTAATAGATCTATTTACGCACTCCATTATGTTGTATGTTGTAGTAGCCGCTCCCCAGCCAAACCTTCCAATGCTTGATTGTGTATTTTTTGCATGTGTTTTATTAACACTAATTTATATGAAAAAGACGTTCTACACAGCTGACAATTATATGGTTTCTCCCCAGTGTGTATTCGGATATGTTGAGTTAAAGTGCATCTATCTGCAAAGGATTTACCACAAATTTTACAAGAGTATGGCTTCTCCCCCGTGTGTGTTCTCATGTGTCTTTTCAAATGCGGTTTATGTGCAAATGATGTCCCACATACTTCACATGAATATGGTTTATCTCCAGTGTGACTTCGGATATGACCAATTAAATTTCCTCGTACTGAAAATGATGTTTCACACAAATCACATGAATATGGCTTTTCTCCAGTATGTGTTCGCTTATGATTCATCAGATCAGACTTCATTGTAAAGGAAGCGCTACACACCTCACAAGAAAATGGTTTATCACCAGTATGTATTCCCATATGTTTACTTAAATTTCCTTTCTCTGAAAATGATTTATTACACAAATCACAAGAAAATGGCTTCTCTCCAGTGTGTATTCTCATGTGTTTTTTTAAAGAAGACTTTTGTGTAAACGATTTGCCACATATTTCACATGAATATGGCTTTTCTCCAGTATGACTTCGGATGTGTTGAATTAGATTGCCTTTCAGTGAAAATGATTTACAACATGTTAGACAAGTAAATGGTTTCTCTCCAGTATGAGTTCGATTATGAATAATGAGGTCTGACTTCAACCTAAAAGAAGTCTCACAAATTTCACAAGAAAATGGCCTCTCTCCAGTGTGTATTCCCATATGTTTTTTTAAGTTACCTTTCTCCACAAATGATTTACCACAAATTTCACAAGAATATGGTTTCTTTCCAATTGGTCTTTCCATATTTTACATTAAATTGCTTTTCTGTAAATAGAATTTCATTCATATTTCATTTTTGACAATTTTCTTATCAGTTTGTTCAAGCTGAGGATGGGGCATTCTACTGGATGCCAGACATTCACCTGCTATCTCTTATTCCAACTGAGATATCTTTATGATTGTGACGGTCTCTTTACGTGCAGTGTATGAACAGATGTGTTGTTTAAAATTATCAATCTGCAAAGGTCTGCTACAATACTCACATAAAAATGCCTTCTCTTTCAACTTTGACATTTTAGTAGACTGTCAGTTTGATTTCTTGTAAAAAAGTTTCTATCAGATTTCTAGGATACGAGTTCAACAAAATTGTTTCTCTTTAGTGTTTTTTTAATATATATTCAACAGTAAATGTAACCTCAAATGTTCAAAGGATTTCAGGGTCCAAAAATAAATATAACGTTGAAACAGTAAACCATGATTTGGAAAAATAATGAATTTAATCAGCGTCTTTAAGTATTTTTTTTTAATTGAAATATTAACCTTTATATTTGCAAGATTTTGAATGTTTCCGTTTCTCATGTTTGCCGTTGTCTGGTTTCATTTAGAAATCATGTAAATCGTTAAAAATAGTTTTTTCCTAGCTGAAGAATCTGTAAAACAAAGAAGAAAATAAAAAAGATTATGATATAAACTTTCTCATTATCAACAAGATTATATAAACTGTTAAATATAATTTTAGGTCCAATTTCATTTTGTTTTTTTTTTTTAAATATATCAGATATTTTAAACTCACTTTAGGAATTAAATAATCTAATTGGTTGACAAAATTTTAAATTTTGATTTCAAATGTATTTTCAAATAAGTTGTTGTTATAATACCTTTACTTTATATATCATTTTAAAGGGCGTTTTCCACACTATCTAATCGGTTAAATTACAATCGTTTCAAAACAATGTCTTCTTTTGAGAACTCCGAACACAAGATGGAAAAAAGCAAATTCACACAATTTTGTTATTTCAAGTCAAGCTAGGCGGAAAATCTGCCAAAACAGCTCACGATATCAAAAAAGCATTAAACCCAGGAGTCACAACTGAATGCAGAGCACAATGGTGGTTTAAGAAATTTAATTGCAGTGACAAGAGTCTCGAAGATGATGAGTAGTGGTTGGCCATCAGATGTTGAAAATGCCCAAAGCCAATCCATGCACAACTGTTTGAGAACTTGCTTCTGAATTAGACATAATGTATACAACGATTTTCAAGTTACAAGGATTTTCGACAAATAATGTCATCAAGTTATGAAGATTTTAAAGAAATACAGTCGTCAAGTTACAAGGATTTTCGACAAATAATGTCATCAAGTTATGAAGATTTTAAAGAAATACTGTCATCAAGTTATGGTAATTTTTGAGAAATACTGTTGACCAAATATTAAGATCTTTGAGAAATACTGTCGTAAAGTTAAGAAAATTTTGGAGAAAACCCATCAAGATATAGAGATTTTTGAGAAACAATGTCAAGTTAGTGAGATTTTTTAGAAATACCCTTGTAAAGGGTATTTCTATTTGAAAAAAAACACCAAGTTATTTAATCTTTGAAAAATAATGTTATGGAGATTTTAGAGGAAAACCAAGTTTTGGGTATTCCTGAAAAATACTGTTGTTGAGTTATGGAGATTTGGAAGAAATACTGTCTCCAGTTATTCAGATATTTGAGAACTGCTGTCTTCAGTTATTCAGACATTTGAGAACTACTCAAGAAGAAATTGTTTGAAATATCACTGTAAAATGTGGAAATTTAGAAGAAAAACCGTCAGGATATTAAAAAAAAAATACTCTCGTCAAGTGATGGAGATTTCTTACAAATACTCTCGTCAGGTGATGGAGATTTCTTACAAATACTCTCGTCAGGTGATGGAGATTTCTTACAAATACTCTCGTCAGGTGATGGAGATTTCTTACAAATACTCTCGTCAGGTGATGGAGATTTCTTACAAATACTCTCGTCAAGTGATGGAGATTTCTTACAAATACTCTCGTCAGGTGATGGAGATTTCTTACAAATACCCTCGTCAGGTGATGGAGATTTCTTACAAATACCCTCGTCAAGTGATGGAGATTTCTTACAAATACCCTCGTCAAGTGATGGAGATTTCTTACAAATACTCTCGTCAAGTGATGGAGATTTCTTACAAATACTCTCGTCAAGTGATGGAGATTTCTTACAAATACTCTCGTCAAGTGATGGAGATTTCTTACAAATACTCTCGTCAAGTGATGGAGATTTCTTACAAATACTCTCGTCAAGTGATGGAGATTTCTTACAAATACTCTCGTCAAGTGATGGAGATTTCTTACAAATACTCTCGTCAAGTGATGGAGATTTCTTACAAATACTCTCGTCAAGTGATGGAGATTTCTTACAAATACTCTCGTCAAGTGATGGAGATTTCTTACAAATACTCTCGTCAAGTGATGGAGATTTCTTACAAATACTCTCGTCAAGTGATGGAGATTTCTTACAAATACCCGCGTCAAGTGATGGAGATTTCTTACAAATACCCTCGTCAAGTGATGGAGATTTCTTACAAATACTCTCGTCAAGTGATGGAGATTTCTTACAAATACTCTCGTCAAGTGATGGAGATTTCTTACAAATACTCTCGTCAAGTGATGGAGATTTCTTACAAATACTCTCGTCAGGTGATGGAGATTTCTTACAAATACTCTCGTCAAGTGATGGAGATTTCTTACAAATACTCTCGTCAAGTGATGGAGATTTCTTACAAATACTCTCGTCAAGTGATGGAGATTTCTTACAAATACTCTCGTCAAGTGATGGAGATTTCTTACAAATACTCTCGTCAAGTGATGGAGATTTCTTACAAATACTCTCATCAAGTGATGGAGATTTCTTACAAATACACTCGTCAAGTGATGGAGATTTCTTACAAATACCCGCGTCAAGTCACAGAGATTTCTTACAAACACCCGCGTCAAGTCACGGAGATTTCTTACAAACACCCGCGTCAAGTTACGGAGATTTCTTACAAACACCCGCGTCAAGTCACGGAGATTTCTTACAAACAGCCGCGTCAAGTCACGGAGATTTCTTACAAACAGCCGCGTCAAGTCAAGGAGATTTCGTACAAACAGCCGCGTCAAGTCACGGAGATTTCTTACAAACAGCCTCGTCAAGTCACTGAGATTTCTTACAAATAGCCGCGTCAAGTCACGGAGATTTCTTACAAATAGCCGCGTCAAGTCACAGAGATTTCTTACAAATAGCCGCGTCAAGTCATGGAGATTTCTTACAAATAGCCGCGTCAAGTCACGGAGATTTCTTACAAATAGCCGCGTCAAGTCACGGAGATTTCTTACAAATAGCTGCGTCAAGTCAGGAACATTTCTTACAAATACTTTCATCAAGTCAGGAAGATTTCTTACAAATACTTGCGTCAAGTCAGGAAGATTTCTTTCAAATACCCGCGTCAAGTCACGAAGATTTCTTTCAAATACTTGCGTCAAGTCAGGAAGATTTCTTTCAAATACTTGTGTCAAGTCAGGAAGATTTCTTACTGTTGTGGAGACATACACACCTTAATAATCACTAAGACAGACTTATCCATTAGCCACATAAGCAGCAACTATAGACCGCTCAATGAGAGCTATCCAGATGTCGTATGGAGACGACTCACCACGGACTTACTAGTATTCCTCTATCACTAACCCTGTTCTGGATATAAATTCTCACCGTATTCTCACTAGTTGTTGTGTTTTCTTACTTTCACCTTTCCCAACAATGGCGACAAGGATGTGAAAAAGAAAAAAAAAAAAAAAATTTTTTTAAAAAGAACTCCCATGCAAAAACTTCAACTCTCCAGCTGTACGAAATAGTCAATTGCAAACTCTCTAAGTTACAACACAAAAAAGTTCAACGACGAAAAATTGCAACATAAAAAAGAAAAGTCTATACTTAAACTTATCTACTCAAAGAAATTGTAACTAGAATATTTTTTTCATGCTTGCTAAAAATAAAAGTGAAAAAAAAGCAGTCTTGATTTAATTTGCCATAGAACGGGTTGACGCAATTGTTTATGCAAATTACATATGGACTTTATGTTGATTTTTTTTATTCTGTTATGGAAATTACGGGAAATTAATTCTTGTTTTATGACAAAGTGGTTATTGTGACCGACTAGTTGTTTGTTTGAACTATACCGAGAGAGGAAAAGGAAAAGAGACAGTGTGAAAAAGGCAAATATTCTTTTTACGGGCGGGGAAGCCATTTTTTGTTTTGATGACTTAAAAAAAAAAGTTTTTCTTTTTTTTTCTTCTGTCCAGCCCATTTTTTTGCAACGGCATGCACGCACACTGAAAGGAAATGATACCTATTATTTTTTTTATTCACCTATCAATTTTTTCAAGCACTTTAAAATAAAGACTTTTCGGTTGGTTAAACTTTTGCTCGTCAGCGGAGTGAGGAAAATACTGCTTGCATAGCGATATCCATTATTGAAAACTGGAATCCGGAACAGTTTTTGTTTTAAATCGTAACTTTGCTGAACACAAGTCCACTTGTATATTTTACATTGTATGTGTTATATCGTATATTTTACATTGCAAGTGTAATAATGTATATTTTATATTGTATATTTCATGGTGTATGTAGTATATTGTACTATTTTTTTTTTCTCTATGGTAAAACAAAAAGTCTGTCTCCATTTCCGAACTATTGGTATATCCAAGACAAAAGGAACACGTGTCAACGAGAAAATAAGAGTATGCAAAATTAATCTATAATTTTTGCACTTCTGCTACAGCTACTGAAGAGTATACTAGTCCATAAATTATAAAAGTTTTCCCTTGCTGTGACTTCCGTTTAAGTTACAAATACCCTTAAAAGAATTAAAAATTTTGTCTCTTTGAGAAAATAAAATAAAGAGACACAATGGAAGATGTGAAAGAGACGATCACCCGTCTAATTGAATTTCAAATTGACCAGCAAAGAAGAGCTGACGATAGACTACAGCAGGCAGAAGAAAGAATTATCCAAATTCAAAAGAGAGCTGATGACAGACTTTTTGCATTGCAAACAGAAGAAAGAGAGAACTGAAGCACTATTCCAAGTTTTAATGAATAAGAATCAAGCTACAGAAAGTGATACAGCGTTTTTCCAGAGTGCGGTACTAAGTACAATAAATAATTTCACCTACTGTCCTGAAGAAAATCAACCGTTTGAAACGTATTTCAGACAGTATGAAGATCTGTACAATATCGACTGTGGAAATTGAACAAACCAAAAAAAAGCCCGTTTTTACTCAGCAAATTAGAGGCTACAGAACACAAAACATTCGTTGACTATATCTTGCCACAAAAGACTAGTGATCTGACATTTACGGAAACCGTTAAACGACTAACTGAACTATTTAGTTCGAAATCGTCGCTGTTCCATAGACGGTGGACCTTATGAAAAAAGACGATGTGGACTACTTGACTTTCGCCTCGATTGTTAGCAAATGCTGTGACGATTTTAAATCGTCAGAATTGAGTGCTGAGGATTTCAAGTGCCTCATATTCGTCCAGGGGTTAACTTCGACAAAAGACTCTGAGATCCATCAAAGAGTTTTGTCAAAACTGGAAAGTGAACCAGGTTTAACTGTACAAAAGCTGGCGGAAGATTTCCAAAGGATCATTAGTATCAAGAAGGACTCAAAGAACATCGAAGAAGCTGGTATTGCACACATAAAGAACATACAGAGAAGAACTAAGGGGTACTCTCCAAAAAACAAAACTAAACTAGACGTTATCTTCCACTCAAGTACGAAAGACAAGATAACCAGAAGCCTTCAACCCCTTGTTTTTGCTGCGGAAACTTGCATTGGTCAAAGGATTGCCTTTTTCGTACCAAAGAATGTTTTAATTGCAAAAAACTAGGACACAAAAAGCTCACACTGCAAATGGCAGAAGAAAAGTAAAATTCGGGTTCAACAGACGAGAATGAATAAGGAAGATGAAAATAACAGTCGAACATACGTCTTAGAATTTTAAACAAGGACGTTAAATTACAGTTAGACTCAGGGTCGGACTTATCAATAATAAATTTACAGATGTGGAGAAATTTGAATAGGCCGACTATGCATAAAACTGGCAAGTCAGCAAAAACGGTAACTGGAGAAAAAAAAAAAAATTTTGAAGAACTAACCTCAAATGTCACTTTTAATGGTACAAGGAAAAAACTTAAATTATTTGTACTCAAGAACACAGAAAATTTGTTTAGGACCGATTGGTTTCAGGAATTTAATCTGTGGGATGTACCGCTAAATACCTTTTGCCAAAAAGTAGAATTGTTTTCTACAGAAAAACAAGAACTTAAAGTGAATCTAAAAAAGCTTTTTCCTGAAATTTTTTCAGTGGGCTTGGGTAAATGTAGGAAAGCAACAGCCAAATTTGAACTGAAACTGAAATGCAGAACCAGTTTTTAGGAAAAAAGGGACATACCATTCACTTCGTTAGAGAAAATTAATGAGGAACTTGACAGATTAGTTAAGACTGGCATCTTATCAAAAGTGGAATTCAGCCAACGGACAGCTCTTACCGTGTACGTCAAAAAAAAACTGAAGGAAATCCGCGTTTGCATGGACTTTTTGACTGGGCTAAATGCCGTCTTGAAAGACTACCATTATCCACTGCCTAGTAGGGCAGGTCGATTTTGGAACCCCGGTGAGGCAATGGTGATGATAGTTGGGGTTTGACATAGAAAAGACCTACACAAAATAATTTTCTCAAAATTGTTATCTTTGCTTGAGGAAATGACTTTAAAAGTTGAAAAATTGAAGTAATTAAAAGTTTTTCGGTGAATTGTCAAGAACGTCCAGTCATTAAAACAATCCGTACTGTTAAGAAAATAGAATCATTATTTAGAATAATTTTTAAACTACATTTTTAAATAAAATAAGCGAGGATAATGAATTAATGAATTAAATATTAACTGTAAGGCAAAATTATGTTTTTTAAATAATAACGACCAAAGTTCGCTTTTTCATTTCAGGAACTTTTTTTGGGTGGAAACATTTTAGATTTCACTGTCGCAAAACAAGCTCGTTATTGATATTGAAAATTAACGTTTGTTTATTATTTAATTTGAAAACATTACGATTTAGGCTAAATTATTTCAAAAGGAAAAATGAAAAAAACTTGTTTAAAATATATATTATTATATTTCAAGTGTCTGCAGTGAATTTAAACATATTTGTTTTTCTATTAGGTTGACACAAAAACAATGTCATTTTTTGACGTTCAAATGAACGTCAAAAACATTATTTTTGCACCAACCTAATATTTCACATAAAATTCTATTTGAAATTTTTATTAAAATATGGTAATACTCCAGTTTTATATTAAAACAACAACAAAATATAGTCCATACAATTTTATTCTACACATTCTTTACAAAACATAACCATGTAAATTTTCAAGTTTTTCTACTTAATAAAAAGTACTTTGCAGAAAATTAGTGTCAAATTTTAATTTCTTTTATTTTTAGGGAGTAATTGTTTTTAAGCAGTGTTTTTCTTCTATAATTATAGTTTTATAATCAGATAACCCACAAAGATTAATACAAGTAAATAAGGAAACTCCTTTAAAGGTTTTTCGTTATGTGTGCATCTATGTTATTGTGCTAAAATAACTTATTTAGAAAGGCATTCTTAATATGGGAAGAAGGTTGTATTGTAACTATTCTGTACTTTCACTTAAAAATTTAATAAACAAAAATTTCATAAAAATTAAATTTGACTTGAAAATACTATTAAAAACAGCATAGTAACATAGGTGCACAAGCACTGGTTTTTCAAACTCTAAACATTAAACACTCGGCTACAGCAAGAATGAATCTCTTTATGGATAAATTCATGTTATCGAAGGAGGAGCTAAAATCTGCTAAAAATGTCTAAACTAAACACTACTATGCCTCTGATTTGGTTTGGTCCTCTCTCTTCAATACATCTAATTCAACTATACAAAGATTTTCATTATTTCTTATAAGTGGCACTTATTTTTTACATATGAAACTGGAAGATAGCCTAAAACAGTTTCCTTCAGTTATAATCCATTCATTTATTTTACTTTTCAGATTAGAATGTCAGTAAAAGCACAACGTTCAGTTTTAACCCGTGGTTCACAAAATTTGCTAGTCCACCTTGTCATTTGGATGAAACAGCACCCCCAACTCCACGACAAGTCATCCAGTTTAGTTATTTCTTCGAAAACAGTTATCCCCACTCAAAAAATAGTGAGATTTCCAAGTTAATTGCCAAGGAAATAATTAGTATTTGGCAAGCAGTCAATCCACAATTGCCCTTGTTGAGATAACATTATATAGGATAGAAGGTCAACATATTTTGCTATAAGAGGACCAAACAAATTGACAGGAAATCTCTTACAGCAATCAAAGTGAAAAGAATGAAGGAACAGCTAGACAGACTGTTTGATATATCTTCTTGTAGCTGTAAACTTTCTGTCTTGCGATGTGATGACTTTGCAGTAAAGTGCAAGACAGAAAATTGTCAAACAAGGCACAGTCTGCACTTGTCCTTCTAACAAGAAGGTAAAATTAATTCCATAGATTTACCTGCAATTATGTTCCTTTTTTGTGGAAAATAAAATAATATATTGGTATTTATTATGTAATCTGGCTCTATTATTAAACATACAAATTTTCCAATTTTCAGGTTCCACTAGAAGAACTGCCATTTACTGCAATTTTTAAATTAATTGATGGAACAACAAAAAGCTTAACAACATTTACTGATCCTTTGGGGAAACTTTGTATCAATAATTATCAAGATTTGCCTCAAGTAGAATTCCAAAACATTAGTGTCCCTCCCGATCATCATTATCTGACAGCAAAAGAAACAAATAATTTAAGTGTGAAGACCAGAGGCTATTTTTTGAGTATGCTGTTGGCATTTCTTGTGGAGAAGTTAACTTAGAAAATTGGGCCCTTGAATCAAGGAAGATGGCTAACATAAGCCACAAGATTAATGTGTTTATGGACTAGAGTTGTCTATCCTCAAACACTATGGTAAATTAAACATTTTCGTCAAATTTATCATCGAAGTGTATGCAGTTAGTTGGTTTGAGATCAAAATCGACAATATTTTTTTTAACCAACAACAGTATATTTTAATATAATTCAGAGAACAACAGTTAACTGAAATCCAAATTACTGTTTTAAACAGTTCAAAATATAGTATCGATGATAAACTCAGATGAATTGGATGAGAGAAGAGGGTATTCAAACGATTTTGTCCATTAGGTAAATATTTATCCATTAAATTTTATTAGTTTTCTTAACTTACCTAAACAATATTTAGTTTTATTCATATTATATCACAAAAATATGAAAAAAAATAAGCGTTTTCAAATAATTTTTTTTTTGTGTTGCTTTTTCTAGAAATAGTGAACAACTCAAAAAAATGAAAAGATTACTGCTATCAATTTTGCAGCCACACACTGGTCAAATTTGATTGATTTTTCTCAAAAAGTTGTATATGGGCAGGAAGCAAGACAGACACATGTCATCGTGCCAGCAAATTAAACTTTCATTTTCTTCGAAAGGAAAGTATACAGAACAATTTAGTTCTGTTATAAAAGTTTATATTATTGCATTTAATAAAAAATTAGAATACATGGTTCTGTAACTTGTATCAAGTTGTTATATTGAGTAATACATCTCCACATATCTTTTTGAATTGTGAAATTTAATTTAAAAGACTTAGCTGCTAATTAGCTTTTTTACAATTTTTGTTTAATCAATGCAGTAAAAGTTGAGATATTTTGCTAGTTGTGATTCATAATTAAAATTATGATTCATGTATATACTTTTCTTTCAATCTATTTCATATAAATATATCAATTTTAATTGAATATTTTATAAAAATAGTGAAATTTCAAAGTCAGTGTTGTGAAAAATGCTATGAAAATGAAGGATTTTTCAGCATTTTTCTACACGATTTAAAAAATTAAATGCTCAATTTTCGGTTCAAGATGGGAATCTAATTTTTGGTATATGTCTTTATCACATCAAATCCCAACTATCATCACCAGTGCCATGTTGATTTTCTAATGCCTAGTCCCGAGGAGATTTTCGCAAAACTGAACGGAGGTAAGACCTTCGTTAAGATTGATCTCAGTGAGGCTTATCTTCAAATTCCGGTTCAGGAAAATAGCTCAAAGCTACTTTGCATAAACACCCACAGGGGTTTCTACAAATTTGAGGGACTAGCATTTGGAGTTAAGGTTGCTCCGGCGATTTTTCAAGAAATAATGGATACTATGCTAGACGGACTCGATTTTGCAACTGCATACTTGGACGATATAATTATCATCAGCAAATCCACGGAACAACATCGTGAGCACATACTAAAAGTATTTTTACGGATACAGGATTTCGGTTTCAAAGTTAAGGAAGGAAAGTGCATATTTTTCCTAGAAGAAATTAAATACCTAGGATACATAATTGACAAAGAAGGAAGGAGACAGGACAACTGCAATAAAGAACATGCCAACTCCTGGGAATGTCGCCGAACTACAAAACTTTCTAGGACTGGCCAACTATTACCAGTCATTCATTCCCAACATGCATAATCTTCGGGCCCCACTTAAACTTTTGAAGAAAGACAGTGCTTGGGAATGGACATCTGAATGCCAGGAGGTACTCAACAAAATAAAAACTGCACTGACATCCGACCTATCTCTTACACATTACAATCCATAATTAGATATCATAGTTGCCAGCGACACAAGCTCTCATGGCATAGGCGCTTGCATACTACACAGAATGCTGGATGGAAGCAAGAAACCAGTGGCACATGCGTCACGCACGTTATTAGCTTCGGAAAAACATTACTCGCAGATCGAGGAGGAAGGCCTCGCAATAATATTCGCAGTAACAAAGTACCATCGTTATTTGCATGGAAGATTTTTTAATTTGCAAACTGACCATAAACTGCTCCTAACTATCTTCGGATTGAAGGAAGGACTACCTGTGTATACAGCAAACAGATTGCTGAGATGGGGTACGATCTTACTTAACTATAACCTTAAGTTAGAATACCTACACTTACAAAAAAATTGGTCATGCTGACGGATTGTCAAGGCTAATTCCAAGTCAAAGCGACCCACTAGAAGATACTGATCACTTCTTTAAAAACCGACAGTGAGATCAAGAATCTGATGTTTAACGTGATTAAAGAACTAACAGTTACCCTACATGAAATAAAATGTGAAGCCCAAGAAGACAAATTCATTTGCTCAACAAAACAGAAAATCATGGAAAAACATCGACAGATAGCAGACATTTTCTCCTTGTGTGACAACATACTAGTATATAGTGAAAGGGTGGTTACACCCAAGACTTTACAGAAACGAATACTAGGAGATTTTTACGTAGGACATCCAGGGAAGAATAGGATGAAAAGCCTCATGCGGAGTTATGTATATTGGCCAAATATGGATTTAGACATCTCAAATTTGGTGGATTCTTTGCAAGGGTTGTTCTCTAGCAGCTAAAGCACCACCAATCACCTACAAACCATGGACAAAGACAGACCAACCTTGGTCGAGAATACATGTGGATTTCGCAGACACCAGTGGAGGATGTCTACTACTTGATTGCAGTAGATAGCTATTCACAATGGCCAGAAGTACTCAGGTGCAAGAGACCCACCACAGGGGTCACTATCTCTTTCCTCCATGAACTTTTTGCCCGATTTGGTGTTGTCGATTGCTTAGTCAGCGACAACGGAACAGTTCACATCAACTGATTTTAAGGAATTCTGCGACAGTTTTCAAATAAAACACATCACTATACCTCCGTATCATCCAAGATCAAATGGACAGGCAGAATGTTTCGTAGACACTTTGAAAAGAGCATTGAAGAAAGCTTTGGTAACACCTTCAGATAAGGCCTTACAACAGTTCTTACAGGTTTACAGTATCACACCAAACCCGAATACCCCTGAAGCAACGGCTCCTGCAGAGACCATGTTTGCATGAAAAATACGACCAGTATTCAAAAAACTACTACAAAACAAGCAAATTCAGGTAGGACCACTACTGTTGCCACAAAAAATTATAACTCAGGAGAAAAAGTTTTCTTTAAGGCATATGGAAACAATACATCATTTTGGGAACAATCGACAAAAGAATTGGAAACACAACCTACATCGTTCTAGGCCCTACCACCACTCACAAGAGACACATAAATCAAATTAGACGTCGTTGTAACCGTGGCAAAGACACACCTCAAGTCGAGGAAGAAGCTAGTGATACATTATATGATATGTTCGATATCGAGCCTCCCCAAGTAAACTTAGAACAACGCCGATCGACAAGGAAGAGAAAGGTTACTGAACCCCCTTATCATCGACCCAAAAAGGAAGAAATATTAACGTTTTTTCCCTGGAACAAAAAAGCGTGGGAGAGGGGTTGTTGTGGGGACATACACACCCTTATAATCAATAAGATGGACTTATCCATTAGACATATAAGCAGCAAGTATAGACTGCTCAATGAGAGCTATCCGGATGTCGTACAAAGATAACTCCCCATGGACTTAATAATCTTCCTATATCACTAACCCTGTTCTGGATATAAATGTCCTTCATATTCTCACCTGTTGTCGTGTTTTCCTACTTTCACCTTTCCCGACTCCACTACACTTAAAAATACTCACATCAAGTCGGAGATTTCTTACAAATACTCGCGTAAAATCAGGAAGATTTCTTAATAATACTCATATCAAGTCGGGCATATTCCTTACAAATAGTTGCGTCAAGTCAGGCCGATTCCTTACAAATACTCGCGTCAAGTCAGGCAGATTCCTTACAAATACTGTCGTCAAGTAAGGGAGATTTCGTAATAATATTTTTTGAAAAATACTGTCAAGTTATGGAGATTTTTGTAAAATACTGTTGTTAAGTAATGGTGATTTTTTTACAACACTGTCCTCAAGTTATGGAGATTTTTTAGAAATACTTTCGTCACGTTATGATTATTTTAAAAAAACTGCCGGCAAGTTATGGCGATTTTTCTAGAAATATTGTCTGCAAGTTATAGAGATTATTTAGAAATACTGTCCTCAAGTACTGAAAATATATTAGAAATAATGTTGTCAATTTTGAAGAAATGCTGTTAACAAGTCATGGAGATTTTGAAGAAATACTGTTGCCAAGTCATGGAAATTTTGAAGAAATACTGTTGCCAAGTCATGGAGATTTTGAAGAAATACTGTTGCCAAGTCATGGAGATTTCGGGGGAAATACTGTTGACAAGTCATGGAGATTTCGGGGGAAATACTGTTGACAAGTCATGGAGATTTCGGGGGAAATACTGTTGACAAGTCATGGAGATTTCGGGGGAAATACTGTTGACAAGTCATGGAGATTTCGGGGGAAATACTGTTGACAAGTCATGGAGATTTCGGGGGAAATACTGTTGACAAGTCATGGAGATTTCGGGGGAAATACTGTTGACAAGTCATGGAGATTTCGGGGGAAATACTGTTGACAAGTCATGGAGATTTCGGGGGAAATACTGTTGACAAGTCATGGAGATTTCGGGGGAAATACTGTTGACAAGTCATGGAGATTTCGGGGGAAATACTGTTGACAGGTCATGGAGATTTCGGGGGAAATACTGTTGACAGGTCATGGAGATTTCTGGGGAAATACTGTTGACAGGTCATGGAGATTTCTGGGGAAATACTGTTGACAGGTCATGGAGATTTCGGGGGAAATACTGTTGACAAGTCATGGAGATTTCGGGGGAAATACTGTTGACAAGTCATGGAGATGTCGGGGGAAATACTGTTGACAAGTCATGGAGATTTCGGGGGAAATACTGTTGACAAGTCATGGAGATTTCGGGGGAAATACTGTTGACAAGTCATGGAGATTTCGGGGGAAATACTGTTGACAAGTCATGGAGATTTCGGGGGAAATACTGTTGACAAGTCATGGAGATTTCGGGGGAAATACTGTTGACAAGTCATGGAGATTTTGGGGGAAATACTGTTGACAAGTCATGGAGATTTCGGGGGAAATACTGTTGACAAGTCATGGAGATTTTGGGGGAAATACTGTTGACAAGTCATGGAGATTTCGGGGGAAATACTGTTGACAAGTCATGGAGATTTCGGGGGAAATACTGTTGACAAGTCATGGAGATTTCGGGGGAAATACTGTTGACAAGTCATGGAGATTTCGGGGGAAATACTGTTGACAAGTCATGGAGATTTCGGGGGAAATACTGTTGACAAGTCATGGAGATTTCGGGGGAAATACTTTTGACAAGTCATGGAGATTTCGGGGGAAATACTGTTGACAAGTCATGGAGATTTCGGGGGAAATACTGTTGACAAGTCATGGAGATGTCGGGGGAAATACTGTTGACAAGTCATGGAGATTTCGGGGGAAATCCTGTTGACAAGTCATGGAGATTTCGGGGGAAATCCTGTTGACAAGTCATGGAGATTTCGGGGGAAATACTGTTGACAATCATGGAGATTTCGGGGGAAATACTGTTGACAAGTCATGGAGATTTCGGGGGAAATACTGTTGACAAGTCATGGAGATTTCGGGGGAAATACTTTTGCCAAGTCATGGAGATTTCGGGGGAAATTATTGGAATTATTACGGAGTCACTGGTGTGGTGCCCTGTGATTGGATGAAAAACAACCAATCACGGGCTGCTATTCTAGTTTCCTCCCCGATCCCTATTTGCGCGGCCCCTTCGCACAGACCAAGGCCGCACCTTTTCTCTTTCATACCAACTAAGGACATAGGAAAGATTTAATTGATAAACAGACACATCTGTAAGATAAGTTTCCCGCAAACCCAATTGTTTGCAATACCTTTCTTTTCCTTTTTGTAAATACAGTTTTTTTATAACATTTAACTCTGTGTTTGTGTTTCCTTTTTTCTTGACGTCGTCACATTACTTTGTTACCTCAAACGTTTGGAAAATCCTAATAATTTGCAAACAATTGAAACTAGCCTTTTACGCTAGAGACTAAAAATAACACGTGGAATAATTTAACACAAAATAGATTTGTGTAAATTCAATTCAACCGTGACGTCGCTTGAGGAAGGGAATACAAACCTATGCTATTTTGGTGTTACTACTAGGAATTGTAGAGGTCAATTTCGTCCGTCCCCCACTTTTTTCTTTCTTTCCTTCCGTTTCTTTCCTTTATTTTGCTTGTAGATATTTGCTCTCAGCAGTATGAATGATTTTAAACAGATAAAGGGCGTTAGAGTCTTGATTTTTAATAGAGATTCCTTTAAAAGGAAAATAACTTCTGCCATTGATTTAATGTCAGCAGAAGTGTCGCTCAATAACGTTTGTTTTAAAAAGCAAGAAATTCTTATTAACAAATGGTTGACAGAGGTCGACGTAATTAATAATAGAATAAGTGAAGCCTGTGAAAAAGCCGATATCAATTTAGAAGACAGCAGTATGTTGGAAGACAAAAAGTTACAGGTGGAGTTCATTTACAACATATTCAAAAGGCTCACTGAACTGGAAGAGAATATTTCTCCTTCCAATAAAGAATCTGTCCTAGTACAAAATCCACAAATGCCACTCGCAGCCGCGTGCGTTTCAGCCCCACGGTTGCAGTGTGCTAAATTTAGTGGCATAAGAGCTGGTAAATTTGAATTTAAAAATTTCCTAGCTCAATTTGAGAATTGTGTGGAAGCCGTACATTAAAAAAAAGCCAAACTATCACTTTTAAAAAGTTTTTTGATGGGTTACGCGTCTCAGTTAGTGTCTCACCTCTCGTTAGAAGATGAAAACTTTGAAGTAGCCATCAATTTATTGAGAAAGGAGTTTTTGGATATTCCTCTCATTATCGATGAAATTTTTAAACAACTGCTGGGTAATACTCCTAAATATGACCCAGACTTTGCTAACATAAAAAGTTTTTTGTCAGAAATAAAGGCTGACCTAGCTGAACTAAAGACTTCATATGGTCTGGATTTTTTTGAAGAAAACACTTGTGGCTACGAACTGATTAGCCATGTAATTTTTTCGAAATTACCCCCAACTCTTCAAAAAGAGATAATAAGAAAAGTTGATAGTAACTATCCAAAAATTAATCAGATCTTTGATAGTTATAATGAGGTCATAAAAACCTTGATAAAAACGAGTTTAAAAATCTCCAAATTCCCACCAAGACAATTTCAAATCTAGGGAAGGAAATTATAATAAAAATAATAATGTAAGGAAGGGTGTCCCAACGTTGGAAAACTTTGCTATAAAATCTAGCAAAGTTACTAAGCATTGCAGATTTTGCAGCGTCAATGGACACACTATGAACCATTGTCCAAAATATCTCTCCCTTGAGTCGAAACGTTCTAGGTGTAGAGAAATGGGCTTATGCATCCTTTGTACAAGTGCCAATCATAGAACAGAAGACTGCTATGGCAAAGGAAATAAATTACCTCGGAGATGTACACATTGTAAATCCCGAGGCCACGTTACCCAACTTTGTAATGAAACAGATAAGGGTGGAAACAGTCCAACTGCTTTCACGCACGTGTGTGCTAACACTAGCATGCAGGAACAACCTTACATTTTGCCGATAGTAGCAATTACCGTTTTTAAAGGAAAACGAAAATATAGATTTAACTGCCTCTTTGATACAGGCAGTCAAAGAACCTATTTCTCCAGGAGTGTTATTGAAAGATTAGGGTGTTATAAATCTCTCCTCACTCCAGTTGAATATGAGGTAAAAACCTTTTTAGGGTCGCAAACCAAAAAAATGAACCAACTTATAGTGGGGATAGAGGTAACTAAGGGTAGTTCCTTGTCTCTACCAGTTCTTATCGATGATGAATTCGATATGAACTTAAGATTTGATAATTTTAAGTCTGTAAAGAAAAACTTAATTTAAATTATACCCTGGCCTTTTTGCACGAAAAAAAATCACATTCATGTACATGGCCTTTTAGGCATTGATGTGATTCAATTCATGAAGAACAGCAAAATGATAGACTGCATGCAGGGCTCTGCATGGGAGTTTCCTGCAGGCATTTCCCCGTTTGGCAATTGCCAACATTTTTTGTATGATAAACAATGTAATCCTAAGAAGATTAAGAATAAGGATCTCCACAATTATCATGCCATAGTCTCCAAATACTCCACGTGCTCAGACATTAGGGTAAATTTTGTAATGAACCTGATAAAGAGCTACCCTGATCCCCTTGCTGAAATATTTGATGAGAGTCAAGTAGAAAGAAATTTAGAGAAAATGTTTGCTGTAGATTCTCTAGGTATATCATCGGAAGACGAGGCTACTTGTAATTATGACAAGAGTAAAATTATGGAATTTGAAAATTCCATTGAATTTAAAAATAATGCGTATCATGTAAAACTCCCCTGGCATGATGACAAAATCAAGTCTGTACCTTCCAATCACAGAATTGCACTTTCAGTGCTAAACAGAGTAGTAAACAAGCTCGAGCAACAAAAATTACTCGATGACTATGCTGAAATATTTCATCAACAGGAGCAGGAGGGTATCATCGAACGTTTTGAGGTAGCTCCTGAGATTTTTTCAAAATACGTTTGGATACCACATAGGCCTGTTTTCAAGATGGATGAACAGTCTACTACTAAGATTAGACCTGTCTTTAACTGCTCCCTGAAGACTAATGGTAAATATTCTTTAAATGAAGCAGCTTATCCTGGCATAAATTTAATGGGAGATATGCTGGAGTTACTATTATTATTTAAATCTAACAAATATGTGATGTTAGCAGACATTCGTAAGGCTTTCCTTATGATCAAACTCGGATCTCTCGAAGACCGTAACAGGTTTTGTTTTTTTATGAAGGAAGGCAATAGACTGGTTTGTTTTAGATATACTACTATTATTTTTGGGTTTAACGCCAGTCCCTTTATTTTGAATTTTATAATAAAGCACCATGCCCGAATGTTTCCTGCTGATGACTGCTCTGACATGTTGAAAAAAAATTTCTATGTGGATAACCTGATTAAAACAAGTAACTCTGTTGAAATGTTATCAAACCTCTATACAACGGCCAATCATCGTATGGAAAGAGGTCATTTTAATGTTAGATCATGGAATACGAATTGTGAGGAACTTAAAACCTTAATGATAAAAGATCAGAAACTCGTAGAACATGGCTGTGAATTAGAGAAAGTTTTAGGCTACAGGTATTCCACATTAGAGGATACACTTCAAATTTCTAGGTCATCTATTGATCAGCAAGTTACCACTAAAAAAGGTATTTAAAGTCAAACTGCAAGGGTTTTCGACCCACTATCTCTGTGTCTACCTGTTACTATCAGAGGCAAAATGCTCTTGAGAGATTTGTGGTCGCAGAAATTAGACTGGGATGATGTTGTGCCCGAGGAATACCAGGCTTTATGGTCTGCTTTACCACGGGACCTTTCCAAGCTGGATTCACTGCAGTTCCCTAGATTTGTAATCAGTGAAGCCAACCCAGCCGATTTTTTTATATTTTGTGATTCCTCTAAAGGGGCATATGGGTTTGCAGTTTATAGTGCACAAAATGGCAAGTCCCATTTGTTATTTTCCAAAGCTAAGGTGGCTCCTATGAAGCCCAAAAGTTTACCTACGCTTGAATTGTTGGCTGTGTTTTTGGCCATCAAGTGTTTATTGCCTTTGTTGAAAGCCTACTCCCAAATTGAGATTAGAGATATCGTTGTATCTGTTGATGCACAGGTTGTGTTGTCATGGCTTTTGTCTGACAAGATCAAAACTAAAAACCTGTTTGTAAGAAACAGACTAAAAGACATCCAACAAATGACTGAGGAACTAAAAGAAAAAAAGATCGTTAACTGTAAAATTCAGATACGTTCCTACAGACCAAAATCCTGCCGACTTGCTCACAAGAGGAGTAACCTTTGAAAAATTTCAGCAGAATTTAAGCCGCTGGACTTCGGGTCCTGAATGGCTTAGTAAAAGTCCCATAGAATGGCCATCAAGTGAACTTCAGTGCCTAAGCTTAAAGAATAAATCTATTATACAGTCTACATCATTAAATTACACTGTAGTTAATGTTGAGCCTTAACCGGTGATACCCTTTGGTAGATACTCAGATCTCAATAGATTACTTAACGTTACTACCAACATATTTAAGGTTAGAAATAAAATCAAACATGTAGACCTAGATCCCAGCAACTGTGCTAAAATTTATTTACTTAAGGTAATGCAACAACAAAGCTTTCCTACAGAATTTGCTTATCTGCAATCGCCTCAAGGTAAAGAAGTACCTGAATCAGTAAAAAATTTAAATTTATTCTTAGATGAAAGTGGAATCATCAGAAGAATAGGTAGAATAGGTAAAATCACTACTTATGATTATGAAGTTATCAATCCTGTCTTATTGGCTAAGGATCACAATTTAACTGAACTTATCATCGTAGAATATCACAAAAGATGTAAACATCTGGGAATTCAATCAACCCTAACTAAAATTCACCTTTCAGGGTTTGGGATACCCAAGGCAAGACAAGCCGTCAAAAAAGTACTTTCAAAGTGCATCTTGTGCAAAAAATTTAATAGCCTTGCGTTTAAGTATCCTAAGGTTACAAATCTTCCCAAACATCGTGTGAATCTCATTAAACCATTTTTACACACTGGGATTGACTATACGGGACATGTTTGGGTGAAAGGTGATGAAGGTGTAAGTAAAATGTATATGCTTATATTTACTTGCCTAAACATTAGAGCAGTACACATAGAATTAGTTAAAGATATGAGCACTCACTCGTTTATCCTGGCTCTGATCAGATTTACAAATATGCATGGAATCCCATCTCATATTTACAGCGATAATTCCAGATCCTTTATAGCTGGTTGTAATCTTATAGAGGAAGTTTTTGTCTCCTCTGAATTTAATGAACACTTCCAAGTGTATAATATTAAGCACATCAGAATACCTTTATATGCTGCTTGGGTGGGAAGCACATGGGAACGTATGATCAGAACCATTAAATCTTGTCTGTATAAAACAATTGGGCGATCTCGAATTAAATATTTTGATCTCCTTACTATAATTTTGGATATTCAAAATGCCATAAATCAAAGACCTCTCACTTACAGGTGTTCTTCGGTTTCAGACCTTGAAATTATAACCCCCAACTGTTTTCTTCGTCCTAATGCCAATTTAGGACTTGTACTAAAATTAGATGACCAGAATGTTTGGAAATCTGACCCTCCTTCAAGATTAAATGTAGTAAAATCCATTGAAGCACGGGATTCTATGTTAACTAGATTCTGTGAGCTTTGGGATCAAGACTATTTGTTGAGTTTGAGGGAGCAATGTAAAGATTTGCACGAGGTCAATTTTCACAATTGTATCAAGGTTGATGATGTGGTTCTTGTTAAAAATCCTGCCAAGGCTAGACCATTTTGGTTGCTGGGAAGAGTTTTGGAATTAATTGTTGGTGATGACAAAAAAATTTGTTCTGTAAAAGTTAAAAGAGGTGACGGGTCGGTTCAGGTCCATTCTATCAAGCTCCTGTATCCTCTGGAATTATCTTTAACTCACGCACACCATCCTGGAATTGTTCCAGACTCAAAGGGAGTAGTTGATGCTGCAAATTCAAAATCTTCTAATGATGTACCAAATACTAATAGCTCATCTGTTCCAATGAAACAACGTCCTAAAAGGACTAAAAATTTAAAAAGTAGTAAAAACTCTCTTAATAACCCCTATATATACTATTAAATTCAGTTTATCTAAAACAATCTTCACATACCTTAGCTTATAGATACTTATTGTAAAAAAAAGAAAAAATAATAACTTAATGATATCCTACTTTATTATTGAAGGGATGAAATTTCTATAGTCCTATTGGTGCACCAAAATGAGAATTCTTTACATACAAAATAAATCACTACACACACTTCTGGAAACCTTTAAGCTCTTTGTGAATTCTTCACCTCTTCTATACCTAGTTTGAAGCCAAAAAAAAAAAAAAAAATCAATTTTCCTATGAACTTTATTATCGGCTATGTTTGCCTTCAAGAAAAAAAAAAAATCAATTTTCCTATGAACTTTATTATTGGCTATGTTTGCCTTCAAGAAAAAAAAAATCAATTTTCCTATGAACTTTATTATTGGCTATGTTTGCCTTCAAGAAAAAAAAAATCAATTTTCCTATGAACTTTATTATTGGCTATGTTTGCCTTCAAGAAAAAAAAATCAATTTTCCTAAGAACTTTACTATTGGCTATGTTTGCCTTCAAGAAAAAAGAAATCAATTTTTCCTGCGAACTTTATTATTGGCTATGTTTGCCTTAAAAAAAATCAATTTTTCCTATGAACTTTATTATTGGCTATGTTTGCCTTAAAAAAAGATTTCAACTCTCCTGCGAACCTTACTATGGGCTATATTTGCCTTCAAAGGGAGGCAAATCCAAATTTCTGCGACCTTTCATTATGGGATAGTTTGCCTTACAATAAGCCTGCTATGAACCTCCAGCTTAAAAGCATAAGGACCTGTAACTGCAGAGAATTATGTTGCAATGATTTCATATTGCAATTTTGTTTTGGGTGAGAATATTGGAATTATTACGGAGTCACTGGTGTGGTGCCCTGTGATTGGATGAAAAACAACCAATCACGGGCTGCCATTCTAGTTTCCTCCCCGACCCCTATTTGCGCGGCCCCTTCAAACTTTCGGCCTCTTTGCGGTTGGGACCTGATTGCGAGTACATCCATTTCGCCAGCTCTCCGCCACCAGAAATACGGGACGCACGAGGAGTCCAAAGCCGTAAGAGCAGCACAGACCAAGGCTGCACCTTTTCTCTTTCATACCAACTAAGGACATAGGAAAGATTTAATTGATAAACAGACATATCTGTAAGATAAGTTTCCCGCAAACCCAATTGTTTGCAATACCTTTCTTTTCCTTTTTGTACATACAGTTTTTTTATAACATTTAACTCTGTGTTTGTGTTTCCTTTCTTCTTGACGTCGTCACATTACTTCGTTACCTCAAACGTTTGGGAAATCCCAATAAAATACTGTTGACAAGTCATGGAGATTTCGGGGGAAGTACTGTTGACAAGTCATGGAGATTTCGGGGGAAATACTGTTGACAAGTCATGGAGATTTCGGGGGAAATACTGTTGACAAGTCATGGAGATTTCGGGGGAAATACTGTTGACAAGTCATGGAAATTTCGGGGGAAATACTGTTGACAAGTCATGGAGATTTCGGGGGAAATACTGTTGACAAGTCATGGAGATTTCGGGGGAAATACTGTTGACAGGTCATGGAGATTTCGGGGGAAATACTGTTGACAAGTCGTGGAGATTTCGGGGGAAATACTGTTGACAAGTCGTGGAGATTTTGGGGGAAATACTGTTGACAAGTCGTGGAGATTTCGGAGGAAATACTGTTGACAAGTCATGGAGATTTCGGAGGAAATACTGTTGACAAGTCATGGAGATTTCGGGGGAAGTACTCGTCAAGTCACAGCCGGTTTGCACAGTTACTCTCGCCGAGTCACAGCCGGTTTGCACAGTTACTCTCGCCAAGTCACAGCCGGTTTGCACAGTTACTCTCGCCAAGTCACAGCCGGTTTGCACAGTTACTCTCGCCAAGTCACAGCCGGTTTGCACAGTTACTCTCGCCAAGTCACAGCCGGTTTGCACAGTTACTCTCGCCAAGTCACAGCCGGTTTGCACAGTTACTCTCGCCAAGTCACAGCCGGTTTGCACAGTTACTCTCGCCAAGTCACAGCCGGTTTGCACAGTTACTCTCGCCAAGTCACAGCCGGTTTGCACAGTTACTCTCGCCAAGTCACAGCCGGTTTGCACAGTTACTCTCGCCAAGTCACAGCCGGTTTGCACAGTTACTCTCGCCAAGTCACAGCCGGTTTGCACAGTTACTCTCGCCAAGTCACAGCCGGTTTGCACAGTTACTCTCGCCAAGTCACAGCCGGTTTGCACAGTTACTCTCGCCAAGTCACAGCCGGTTTGCACAGTTAATCTCGCCAAGTCACAGCCGGTTTGCACAGTTAATCTCGCCAAGTCACAGCCGGTTTGCACAGTTACTCTCGCCAAGTCACAGCCGGTTTGCACAGTAACTCTCGCCAAGTCACAGCCGGTTTGCACAGTTACTCTCGCCAAGTCACAGCCGGTTTGCACAGTTACTCTCGCCAAGTCACAGCCGGTTTGCACAGTTACTCTCGCCAAGTCACAGCCGGTTTGCACAGTTACTCTCGCCAAGTCACAGCCGGTTTGCACAGTTACTCTCGCCAAGTCACAGCCGGTTTGCACAGTTACTCTCGCCAAGTCACAGCCGGTTTGCACAGTTACTCTCGCCAAGTCACAGCCGGTTTGCACAGTTACTCTCGCCAAGTCACAGCCGGTTTGCACAGTTACTCTCGCCAAGTCACAGCCGGTTTGCACAGTTAATCTCGCCAAGTCACAGCCGGTTTGCACAGTTACTCTCGCCAAGTCACAGCCGGTTTGCACAGTAACTCTCGCCAAGTCACAGCCGGTTTGCACAGTTACTCTCGCCAAGTCACAGCCGGTTTGCACAGTTACTCTCGTCAAGTCACAGCCGGTTTGCACAGTTAATCTCGCCAAGTCACAGCCGGTTTGCACAGTTACTCTCGCCAAGTCACAGCCGGTTTGCACAGTAACTCTCGCCAAGTCACAGCCGGTTTGCACAGTTACTCTCGCCAAGTCACAACCGGTTTGCACAGTTACTCTCGTCAAGTCACGGCCGGTTTGCACAGTTACTCTCGCCAAGTCACAGCCGGTTTGCACAGTTACTCTCGTCAAGTCACGGCCGGTTTGCACAGTTACTCTCGTCAAGTTACGGCCGGTTTGCACAGTTACTCTCGTCAAGTTACAGCCGGTTTGCACAGTTACTCTCGTCAAGTTACAGCCGGTTTGCACAGTTACTCTCGTCAAGTTACAGCCGGTTTGCACAGTTACTCTCGTCAAGTTACAGCCGGTTTGCACAGTTACTCTCGTCAAGTTACAGCCGGTTTGCAGAATTACTCTCGTCAAATTGCAGGCGTTTTATCAGAATTACTCTCGTCAAGTTACAGGGATTTTGCAGAATTACTCTCGTCAAGCTACAGGCATTTTTATAAAATACGGTCGTGAAGCTACAGGCATTTTTATAAAATACGGTCGCCAATCTACAGGGATGTTTATAAAATACGCTCGTCAAGTTACAGGGATTTTTATAAAATACGCTTGTCAAGTTACAGGGATTTTTATAAAATACGCTCGTTAAGTTACAGGGATTTTTATAGAATACGTTCGTCAAGTTACAGGGATTTTTAAAAAATACTGACGTCAAGTTTTGGAGGTTTAAAAAAAAAAAAAAATTACTCTCTTTCTCTTATATTCCCCCTCCGTCCTACTCTAACCAAGTCTGCCGTCCTGTTCCACAAACCCCCAAAACTCAACATGAAATATCTAAAAAAAACAAAACAAAAACAATAAAAACAAACAAAAAAAAAGCATGAATAAACCTAGAACCCCATCTTCCAACGTAGACCCCTACTACCATGTCTCCTTCAACATCAGGGGTTGAAACCCAATTACAGGAGACGAATCCGGACTTACTCTTTCTAAGTGAAACTGGCATAGGGCCGACCACTTCCCTAGATGAGTTCATAATAAAAGGATACTAACTTAACATCCAAATCTGACCCCCAAGATCGCCATGGACATGGAATATGTGCCTATATTAAAGATGGCTTTCCGTGTGGTAGAGATATCTACAGAGAAGACCCTAATTTACCTTATATGTGCTTCTGGGTTGCACTAGCTTACACCACCGCATTCATATTTGCTCTCTATCGCCCCCCCCCCACAACAGCAGGGTTACTGTTCTTAAGAATATATCTGAGAAAATTGACCTCATCCTGTCTGCTCATCCTTCGGCTACCATTCACATTTGTGGTGACATCAATATCCATAATGTGGAATGGCTGACCCACTCAAATAAAACAGATGATGAGAGGAGGTTCTGTCATAATTTTGCCATTGCCTATGACCTCACTCAGATTGTTCACGAACCCACCCGTGTGGTCAGTATTCAAGCCTTCTAGACCTTTTTCTCACAACTTCACCTGAGCTATGTTCATGTTCCGTTCTATCTCCCCTGGGATCCTCTGATCACACAGTTGTATCAGTTAAGACAAAAATGAAATACAATAAGTCTTCACAGTACTGTATATCGATACTCTATGGCTGACTGGGATAGCTCCCGTACATTCATATCTGATCTATCTCTGCATTCCATGTTTAAAAAGGATGTATCCTTTATAGTAGCAGACTTGACCGAATGGTTAATGGCAGGCATAGACCGATTCATACCATCCAAAAAATTCCAACAAAAACCTAACGCCCAGCTATGGTTCTCCCCAGAATGTGCTGCTGCCATTGCGCACAGAAATCACTTTTTCCATAGCTACCAACGTAATAGATGTACTGAGACTAAAGCTGCCTTCAGGACTGCCAGCAACCACTGTAAAAGAGTAATAAAAAATGCAAGACAGCTCTATGCTTAGTCCGTCAAATCCAAAGTAGCTAAGCAGCAGCTTTGTTCCCACCAGTTTTGGCAAATAGCAAACAGGATCCTGAACAGATGCGTGCGTTCTATCCCAACCATCATCAATGAACCTGAGGTCATCTCATCAGCATCAGACAAGGCCAAACTATTTGCCAAGAACTTTGCAGCTAACTCTACCCTCTGCGACAAAGGTCATCAACTCCCTGTATTTCCTCCTACAGCAGACAACACACTATCCAACATACAAATATCTATGCACGAGGTCGCCAAACTAATCAAGAACCTTGATTTCAGTAAAGCAACTGGCCATGATGGCATTCCAATTATAGTGTTGAAAAAGCTTTGAACAGAACTTGCCCCCATACTTACAAAACTGTTTAAGCGTTGCCTTAAGGAGAAGTGCATTCCAACACCCTGGAAAACCTCATCAGTATGCCCTGTATTTAAGAACTCAGGTGATAAGTCATCTCCCTCTCAGTACAGACCAATAAGTCTCTTGTGTGTCATGAGTAAGTTACTAGAATCCATATTAAATAAAGTAGTAGTCAACCACCTCAGCAGAAATAACCTCCTTAGTGACATGCAATATGGTTTCCGTTCTGCTAGATTTACAGCTGATGTGCTAACAGTTATATCACATAGGATTAATGAATCTCTCGACAAAGGCTTCCTTTCTAGGGCTCTTGACATATCAAACGCCTTCGATAAGGTATGGTATAAGAGCCTACTTCACAAGATTTCCAGCTATGGTATAACTGGAAATGTTTTCTCAATAATTAAATCATTTCTCTTTAATGGGCTCATAAGAGTAGTGGTTGATGGGCAGAAATCAGAGGCCCACAGTATTAATGCTGGAGTTCCCCAGGGGTCTATCCTGGGCCCAACTCTCTTCCTAATCTACATCAATGATCTCCCAAAACACATACTTAAATCATTCATTGATATCTATGCTGATGACACGACCATCTACGGCAACACATCAAAGGCCGTTAATGACAAAGCTCTCTCTGATTCCCTCTCCTCTGATCTTGAGCATGTGGTTCAGTGGGGGAAGAGATGGCTGGTTACTTTTAATGCATCTAAAACCAAGCTCCTAACTTTACATCATCAACGCTCTGTTCCTCATCTAGCATCAATTGAAATGGATGGCTCGCGTCTTGGGGAGGCTTCATGTTTTGACAAGCTCCTGGGTTTGACCTTTACTCCTGATCTGAAATGGAACACGTATATCAAGTCTGTTGCCCGGGCTGCTGGGAAAATGGTGGGATCCTTCTACCACTCCAGAAGATATCTCACTACTGATGTAATTCTCTATCTCTATAAAAGCCAAGTACGTCTAAGGATGGAGTACTGCTGCCACATCTGGGCTGGAGTTTAAAAAAAAAAATGCCGATCCTGCCTTGACAAAGTACAAAATAAACTTTGTGGCTTAGTGGGAGATGCTCTCTTCTCTTCCCTGCAACCTCTCTCCCACAGAAGAGACATTGCAAGCCTGTCTTTGTTTTATCGTTATTTCCATAGCAAGTGCTCGTCCGAGCTCCAATCTCTGGTTCCCCCCTTGCCAATCCTTCATGATAAACACCCGTCTAGCTAAAACCACTGTCAGTAATTTCCCCCACTCTTTATCTGTGCCTAAATCAAAACATAGATTCCATGAACATAACTTTTTTCTGAGAAGTCCACGCCTGTGGAACTCTGTTCCGTCTGCCTGTTTCCCACCTGACTACAACTTGGACGTCTTCAAGTCCAACATAAACAAATTCCTGATTAATCACCCCCTTAAGACACTTTATCAAATCTCTAATACCAACTATTACTACGATATTATCCCATTGATTATTGCACACAAATAACCCTTATCCCCAAATGGCTTCCGGGCCTTGATAAGTGGTGATCCTCATGTAAAAAAAAAAAAAAGAAAAAAAGAAAAAAAGAAAAAAAAAAAAAGGTAATCCCTGAATGGAAGCATCTACCATTAAGCTTTTCGAGAATGAGAGGACTTAAGGATAAAACACTTCAAATAATAATAATAGTATTAAAGAAGTGTCCATTCAACCCGGAACTGGAACTAAACACAAAGCCACTGCTAAATTTCATCTAATGATGAAGGATAACATTGATTATCTATAGTAAGTAAATAGTTATAAATTATATATATATACACAGAAAAAAAATATATGTAACATATAATAAGTCTCTAAAAAAATTTTTTAAATGCACTATCAATAATATAAATCTCACCTGTCTGTTTAAATGTATGTATACATGTTAGTATGTCTGCCTAAAACTGTTGATAGAGGTGACGGATTTTCACGACATCAATATCGTTTTGAAGCTCAACCTTTCCAACAACAAATTCCAAAAATTGGCTAAAAAACATTAATTCCTTCACCCTTAACTGACAACTTTGCTACAAGGAAGGGGTCACTTTTTCCGCAAGTCATCCCCTCTTTTCGATTGACTAGCCTTAATTTAAACCTTCGTCACTTCTGATTTGGCGATGGACACAATGGCAAAGATGTCACTTTTTTTTTTCACATTCTTTTCCTCCTTTGTGGTATGGGTTCGAGCCTGCCTGCTACCAATTTTTTTCTCTCAACACACACGTCCAAACACCCGGCCATTGAAATTAGTCTATATATATAAAAGGCAAAATGGCCACGAGCATTTTTGTCCAAGAAAGGCTTTTTTCCTGGGGTTCTTACGTTGGTTACCATTTATACTTCCTAGATTATAATATCTCCGATTCAAAAACAGATGTCGTCTATCTTTATTTTGATCGACTTTTAAAAAATTCTTGCCGTCTCGTCCTTTTCAGTGTTTGTCTTTCACGTATAAATAGAGCAAAACTGATCGGAGCGAAGGCACACCACCTGACTCTCCTGGCCGGGACATCTTGAAGGCAATAAGCTTTGATCAATCATATCAGACAATTGCTATTCAGTTAGACACTAGCAGAATTCCCCCTTTTTTTTGGGGGGGGGGTGGGGGGTGGAGCTGGTTTTTTTCCAGCATTGTGGGGAAGCAAATAAACAAAACGGCAGCAAAACATTCATTTCTACGCCTGCGTGAACTCATTCACTTAATTATTCATTTCTGCAGGTCAACTTTTTAATTGAGATCACTAAATTTGAACGCTTTCAACTTTCCGTTGCATCAGGTAAGATATCAAGTAAGACATCAGGTAAGATATCAGGTAAGACATCAGGTAAGATATCAGGTAAGACATCAGGTAAGATACTAGGTTTTCTTTTCCCCCTTTGCGTCACGGGTTCAAGCCTGCCTACTACCACTTTTTACTTTTTTTTGCTGAACACACACTGCCAAACACCCGGGCAACGTCGGGCACCCTCGTTAGTTTAATATATAAAAGCAAAATGGGCACAAGCATTTGTGTATGTCCGGCAAAGGCTTTTGGCGTTGAGCTTCTCATCTCAGATTCCGCATACTTCCCAGATCGTAATATTTCGTATTCGCAAACGGACATCCTTTCTTTCCTTTTTTTGCTTGAATTAAATAAAATTCCCGCTGTGGCGTCATCTGTTTGGCATTTTTGTATAAAAACGAAACTGTTCGAAAAAGCGGCAAAGCATTTCTTGGCCTTCAGGCCAGGATTAATGCACTTAAGTTAATTCGTCCTTGGTCAATGTAGGGGAAAACCGGCATACTGAGACAATTACTATTTTTTTTATACTGCCAGAGTGCCCCCTTCTTGGGGGGGAGCTGGTTTTCCCCACATTAAAAACGACCATCGGACGATGGAGACATTGGCAAAGACGTCACTTTTATTTTTTCCCTTCGCGTTAGGGGTTCAAGCCTGCCTGCCTACTACCACTTTTTCCCCCCTTTCTCCACCCAAACTGCCTACTGTTGTTTCGCCTCCCCCACCAATTAAAAAAAAAGAAAAAAGAAAAGAGCTCACAAAGAAAGGAATGAAAACACTTCTCACCTCTCTTACCTAATTTTCTACAAAAAAAAAGAAAAAAAAAATATATTCTCTAAAACAATCATTTTGGAAACAACCAAACTTCAAACTGACATAAGTATTGCTCTTTATTGTATTTGTGATTATAATTGTGAATATAATTTGTTTTTGAATGCAATAACTTGTTGATTGACCAAAAAAACAAAAAAAAAAACAAGGTTGTTTTGCTATAAAAAGTTCTTTTTTATAAACAAAAAAATAGAAATAACTCAAGAAAATTTCTAATAATAATATGTCAGCCAGTTAAGTGTTTACTTTGACTAAAAAATTATGTTGTCAAACAAAAAAATAAAAAAAAATAAATGTCCTCAGGTGGATTCGAACCTTTTGATCTACAGCCCAACCTAGTTGTTGTCATCATTTCTGTTTTATTTATTTTTATCCCATAATGGAAGTATAGAGACCTACATAAAATAACGATGTTTGCATGTTTTCTACCATATGTTAACAAAAAAATTTTCTACCATGTGTTAACAAAAATTAATACACTGATTGAAAAAAGCTTAGTTGCAAAAAAGGCAACACTATCTTCAACAGAATAACAATGTACATTTGGCAAACTACCAGGATGAGGAGAAAAAATACAATACAGCATTTAAGAGAATTACAAGGTTCTAAAAATATTTAATTTTTTTATATATGTTGGGTTTGTTTTCAATACATATTGGTATGAAAAACTGGTTAAAAAACAAACAAATATAGAATAAAAAATGTTATAAAAAAAAAGTTACTTTTTACTTAGTTGGATAAGTTTTAGTGTTTTTACTTATTTTAAAATGTTTATTTGGTTCGAAAAATAAGTAGTGTCTGGCTTTACATGAGAACATAACAAAAATGGTCGGTATTGACAAAAATGGTGGTATAAAGATAGGGGGACATAGTTTTGAAAGCCAATTTATCATAATTTTTTTATAGGTTTCTACTTTTTGATTTTATTTGAAAGATTAATGACTAAAGTTAATTTCCAAAAGGAAAAAAATATTTGTACACGTGAAAAAAAAAAAAGTTATGGAAAATGTTTTCATGGCAAGCTAACCAATTCAGCTAAATTTTGAAGTTAAATAAATTCAATGTAAAAATCCTATGAAAGAATAAAAATATTAGTTTTCTGAGTCTATTTCAATGATAATTAGTAAAATCCTAAGATACTGAATAAACGGCTGGTTTGTACAAAAACTAGCTTAATTAGCTCCCAAAAGCAGAGATTCTTGCTTTGCAGAATGTCAACAAAATTGAAGTCTCTAAAGATGGATTATACAGAAGCCCAAAATTTCAGACAGTCAAAAGGCTGTCTGAAAATGACATCAGGTAGTTAAGGGAAGTAGAGGGTGCTGTTTCTTTTTTCCTCCTATCTGTGCATCCATACATTCCTATCCTGAACATTTGTATCATTTTTACCATTTTTTAATTTTATTATTTTTCTATGTTCTTGTTTTTAAATTAAAATGTTTATTTTCATTTTTCAAGATTATATAAAAATTATGTTATGCTGAAAGTTTCACATGCATGCAATAAAGGAAAATATTAGAATCTTACAAATAAAAATTATGTGAAACCTGTAATTTAAAAAAAAGTAGAAATACTTTTTGCAATTATAATTTTTTGTGCGAAAATATTAAATAATAATGCTTAGTTCAATGATAATAATATTGGTAGTTCGAGAAATTAATTAAGTTATATTGAATTCATTAATATGGACTTTAAGGGCTTCTTTTGTAATGTTCCTGTAAAAATTAAATAATTTTTTTTTAATTGTTAAAAATTACGATGCTTTATTTTCATAAATAAAAAACAAAAATAAATTCATTGTTTTTTTACTACTAAAAACCATAACTTTAGTAAACGTATTTTTTGTTAAAAAAAAAAAAAAAAAAAATATATATATATATATATATATATATATATATATATATTTTTCCACTATATTCAAATTAAAACAACGGGTTCATTATATTCCGTGATCATTATTTGATAAATACTGAAAATTTCATTAAAATTGGTTAATTTTCTGATTTTTGGTGAATTTTTAAGTACCCCCCTCCCAATGTAGACACAGAATTAAACGGTATTCTACTCGGTAAATATTGGTGTGTTACTAACGGAAAAATGCTTAATTAAATTGCAGAAGCACCTGTTAAACTGCACAAGTTCTATAATTGAATACCACACCCCAAAAAAAAAGAACAAAAAACATAAATGTTTTTGTAAACCGATCGTGAAAACTTACTGACAGCATTATTTTTACTATTAAATGATTATTTTTACTATTAAATGATTATTTTTACTATTAAATGATTATTTTTACTATTAAATGATTATTTTTACTATTAAATTATTATTTTTACTATTAAATGATTATTTTTACTATTAAATTATTATTTTTACTATTAAATGATTATTTTTACTATTAAATGATTATTTTTACTATTAAATGATTATTTTTACTATTAAATTATTATTTTTACTATTAAATGATTATTTTTACTATTAAATGAGGGGAAAACTTTTTTAAATTTTATCAAAAGTATTTGTTCTAATGACTATTAAATGAGGTGAAAACTTTTTATGAAAAATATTTCTTGTCATTTAAAACGTCCACCATGTACTCATGCGCCTTGTGAAACATCAAGTTACTATGCGCGTCTGGGCGTGAACATATATTTTATATTTCACAAAAAAAAAAAAAAAAAAAAAAAAAAAAAAAATCGATCGCACCTAGCATTAGGTATCCCAAACCAAAATTTTATTTTCATTATATCTAAATAAAATTAATGTGATCATATAGATTTTTGTAAACCGTAAACAAAAGTACCAAATTTATTTTGGTAGCTCAATTAGCCATCAAGTTATGGTCGTTCAAAGTTTGTCAGGAAGTTGAAAATTTGCTATCATGGTCCAGAAGCCAAATTTCATATATAACTAAAAATTTCATATATTTATATAACTAAAAATGAAAGCTACTAACAAGTGAAAAATCCTTATAAATGTAATGTCTCGTCTTAAATGAAAATAATTACTAATGAAAGCAATAATTATTAGATGAAACCAACCTAAACACTAAAGAAAATCCCACTACCAACGGGAAAAAAGTGCAAATATGACACCGAAAATGCAACTTTGACTGTTCATATTAATTTCATTTCAATAGCTAATGTATTGACTCTTCTTAGTATGATTCATAACACATTAGAGATCAAGATAATTTTTTCTTTTAATTATAATTATTATTATTATTGTGGACCATGTAAAAGCAGTCAAACAGACAATTTGGTAAAAAGGGCAAAAAAGGGTTAAAAAAAATGAGTCAAAAGTTTACGTTACTGAAATTGTTGTAAAAATGTAATCATTGGAGGTAGAAGCTTAAAACTTTGCAACTTTACTCATTTTTGGGTGAGGAATTCAAAAAAATGTTGGCCTTGTTTCTAATACAACTTTTTGCCACAGAAATATTTTTGCTTTGGAGAATTTAAACTCGCCAAAAAAGGACAGACAACAATAAGATTTAGAAATTTGTTATACAAAAAGTCACAAGTCATTTTTTCAAGCATTGAAAAACTTTCAACTTAAAAGACAAGTAAACAAGTAAGATATTTTATAGGCAGAGGTCTTACTACAATTCCTTTCCTTATTGATTTTCTCTCAGAATTCGTTCATAAATTTCTTCTATGGTATCAAGAACACTCCAAATCCTACCATCAACTGAAACTGACATTACCTCAAAACCAAATCTGTAAACAAATGTGGACTCTACCTGTGCAATGTCATCTGACAAAGGCCATCGAAAAAAATCTTTTCTACCTTTGGTTTGCAATAAAAGTTTTATTACAGCACTGGATGCAGATATAACCTCAATGACTTGGCCGATGTAAAAGTTGGTGTCATAGTAGACAGCAACCCATTGTCCTTGATGCTCATAACTGAAGATATCCTGAGATGGTTCTTCATCACAACTGCAGGAGTTATCTGAATGTTCAGCAGATTCACTAAGGGATTTTTTTGTTGCTTTGGAGGTGGAAATGAATTAACGGGATTTCTTCTCAAGTAGTCAGAGAAAGCAGCTTCCAGTTGAACTTTATTTCCACTGGTATCGATTTTGACACCTAACATAACCTTGAGAAAATATCTCAGTTCAAGTTTATCAAAAACACCTGATAGAACATATAGATCTCGGGAAGAGGGGGGGAGTACTTCTACAGTTTATCGCTGAAAATGGAGACGCCATATTTTTTCGTACACCAGTCATTAAAAGCCGAGGGAGAAATCAGTATTTTAAACTATGACCGAAGCATGAAATGAATAACAAAAAAATTAAACTAGACAATGATTTTTCGGTTTTATTTAAATTAATTTGTTGTTGACCCATTAAAGTTGCTTTAATTCAAAAAAATATTTCATTAAAATTATTTATTTGTTTGGAAAAAAACAAAACAAAAACAAAACTACTTTATAAAAATCCGATGTTGCTTTCATTACAAAATTGTTTTATCAAAATTATATTTTCTTACTGTTATGTTGTCACGGAATATAACTGGTTGTTAAATGTGTGAATTACAAGAAGACATCGTTTTGGCATCAAATTATTTTTTTTTTTAAACAGAAAAATAGTAAAATGCTAGAACAACAGATTATATGAAATGCTGTGTCAGCCATCTTTGAAAGTCTACCCCACTTTCCAATCCAGGGGAGATAACTCTGTGCTTTTCGGTTATTTCCCTTTATAACACCAACACCTTCCCTTTGAAATGTGATCCTTGTAAGAGGTTTTATGTGGATCTATTTGTAAGGCTGGCGTTGGCTTACAAACTCGCTGGGTTCTTCTTGTTGGGACTTTGATGCGAGACTTGCTTTGTTTATTATTTATAACTGAACACTTTGGGGTAATTCAAATGTGTCCAGTAACGCATGTAAAGGGATGGCTGCATCATTTGGATGTCGCTCTGGAAGGGATGACTGATGAAGCTGATTCGCATGTCTAACCCAAATAGATGATTGTACATCTACGTTATAGACGACATTGCCAGAACGGCATATTATACGACCTTGTGTCCATTTTTCTCTACCATTACGGTAGTCCTTAACCAATACAGGTTGTCCTGGAAGGAATTTACAGGGTTTTGCTCCATGATGGCAATTAAACTGGTTTTCCATCATTTTGTTTCTTGTGTAAAATTTAGTTGTTGATGGGCGAATAGCATCAATTGGCAAACGTAGTTTCCTATCCATAAGTGCTTCAGCAGGAGACTTTCCATTTGGGCAATTTGGATTTGGGGTAGCTCTGTAGCTACTTAAAAATATTTGCATTATCTTTTCAGTAGTTCCTTCCCCTTTTAATTTCAAGAGTGCTCTCTTGAAAGTGTCCACAAACCGTTCTGCTTGTCCATTTGATTGAGTGAGTGAGTGTGTTTGTTTAATGGCATTTCAACCTCTAAGAGTCATTTAATGCCAAGAAAGTTTTGTTGATATAATAGGTTTTCAGTTTCTTGTAAAAATATTTTAAGTTTCTTGAAAAGTTTATCTTTTGAAGCAAGATGTTTTAGGTTTTCTGAAAAATTGTTTTAGTTGTAAGAGATTTGTTTTTTCTAAACTGAATTTTACTTGTTTACTTCATAGGAGTTTGAATACATTTGTTTCTTTTAGATAGTTTATGATTTGTTGGGGCTCCACTTCTTGGAACACTTTTCTAATGTTTGTTGTTTTAAAATATTTCTTCCAAGTGTGTTTGTGTTTTCTACATTCCGTCAGTAGATGTTTAATTGTTGGTTGCAGAGTGTGCAATTTGGTGTTTCCTCCGCTTTGATTAGGTAGGAATGAGTTAATTTTTTATGTCTGATTCTTATTCGGTTTAGTACAATTTCTTCTCTTCTTCCCTTAAAAATTTTTTGGTTTTCGTTTTTAATTATTGGTTGATGTTCATGCAATTTGTTTGCAGTGCATTTGTTCCATTCCTCTTGCCACTTGTTTTCTATATATTCGTTGATTTTTCTTTTTAGGTCTGTGTGTGGTATTTTAATTTTTTTCATTTGGTGGTTTGTGGCTTTTTTAGCCAGTTTGTCTGCCTTTTCATTTCCTGAGATGCCGACATGGCTTGGTATCCAGGCTATTATAATTTTTTAATTGTTTTTTTTTTTTCGGTTATTTCGTTGTATTCTTGTATAATTTCTGTGATAAAAGGGTGTTTAGATTTTTCTTCAAGGGCCATGATACAGGATAGGGAGTCTATATATTATGAATTTTTGTTCGTTGATGTCTTTGATGTGTTTGAGAGCTATTTTGATGGCCTGCAGCTCGGCTGTATATATTGAAGCCTCATTGGGCAGTCGTATTTGATATTGATTTTGTCCATCTCTGCATGCTGCACTTGTTCCATTTATAGTTTTAAACCCATCCGTGTATATTTCTATGTATTCTGCGTATTTTTCTCTTAGTTTTCCAAAGTTGCTTCTGTTTGTTATATTATTTGTAATGTTTTTCTTGTAAGCAGTAAGTGTTAGGTCGGTTTTTGGTTTGTGTAATGTCCATGGTGGTCTGTCGTTTATTGTCGGGGTTTTCATTGATTTGATGTATTATTTCTTTAATTCTGTGTCCAAAAGAGGGTATACTTTTTGGTTTCCCTGAATAAAAGTTTGTACATTGTGGGTTGAAGGTAGTTTTGTATGTTGGGTTTTCGGTGTTGCTTTGTAGTTTTGTTGTGTATTGTAATGCTGGTTTTTCCCATCTTAAATGCAGGGGTAGTTCTTGGGCTTCTACATGCAGGCTTTCCATTGGTGAAGTTCAATAGACTCCCAGGCTAAGTCTTAAACTTTGATTCTGTATTGTTAGTAGTTTGTTTTTGTAGGATTTGTAAGTAGAGCTGTATATGGCACTGTGGAGAAATGCGTGACTTACCTGGATAGACCACGTGCGGGTCGGTCACCAAAAATAAATAAAAAGAAAGAAAAGAAATGGTCAAGACTCTTATTTATAGAGTAGTGATCACGTGAGTTAGAAGAATATGCAAATAGAGGTGAACGATTTTGCGATATAAAAAGCCTGTGTTGTTAAGAGGAGGGGCAGACTGTTGGCAGAAGTCAGTGCTGTCAGACGTGCTTTAGAGTTTTGTTATTATATGCTGTGTTCGATTGTTGGGAGAGAGAAAAGAGAAGAGGAGGAACCAAGAAGACATTCTGCAGATACTTGACTTTGTGTTGGTTTTAAGCTATTTCGGCGCGAAAGTTCATCGCTCCTCGCCGCGACGGTCCGGCATCGGTCCGTCGCTCCAGCGCCATCCATTTTCGGGGCCGGTCGATTCGGCAGGTGAGTTGTTACACACTCCTTAGCGGATTCCGACTTCCGTGGCCAACGTCCCAATGGCAAAAAGGGAAGCTCGAGGTGGAGGGCAACTGGCAGCGAGTAGGGATGGACATAACACATTATGGGGGCAAACATTTTTTGACCATGACGGATTGTGGCCCGACGCGTTTCACAATATGGCGCCTGTTGACACGACAGGATGCAGCCAGCATTATACAACAGTTGAAAGCCGTCTTTTTTGAACGTGGTGCCCCGATTGAAATTCTGACTGATAATGCCGCCACATTTCGATGTCAAGAATTTCAGAAATTCGTGCACGAATGGGGGATTAAAATGCATTATCGGTGTGCATATTATCCCGAGGGTAATGGTATAGCAGAACGGTGTCACCGCACCATCAAAAGAATTGCAGCCAGGACGCAGTGCTCTATTCCAGAAGCTGTGTACTGGTATAATATAACACCCAAGGACAATGCAACACCAGCAACTGCACCAGCCAATGGGATTTACCAATATGAACAGCGTGTGAAAGGAGTTGATGCCATACCATCAGTGGTGAGTGTTGTCAATACACCATATCAGGTGGGAGACCTTGTTTGGATAAAACCCCCAAATGCTGGGTGCACTACGAAATTTTTCCGGGGAAAAATAGATGAAATCATAAGTCCTCAGACCATGTTGATTAGTGGCATACCACGTCACGTAAAAGATATCCGCCCTTGTTATACCTCTTCTGATTCTGAGGACGATGAGGAGGATCACACACCGTTCAGAGATGATCCTGATCACTTACTGCCCCTTCAGGTGAGCATAGAAACACCACCAACAGAACCAGATGAGGGAATGATGGGACATACTGATGACAATAGTGAGGAGAGCGATGGACACAAGGAAGTAATGCCTCATCGAAATACTCGACAGAGACGAATACTGCCCACCCCCCGTGATTGCGAAACCCAGCGAGAAGGGATGATGGAGCATACCGAGGAGATGACGCCTCCGATTCTTCGGAGAAGTACCCGACAAAGACGGATACTGCCCCCCTGCCCTGATTGTGAGACACCGCCTATGGAACCACGAGACGGGATAATGGAACAGACTGGTAGTAATGATGGTGGTAATGAAGAAAACAGCAATGAGGAAGTGCTTCTTCGAAGAAGTACACGCCAACGACGATTGCCCGCATGTCCTGTTTGTGATCATGAGATCAGGGGGGAGTGTGGAGAAATGCGTGACTTACCTGGATAGACCACGTGCGGGTCGGTCACCAAAAATAAATAAAAAGAAAGAAAAGAAATGGTCAAGACTCTTATTTATAGAGTAGTGATCACGTGAGTTAGAAGAATATGCAAATAGAGGTGAACGATTTTGCGATATAAAAAGCCTGTGTTGTTAAGAGGAGGGGCAGACTGTTGGCAGCGATGGACACAAGGAAGATAGGTGATTCTAGTAATGATTCAATGATTTTTCTAGTTTGGTTAATATTCTCACATCCCCACATTTTGTTATGGGCATTGAAGTCCCCCATTAATATAAAAGGTGTGGGAAGTTGTGTTATCAGATCTTCAATTTCGGTTTTATTTAGTTTATGTTTTGGGCACTTTGTTTCGTTGGGGCATTCACTTTCAGTGTGGTTAGGTTCTTTTAATGTTGTATAATAAGGGGACAGGCTGTGGAGAAATCGGAGAGGCAAGCCAAGAACGTGATGTGAGGGTCATGTTTCAAGCATGGCAACATAGAATGTTGGACACGAGCGTCACCTGAGCTAGTGACACACATAATTGGAATGCGGTGATGTTTCAAGGCCAAACAAACAAAAGGAAATTGGCCTACAATCGAAAACAATGGTTGTGGATTATTGGGACAATTATGCTTTGAATTAATCAAAAATAATAACATCAAAAAATATTTTATGACCAGATCGGAATGCAGCTGACATTCGCAGCTGGGGCTAGAGAAAGGTGACTGATACCAATATAAACAAAGATGTTTTGGTTTTACAAAAAAAGTAGCCGGCCGACGCGGTGAGAAACAAGTCTGTCATCTGTCAACACCCCCGCCACGCCACCTATCTCTCCCAACACCTCTCTCCTCGCTAGTGGAATCAGTGACAACCGACACCAAAGTGTAAAGAAAGATTGTTTAAAATAAACTCGAATTCTTTTGTAAACAGTCGAGTCTTTTAGTTGTCATTCTAAATATACACTCATCGGTAAACTTGTCCGGCGACCATTTGTCCACGCTGAGTGCACACAACGCAACATTAAGCCACATTTTCCACATTTTCTGTCCTTTGCATGTTTCTCTGCTATGTCCATATTTATGACACTTGAAACATCTCAGAGGGGCTGGTATATATTGTTCTACTTTTTCTATTGTATATCCGATTTTTATTTCTTTGGAAATTTTTGGTGTATTGAATGTTAGTATGTAGGTTTTTGTAGGTATGGTTTGACAATGGTCAAAATAAACAATCATCAAATCATACCTACAAAAACCTACGTACTAACATTTTTATGTTTATTCGAACATGATCAATTACTCTGTTTTCTTAGGGCATTTTCTATTTCTTCTGCTGTAGCCAAGGTTAATTCATGGCTTTTTATGACACCTTTTGATGTGTTTAATCTTTCATGGGCGAAACTTTTGCATTTATAAATATGGAATTTTTCCATCTCTAAGATGTTTTTTGCGTCTTTATAGTTGTCTACTGTGACAAGTAGATCGCCATTTTTCATTTTTTTTGCTTTTTGGGTTGCTGTTTTGAGACAGAATTTTTTAAATTAAGAATGGAGATAGATTGCTGATCTTTTTTCCTTCTAAGGTTTCGATTATTATGAATCTTGGGTATTTTTCTTTATCAATTATTTCATAGTTATATTCTTACTCACTGTCTGAACTGGGTACATCAGAGTGGGTTCTTTTCGATTTTGTTTTATTTTTTTGGTTTCTGGGTTTTTTGTTTGGGTTTATTATATCCATAGAAGTTTGTTTAGATTTTCATCTCTTTTACTCCCCACCCTCCTCGGATCCTGAAACTGGGAGATGTTAGGGGGGAAACCCATTCGCCCTCTCATCCTAGGGATACAAAAGAGATATACTCAATTGGTTGAGTTTGTTCCATCATTTCCTGTTTCCTCCTTTAGTTTCTTCTTCCCCAGTTTGATAGAAACATTGGTTAGGGAGCAGTTGTGTGGTTTTGTCTCATCAATTGATTGACCCTTGCCATCGCCTTCTAACACTTACCTGGTTTATCTATGTTTGTAGTAATAAGATGTTGTATTATCTTTGGATTAAATTTGTTTATTTATTTATTTTTTTAAATGTTATAATTGACATTTTCAGTGTAAGTGTTAGGGCTTGACATGACTAGCCGATTGATCGGATCGGGCCTCTCCGACCGCCCGTCTAGCCTAGTACAAGGCCAAAGTGGAGTGTTGCAACTGATACTTTTATTTTCCCCCGAGGCATCAGTTGCTCAGCCACCAGGATCCTAGGCATCACGGATTGCCAACCATGGCCAACAGGGACTTTTACCCTCTGCAGGGGGGCAGTCGGTGTATTCTAATGCCCTACCGACAGGGCCAACTGGGAAGTAGGGAAGGAAAAAGAAAGGAGAGGGGGAGAGGAAGAGGCTGTTGTTTTTATTTTTTTTGTAGAACATAATTAAGTTTTACAAAAGAGAATAGAAAACAAAAACAGAAATTGATGTAGGTGCATTTCTTCTCAGGAAGCCAATAGACAACCTGATCTGGTAGCACCTGTCCATTTGATTGAAGATGGAAAGGTGGAGATCTGAGGTGCTGAATGTTTACAGAAGTCCGCAAATTCTGCTGAAGTAAAAGCAGTACCGTTATCTAAAACTAATACTTTGGGCACTCCCAACTTGCTGAAGATTTCCTGTAGTTTTCTTACAGTTTCTTTTGATGAGATGTGGCTCATCTGAAAGACTTCTGGTCATTTGCTGTAAGAATCAACTAGCACGAGATAATTTTGTCCATTTATTGGTCCTGCAAAATCAATGTGCAGTCGTGACCAAGGAATTTCTGGAGTTGGCCATGAATGTAATGTAATTTTTCGGGGGATTTTGCAACTAGTTGACATTTGGAGCAACTTCTGACAAGTTCCTCTAATTGTTTGTCCATACTTGGCCAATATACATAACCATGGGTCAATTCCTTGATGTCTCTGGTGAAATTTCTGAGGACTCTATTTTGAAGATTAGATGGAACAACACGTTCAGCAAAAAGAAGAATTCTATTAGTTTCAGACAAAGAAGATCGGCGCTGAAAAAAATGGTTGAAGTTGCTGATCAGTGCACTTATTATGCCAGCAGGTAGAGTGGAAGTGCAGAATTTTTTTGTAGTAGTGGGTCTGCAACTGTAGCCTCCTGGATCATCTCTGATGTGACTGGTAGTGCCCGCACTGTGGAAACAAGTCCAGAGATAACTTCAGGTTCTGCAGATATAGTAGCAATGACACTGTCTTCTACAGCTTTTTGATGAGAAGAGATGAGTCTAGATAACGCATCTGCTTGGCCAATTTTTCTGCCTGGTTGTATTTTATGGAGAAATCATAATCCAACAGCATAGTTGCCCATCTTTGTAAGCGGTTTGCTGTATGAACAGGAATTCCTTTCTTTGAACCAAAAATACTTGTTAGAGGCTTGTGGTCTGTGATATCAGATTAAAATGACGGCCATATAGCATTTTGTGAAATCTTTTACAGCATAGATAATCGCTAGATCTCAATTTGGCTATATTTTCGTGCAGTGGGTGTCAATGTGCAATGGCTTTTTCACTTCCATCAAGAAAAATATGTGATATTACTGCTCCAACTCCATAGACTGAAACATTCATCACAACAGTAATGTCTAATAATGGATTATAGTGTGTAAGCAACAGGTCTGAGTGAAGAAGTGATTTTATTTTTTCAAATGATTCTTTGCATGTACTTGACCAGTTCCATTTAGTATCTTTTTGTAAAAGATGATTAAGAGGTCCACGTAATTTGTGCAATTCAGGTAAAAAGGAACCATAATGCCCAGAAAGGATTGTAGTGTTGAAACATCCCTCGGGGGTGGCATGTGTTTTATGGCTTAAATGTTATCTGGATCTGGTTTTCGACCATTTTTGTCAAATAAAAATCCAAGGTATTTCACAAAAGTTTGGAAAAATTTGCATTTGTCAGGTCTTAAGTGGAATCCATGTTGTTGAATTCAATCCAGCACAGACGTCAAGTGATGCAGAAGTTCCTCTTGAGATGTGCCTGTAATGATGATGTCATCAATGTAGGCAGAAACTCCTGGCAATCCTGTGAGCATTGCATCTATGGTTTGTTGGAATAAAGCTAGGGCTGACTTGACCCCAAACGGAAGACGATTCAAACGAAATAATCCCTTATGGGTGTTGATAGTGAGAAGATCTTTGGAATCTTCAACTTCCATTTGTAAATATGCAGCTGCAAGGTCTAGTTTTGCAAAACAAGTTCCACTGTTGAGTTTTGAGAACAAATCATCTGGTATAGGTAGTGGATACTGGTGTGTCTCCAGTGCATCATTTAATCCTGTGGAAAAATCTGCACACAGACATACCTTGCCTTTAGCCTTCTCCACAATAACAATAGGTGCTGCCCAGGATGAGTAATTTGTAGGTTGGATTACTCCAGCTTGTGTAAAGCAGTCCAATTCTTTTTCCACTGTAGCTAAAACTGCATATGGTACAGGATGCTTTGGTCTAAAAACTGGCTTTGCATCAGACTTTAGTTTTAAAGTTGCTTTGACTTTCGTACAGCATCCAAGACCTTCGTGAAAAAGATTGCTGAACTTTGTTTTAAGAATGTTCTTAAAATATGTTTCAACCTCTGCTGCAACATTAACATTGAAAGAATTGAAAATTTTATTAAGTGGAACATTGAAAAGATCAAGTTCCTCAATGAAATCCAAACCAAAACGATTCAGGATTGATGAATCAAAAACATAGCATACCCCTGAAAATTTTTTCTTTGAAAAAGACATTGCATGTTAATTTTTTCTTTGAAAAAGGCATTGCATGTTAATTTTTTCTTTGAAAAAGACATTGCATGTTAGTTGTATTTTGTTTCCAGATGCACTTCAAGCAACATGCTTAGTATTTTTAAGCATTGGTTTTCGTTTAACTCTCATGTTGACTGTGAAATCAGAGTTATGTCGGAAGCAGTATCGATTGAAATTTTATAGGCTTGTTGTTTATCTCAACAATTATATTTTCTACGAGCTTCAAAATTTACATTAAACGTAGCAAAAATTGGATTTGTGGTAGACTTTTGGAAACGCATTCTCATTTTCTTATGAGTTTTGCCTCTCATTGGTGAAGAGTTCATCCTGGTAGTTTTAAAGTTATTTTTTTCAGAAAATCCGTCCCTGTGACCACGATGTGAACAAAGTTGACACATGCGTCTTTTAAAAGGGCGAAAACGCGCAAAATCCATATCACCACATGACCACCAGGGCGTTGACAGCTTTTTATTCTTTTCAGTCGGGAATTTTTTACAGATTTTAAACTGGAAACAGATAGAATAGCAGAATGTTGTTGTTGCACTATGGCAGTGTCCCGTTTAAGATTTATCAAGCGTTGACATTCTGTGGTCAAAATTTGCACTGTCATTTCTTTGTCTTTATTCAACATAGACAGTAAATGTGTGCGCACGTCAGCGTCTACTGGAAATTGTAGGCCTGCGATAAAAATAAGGCATTTAAACTGGTCCTCTGTGAGTGATTTCAGTTGGAAATTTTCACACTGAACATTAACCACTGCAGCATATTTGGTAAAATCCTCATTAACGCTTTTCGTCAACTTCAGACAATTGTATCGGATATTAAACAATGATGATGGCTCACCAAAAATGTCCGTTAACTGGGCTACTGTTTCGTCAAATGTGAAATTCTCTGGTTTCTTTGGTAGAATGAAGTTTACATAAGGTTCATGTTCAATAAAAGCCAGTTTTCTAAGCAATTGTTACATGATAAGGGCTGTCCCCCTTTCATGTAAGTATAAAAATAGAGAGATTTAGTTAAATGTAAAAATGAAATCGAATAGACGAAATTCAAACCTCGTAATTTAGGTTTAGAAATAGATTACGAGAGAGAATTAGCAAATGGAATGTAAAAACAAATCATTGTTTAGCTTAGAGATAAAATAGCTTTAAGAAAAGAATGTGCATTGTCAATTCTGTTATGAAAATTCAATTGAAGAATGCAACTATAAGATAATTTAATAAACATGTTTTTAACATATTGGAAATATAGATTACTGGGAATATAGGTTAAAATTCCTTTTGTAAACAAAGGAAAAAGTTTTGGACACACATTTCCAGAACACATGAAAGAAGACACATGCTTTAACATGTGTATGACGTCATGGAAAATGGGAAATTCTCGATATAGTTAGAAACTTTAGAGAAACTGTGGGAGAAACTGGGAGAGAGTCTGAGGACGACAGACGACAGTCCAGACATGGGATTTGAACGTCTAGAAGCGAGACGGTCACTTTTGAAACTTAGAATGTGAAGCTTTGAATTCTTGACTCAGAAAACCACGACTGGTCGGGAGAAGAAATAAACCCATCATGTGTTTTTATAAACGTCGTCTTTGTGTTGTAATTCTACCAAAAGGTAAAGTGAAAATTGTTATTACATGTCTTGTATATCATGTGTTTTAAAATGTCTTTACATACACGTCTCGACATCTCATATCTACAATGTGAACACTAAGACTCTCTGAACACTGTTTCATCACTCAAAGAGCTTCTATTACACTTCTAAGTATGAACATTTTATATATATGAATCGCTTCATATCACGATAACAGAACGCAACAACATCCCTCTTAATAAGACTCTCTAAGACTCACTTTTAATAAGTCCTAACAACGAACAATAACAATAACAACTACAAAAATAAGAATAATAACAAAACGTAACACAATAACCGTCTTTTCCAGTCATCGTTTTTTTTTTTTTTAAATAATTTTTAAACAATCAATCAGTCAAACTAAATGTCTGTTTTAATTCTGGATTGAATTGAAAATCAGTGATAGAATTTATAATATTATCAAAGGAGTTACTTACAGTTGACGAAGCCAGTTGTGTCTGAAATTGAAATTGTTTTGTGCCTCAAGAAATTGTTCTTGCTGACTTCTAAGTATCCTTTCCAGTAAATTTGGATCCATGATGAAGAAATAATGCAGTTGATTTTTTTTTTTTTTTTGCTGTGCACAAAAGGGAAAATGTTTTTTTTTCGAAGAGACAAGTCCGTTGAATTTTTTTTATTCTAAGGCATCATGTGGTTCGACGACCAGGTCTTGTTTATTTATATATTTTTAATCCAAGTTCATCTCATCTTCGTCGCCAAATCTGTTATGTCGTCACAGAATATAACTGGTTGTTAAATGTGGGAATTACAAGAAGACATCATTTTGGCACCAAATTATTTATTTATTTAAACAGAAAAATAGTAAAACGTTAGAGCAACAGATTATGTGAAATGCTGTGTCAGCCATCTTGGAAAGTCTACCCCACTTTCCGATCCAGGGGAGATAACTCTGTGCTTTTCGGTTATTTCCCTGTAACACTTATGCAAACTTTTCAATAAATGTTTTTACAATTATATTTTGATAAATTTTTATACAGTAAATGTTTTGGTTTTTAAATGGCGCTCGCCCAGTTTAAACAATTATGAATATGTCATTTTCATTTTCTGTTTTTAATAATTTTTTCACTTTCTGTTTTTAATAATTAAAATATATATAAGTTGCATGAAAAACATTCCCGTTTTCATTAAATCAAAACATTTTCAAATAAACAATTACGGATATATGTTCTCTTCCACTTTCTTTATTTACTTTTTTTTCATAGTTCTTTCCGGAAGTAATTAATATCTTGTTTTATTTTTTAGTTATTTATTTCTAACTTTGGTCATAGTTTAAAATATTGATTTCTCTCTCAAATTTTAACGACAGGTGCATGAAAAAAAATGGCGTCTCCATTTTTGGCGATAAACTGTAGAAGTACCGTCTCAGGAATTATTAAATAAACAAAAAAATAATGATTTTTACAGTGAAATTAATTTTTTCATTTATGCGCCACGTGCACATAACTTAATTATATTTTCAGTTATTATTTTTTAAATGATGTACAGTGTAATTAAAAAATAATTTAACAAAATCTTCAAATTTATCAAAAACGCCCGATAGAACATAAACAAAAAAATGCACATTTTTACGTGAAATTAATTTTTTTATTTACACTTTTTGCACTAACTTAAAATTTAGCGATATTTTTTTTTTTTTTTTTTAAAGTAATGTAACTGTACAGTCTAATAATAAAAAAATAATTTAACAAAATGTTAGATACATCAAAAACGCCCGACAAAACATAAGAGAAATAAATAAACAAAAAAATGAGGCACATTTTTTAAAATGAAAAATATTTTTCTGTCAGTCACATGCAACTAAAAATAATTTTTGGTTTATAATGTACCCAGTTTAATTTTTAAAAGATAATTCAACAATGCTAAAGTTTATCCAACTGAAAGAAGATAAAGCAAAGAACATATGAAAGTTTGAAAGAAGATATAGAAAATAAACAACTGACATTTTTTAAATTGTAAATTTTCATTTCTTTTATTGATGCGCTTGTCACACTAAAAATATTATTTTAAACAATAACTTTCTATAACTTTTAAATAAACAAAAAGAAACTTAAGAACTTTGATTGAAAACTGTTAAACAAGTTGTTTATGTTTTTGTTAGGTCGTGCACTCGTGCAGCTCGTTCGTGCTGACAGTTGATTTTCGTGATGTTACTTCGTACGTACTTAGGTTACTTGGGATTAAGTTGTAAATCTCGATGTGTAGGTGCATTCACTTTTATTAGTGGCGATCCTTGATTTATGATGAACAGACTATTAAAGAGGAAATATTTCTCTACAAAACGGTGCAATTTTCGGAATTTTTTCAATTGAATTTCTTTCATATTTATTTCACTGAAGTTTTCAAGTTGGATTTTTTTTGTGAAAAACAACTTAAAACTCTTTTTAAGCTCACCATATTGATAAGTGACCTTTTTTCTTTAAAATGGTACTATTTTATACCTACAATATGTGTACTCACAATATCGCATGCACCAAATTTGAAAAACACCAACATTTTTTTGTGTCAAAAAATAAAGTGGCATTCACCAAAATTAGTGACATAACTTGAAGTAACCTGGAAAAAAAAAACTATTAAAAACACAAGAAAAAGAATTATATATCTATAAAGCAAACGATTAAAACCGACGTCTAGCAGCCATTATGTGAACCTTAAATATAAATAAGTGTTTACGATAACGCAAAAAATATATAACGAAATAAATAACGCAAAAAATATATAACGAAATAAATAACACAAAAATATAAAAATCGAAATATAAAAATGTACCAAAATATAATTTTAATGTATTAATATAATTTCTTTTCAATAAGCCGAAAATAAAATAATAAATATCATAAAAACACAAAATATTTATAGATTGTAATATGTCGACCATACGTCAACCATATACACGCGCTTGCACATACAAAATGGCTACCCGTGATAAGATATAGAATTACATGGTTTAATATTTGGAAAACTACTTGTTTTCTGTCTAGTTTTAATTTTTCGTCAATACTACACTGTGACAAGGCAGTTTGGTACGCGAGTGCACATTTTACAGCCTTCGTTTATGCTCACACATAGCGTAAACGAAGGCTAGGCTGTGAAATTAAAAAGGAGTCCCAGAGTTCAGGGGTTAATGCATGTGCGCATACAAAAATGGTCAGCCGTGATAACATAGAATTACATAGCTTCATATTTGGAAAACTACTTGTTTTTTGTCTAATTTAAAATTTTCGTCAATACTACACTGTGACAAGGCAGTTTGGTACATGGGTGCACATTTAACAGCCATTTTATACTCACGCATAGCGTAAACGAAGGCTGGTCTGTGAAATGGAAAATAGTCCCAGAGTCAAGGGGTTAATACCTGTGAGAAATTCCATATACAGTCGCCATCTTTTTGTTTAGCCGCCCATGCATTAGTGGTTGGTTGTCATTGGTTTAAATTTGAATGTGTCAGGGGATTGACTTGGCGCGCTTTTGTATCATGCTTTCTTTTTCAGTCTACACAGAACTCGGCATTGGGATGGACTCAAAACCCAGCAGCTTCCACTGGAGCAACCTAAGATAATTCCTTCATGAACACCAAACAGTAGGTGAACGAGGGACCACATCTCTACAAGCAGAGACAACTTATCCTGCTGAATCTATCCAAATTAAGGATGACATTCAAGAACTGTTCTTCATGTATATTTACCAAATATTGGATCTTATCTCAATTCATCTTGAGTCCCAAGGAGCTCACATTATGCCTAATTATAGGCACCAACATTCCCGCTGAGTTTACCATGAACATTTATGGATCTTTCTGAGGAACTACGAACTAACATTCCGACAATAGGAATTCATACTAATGGCTTCAGGCATATGGAAGCAAACCAGGCCACCATTTTGCAAAAGGACAACATCAGAACCAATAAACTTTCATTGCTGTTACATTTGAATAAATTTTGAGTTTGAAAAAATATGGCTTTTGTATTTGTGGATTTTTTGCTTCTGCCAGGAGGAAATTGGGGTGCGAGAAATTATTTCTTACATTCTTTTTTTTTTGCAAAATGCAATTCTTTTTCTTTTGCAAACGTAATTCTCTTTTATGCAAGCGACTAGTTTTAAATATACTCAGTTTTGCATAATGATTAGTTTTTTTTCATATAATTTGTGCAAATCCTTGATGTAAGACGAGCAGATTTTTTCCCCATAATTTGAGCAAATTATTGTTGATAAGTTTTAACATTATTCTTAGAAACCGTAGTTTATTAACTCAAAAAAAAAGAAGGAAAGGTTAAAATTTTTTTCATTAAATCAGAAAAGTAATTTATTTCGTTAATGTAAATTCTGTTGCTAAAAACTAATAAGACATCGAAAAGTTTTGATTGATGATATGTTTGCACTCTTAAAGTTAAAAACAAATTTTGGAATTCTTACATTTGAAATTGCGTTATATAATTTAATTTGAGCTTGAAATTGGGGTCATAAGTTACTAGTGTATTTTAATTGCAATTTTCGAATTAAAATCCCGTGTGGATTATTTGTAAGTGAATAAATTAGAAAAAACAAAAAACTTCGGTTCAAATTCTGTAGACGTAAAAAAAAAAAAAAAACAGGAGTAAAGAAACTTAATCATTTTTTCCGTAATTTAAATGTTTAAATGTAAAAGTCACTATATTTGAAGATGTTTATCTTCGCATTGGACATTAATTTGATTTTAAATTAATTGATTAATTTGAATTGAGATAAATGTTTGATTTGTGATTAATGCCATGTTGATGTTGAATTGTTCTGCTGATACTGTCAGTTTTCAAATGAATTATTAAAAAAAAAAAAAATAGTGGGATAGAAACGGTTTAACCCCACCCCCTAATTTTTTCAGGCATTCTTGGTGTTGCTTGGGAATTTCAAATTCAGTTACATAAGTGTAGCTTGAAGTATTCCTTAGAGCTTTGCCCTAATTTTGGGGTTGATTAATCGCTGGTGGCAATTTCGTTAACGTGGTTTATTTGTGATTACAATTCCGTTTGGAATAATATTGGCGGTTTTCTCCACTTTAATATTTGCAGATAATTATATCTCTGTTATTTTATTAATTGTTTTCGAGGGACGAAATATGGCCCTAAAGGAACTTATGACTAAATGGAAGGAGGCCAAAAGGCTTCGCATAAATCATGCTGTGAAGTGGTCAGAAGTTAACGACCCGTCACCAGATATTTTAAGGTCATGAGAAACAGTAATTAGAGGTTGGTTAAGGAACCTGGACGACCTGATAGACCCAAGAAGAGGAAAAATTGCATCTTTGCGAGATTTCGGAAGGGTTTTCTTCAGAAATCAAAGAAAAATTGCTTTTGTTAAAATCAAAATTAGATGCCCCTCAAGTTATACAACCTTTGACGGTTATGGCAGTGAAAATGCAATTAGACTGTCCAAGGTTTTCTGGAACGACCATAGATGATAAGATTTCGTTCAGAACATTTCTGAACAAATTTGAATTTTGTAGTGATAGTCTGAATAAGGCTGACAGGTTGTTAGTGCTTAAATCAAAACTAGATGGGGATGCATTTGATATAATTTCCAGTCTACATGTAATATTAGATAATTATGATGTAACCCTGGAATTGTTAAAGGAAAAATATTTAAATTCTGATTTGATTAAAAATCAGGGTTTTGAGGAAATTATTCCGTCTCTTATAATGGATTGAAAAATTTTGAAATCATTTCTCGAAAAAGTTAAGAGAGATTTGACTGAATTTGATAAGGGACTAATTTTATTTTGCTGAGAGTGGAACCTCAGGGGCATTGATAGCCACATATTATTTGCTAAATGTCCTAATGTTATAAGGAGAGAATTGATGAGTAGAAATGGTGAAAGGTTCCCTTCTATGAATAATATTATGTCCCACGTGTTGGTAAATTATGAAATATTTATTAGCCGCTCCGCTCGATGTTCAGCGGGAAATTTGCGCGTCAAAATTGGCACCTTCTTCACCTAAGATGAAATCCAATATGGCATCTTCTTCCCCACATGGGGTTAAGGCCACTTTATTATGTAAGGCTGTGCAAAGCTACAGATCATTCGATTAAGAACTGTAGTAAATTTCCTTCCTTCAATGCGAAATGCCGAAGGGCTAAACACTTAAAATTATGTACTCGGTATCTGGGTGAACATTCCGATGCAGTTTGTCGTGGAAGTAAGGGATTTCCTTACCCTTGTGCAGTTTGTGGTCTGAAAAGCCACTTTAGTGTTATGTGTCCTAAGGGAAGTAAGTCTTTGTGGGCCGAACAACATATTCTGAAGAACAGAACAGTATTTTTCCTGTCCTTAGAATATCGATGAAAGCACATGGACGACTGATCTATTTTTTTCTGTTTGATTGATACTGGAAGTCAACGATCATATTTTTGCCCAGGCAATTCTATTTAAATTGTGTTTTGCTAAAAACATAAACCCCAAGAAGGTTGATATGGCTGTAAACACGCTGATTGGCAGTGACTGCAGAAGAACAATATATCTATAAAATTAGGTGATCAAAATCCTTTTAAAGTTGGGCATTATTTTCCAGGGATTTGAATTTAAAATTCGAAGTTAATAATTTCGATAAAGTTGTCAATAACTTATCTCAAGAAGGATTCCGGCTCTACCGGTTATAAGAATTTAAACGGAACTCCCATTAAAGGGATTATTGGTTTGGACCTTCTGAGTAAATTAGATGATCTAAGATCAGTTGAGTGTCTTAATGGCAACACAGGGATTACATAAATCCATTTGGCGAGAGCCAACATTTTTTGAATAATGATTTGAATAAGGTAGTCGCCTCCCTTTAATAGCGTTGTAAAATCCCTTCCTCAATGCAACAGCTATTTAATCAATTTATCATATGGAAGGAGGAGACATCAATTAATGATGCTGCTTACATGGGCGTTAACTTATCTGCTAAATTATTGGATTTATTGCTGGGATTCAGGAAAAACGAATATGTCCTTCTAGGTGATATAAGGAAAGCGTTTTTACAAATTCACCTTAAATCGGAAGAGGATAAAAACAGATTTTGTTTTTTCCTTAAAAATGGTGACAAATTATGTACTTACAGGTACAAAACAATTATGTTTGGGTTCAATGCTAGCCCCTTCATTCTGAACTTCATTTTGAAATTCCATGCGGAAAAATATGCAAAAGATGCAGCATTGCATGCTATTTCCAACAATTTTTATGCGGATAATCTTGTCACCATCAGTTGTGACAGAGAGTCCCTACTTGCTATTTATAATAATGTTCATAGCAGATTGTTAGAGGCGGGCTTCGATTTGCGATCCTGCAATTCCAACGGTTCTAAGATACTAGTGTTGGGACGATTCCTAATTTTTATACGATTCCGATTCCAGGAAAATATTGATTAACGATTCCGATACCAAGTACGATTCCGATTCCTAGGGAATTATTGTTTCTTAATCAAGTTGTTTTTATTGAAAATTGGTGACTGGCTATTAAGTTGAACGTTTCTCTATAGAGAGAAAAAAAAGGGTAACTTCTACATGGATTTTTAAGGCAGGTCCGGTAAAAAGGCCGACTTCCGCATGGATTTTTAATGCGGGTCCGGTTTACTACTACGTTGTAATAGAAAACTGAACAAGGCGTGAAAAGTCATAAAAAATGTTAAAAAAAATTTTTTTTTAATTATCTGATACATAAGTCTCTATTGGATGATATTAACAAGAAAAAAGTTCCAAAAAGTGAAAATTATAGAATTTATAAGGGCAGGCGGTGAAAGCCAACGTCTGCCTAAAAAAGTTAAAAAAAAACAACAACTTTATTTTATTTTACAAAACCCAAAATGAGATTAGAATTTGGGACCTCATCGTTTCAGTAGGACCTTTTGGTGCCATTTTTACCTACTTATTCACTTGTGCCATTTTTACCTACTTATTCACTTGTGCCATTTTTACCGAGCACCACATTTTTGATACTACGAGAAATACGAACCATGCTGAAATAATGTTATTATTGAAAAAGCTATTCTTTAACTGTTCTGCACTTTCACCTAACAATTTAATGAAAAAAACATACCATAAAAATTTAATTCAACTTGGAAATCCCATCTAAAATATAACACGGTACGTACACTGCACAAGCACCAAAATAAAATCCCAATTCTCGTCGAGTGGTTCCAATATGGGATCGGTTTGCTATAACGTTGTAACTAAAAACTAGCACCCCTTTCAAATGTCAAAATACTTTTGCTTGTTTTTTGTGAGATAATCTGGTAAGTGTCCAATCAATAATAATCCACTGCTCTGTTCGGTTTCTTACAGTTTTTCAAAATTGCAAAAAAACAAACAAAAAAAAATATAGATGGGGTGATGCTCGTTCGGGTATACTCCAAAAATGTATCTAATTGGGTAAAAAAGTAACTTAGTTTGTCTTTAATAACATTTGCTTTTTTGTTTATTGTTTCACCCATTTTTTTGGCATTATTATTCTCAAAGATTATTCAAAAGAAACGTGAAGGTATTGTGCAATTATTATAAGAAACTATCTTATTTATTCAATAAATATATTTTTATATTTGAAAATTAAAAAGTTATTAGAACTAGAAGATAGTTGAAACCACAAAACAATTTCTTAGTTATTTCATTATTAGCATATTCATTACAAGCACAAACTAGTTAAAATTAAATTAATTTTCAATTCATGAAACACATTTTGACTGTCTTTAAAATAGTTTAAACGTATACACTTACATTTTTATCTTGGAAAATTTACACTGTCTTTTGTGTGTCTTGTCAGTAGCTGAGAAATGTGAAAACTAAATTGTCAAACGATATGAAAGATACCAATTAGCAGAAATAATTTCTATCTGTAGTTTGGGATTTATGGCTTTATATTTATTGCTCCGTACAGACACATGACGCCAATACGTGTTTTTGCATAAAGGTGTGAAAACTTTTGAATTCACTAATCCCTTTAATGTCCACTTTACTTGTCACTAACACTTTGAAATTGTTAGATTTTTTCACACTTTGTTACCATTGGCTTGCCAATGCTGGCTAGGTGCCCCCCCCCCGGATATATATATATATATATATATATATATATATTTTTTTTTTTCACACTTTGTTACCACTGGCTTGCCAATGCTGGCTAGGTGACCCCGGATATATATATATATATATATATATATATATATATATGTATATATATATATATATATATATATATATATAGATAGATAGATAGATATCTCGTTTCTTTCTCATATGTCATCAAATGATTTCAAAAGTACAAAAGTTTTCAATAAAAATCGGCAAAAGATTTTGCAATGACTAATTTTTTTAAGAGTTTATAATATTCTAAAAAAAGATTTTTAATTAAAACTTAAAAATTCCATAATATATAATAAATAAATTCTATTTCCAACTATTTTCGCACCTAAGCTTGGTTGAAAAAAAATTTTTTTTTTTGGGGGGGGATTGTCACCCCTCTATGGCTGACCGCCCCCCTCCTAGCTAAGCTAGTGGGTATGAGGCCCTGAACCCTCAGACTATTTTCGGCCATTTTACAACTTTCGTTAAGGTACGCTCGAGTGCACACTAAGGCTATTCATGTGCCATATGTGCACCCACACTCATATTAAAGTGACATAAGCGTAGTAATCTTTCGCGGACAATTTAAAATTAGATGGAAATTAATTTTTAAAAATTGCGGATAATTTTGGAAAGGCAATTGGTTTTTTTTTTGTAAATGTCGATAATACACTACCACAGGACTTGCCTTTAAAATCTTAATTTTCATATAATTTCGGGTGTGTTATAAACAAATATTGCATTCAAAATTGGGGCCAGCAAATAGTTTTTAAAATATGGAAGGAAGCATCTAACATGTGTTTTTGTTTGTTTATAAAGTTCATGGTGTTTTTTTTTGGGGGGGGGGAAGTGTATAAAAAACATAGGCCCCCATGTCTTTTTTAGAATAAGTTTTTTATTTTTTCGGGATAAAAAGAAAATTCGAAATAGGTATTTTATAAAGAGTTACTCGAGAATGGGGTGGCGTTTTCAGCACACCTAAATCTACTTAAAAAAAATAATATTTTTCTATACGAACGTGAGACGAGCCCTAAAGTAAAAGAATACCAAAAATGTTATCTAATCTAAATTAAAACCAATATTTTATTTTTTTTTGGGGGGGGGGATCTGCAAAGAAGTTCCAAAAAATATATCTAATTGCTTCATGAGCTGAATATTTTAATAGAATGTAAATTTAAAAAAAAAAAATATTTGAAAATTGACTTAGTAGCTTAAATTAAATATAAAGCTGTATTTAAGAGATAGCAAAATAATTGTTTTTGTTTTTTCATTTTCTGAAGATCTTAACCGCAAACCACCACTTAGCATGTGTAGTTCTAATGTTATTCCAATGATATTCTTTTTGAAACTTCAAAAGAAGGACTACTGTCAAAATTTTGCGAAATAATACGTGATCAATTTCATTTTAGAGATATTTCTTTCAAAAGCCTTCTTTTAAAAAAGAAAAAAAAGTATATTGTGCTATTAAACCTTTTACTGTTAAATAATTTGATTTTGCTCGTTTTATTTTAAGAAAATATAAGTTGAAAAAGCATTTTCATTCACTATTAGAAGATTTGTCAGTAAAAAAAGTCGCCAAAAAGATAAACGTTTTTTTTTTAATTTTTACTCGCAATGTAGAGCCCTGCATACTTTTCAAGTTAACTCTTTTGTAGTTTTGATCACAATAAATCTGAATGAATGAACCTTGTAAGGGAGGGGGCACTAAGCATTGCCCTGTTAATAATGAATTTCTTTGGTTTCTTTTTATAACATGCTACATTTTTCTCTTGCGGTTAGAAATATCAGGAAATTTTTTTATTTTTTTCAACATCAGACTAAAAGAATCGTAATGAAGAAATCGGAAAATTAAGGTATTTTTTAACGATGCGATTCCGATACCTCCCAAAATACATGATTCTTACGATTAACGATTCCGATTAATCGTCCCACATCTATAAGATACAGGATAAAATGTTGGAGGATGAAACTATTTCTTCTCCCTTCCCAGCCTTTGAGAAGTTAAACGGGGGATCCTTTCGCAAATATCAGAAGTATATGACCCTTTATCTATGCTTCTCCCCTCACGATACAGGGGGAGATTATTGTCAGCTCGATCTGGAAAAGCAAGTTGTTGTGGGATGAGCGGATACCCGGAGAGCTCAATAAGCTGTGGCAAACCCATGCCAAGGATCTAAATGACTTGGGGAAGTTTGAATTTCCCAGGCGTGTACTGTCAGAAAATCAGTCAGTCAAATTTATTTGTTTCTATGACATGTCGAAAAACATATACGGATTCACCCTGTATGCAAAGCAGGGAGCGAATTGTTCTGTTGTTGGCAAAGGCCAGAGTGGCCTCAATTAAAGGGAAGTTATTTCCCACTTTGGAACTACTGGCTATCTTTTTAGCTCTTAAGGTAGCTCCTCAGGTTTGAGATGCTATAGGGCCCCTTAACATTGATAACTTTTTCCTGATGTCTGATTCCCAGGTTGCCCTCTTGTGGGTCCTGAACGGTAAAGGATCCAAGAAAAATATATTCATCGAAAACAGGATTGCAGAGATCAAAAACTTTTCAGAAGATATTAATATTAAATTTGGCGTTCTACCAAAATTAAAATATGTTTCTTCATCGGAAAATCCGACAGATCTTCTAACTAGAGGTATCAACACTTCTAAATTTTCCCAGTTATTCAATTTCTGGATGTATGGCTTGGAATGGCTCAATAGAGATGGCATTGATTGGCCAATCTAACCTTTACCTTGTCTAAAAGAGACTAATAAAAAACTGTATCAGGTTTGTCCTCTCAGGAGATACGTCCTTCTGAAAATACCTTCCCATTGGATAGGTATTCCAGCTTAACTAAGGCAATCAGCATCTTAGAAAAAGTGTTGAAATTTTATGATTTGTTACGTCACCGTAGTGCTGACAATTTTAATAGCGCCAAATTATTGCTATTTGCTAATATGCAAATAGAGGCCTTCTCTCATGAACTAGGTTACTTGAAACAATCTTCCGGTAAAGTGCTTCCACCTAGGGTGACTGCCTCTGATATTCTGACCTCCGAGGTCAAGTTTCCCCCTTTTGTTGGGAAAGAATCATTATTTAAAAAAACTGGCGATTAAGGAAGCGCACCACGGGGGTTAATTCAACCCTCAGTAAGTTAAGGCTGTCTGGGGTTTTGATCCTTCAGGGGAGACAAGCCGTAAAAGCCTTTGTGCATACTTGCATTTTATGTAAAAAAAATAAACGCTCTGCTTTGTAAGGCACCTGCAGGGTCACCTGCTCATAGGGTGAACTTTGTTCGCCATTTAAACAAGTCAGTGTGGATTTTACATTTAAACAAGTCAGTGTGGATTTTACATTTAAACAAGTCAGTGTGGATTTTACATTCAAACAAGTCAGTGTGGATTTTACATTCAAACAAGTCAGTGTGGATTTTACATTTAAACAAGTCAGTGTGGATTTTACATTTAAACAAGTCAGTGTGGATTTTACATTCAAACAAGTCAGTGTGGATTTTACATTTAAACAAGTCAGTGTGGATTTTACATTTAAACAAGTCAGTGTGGATTTTACATTTAAACAAGTCAGTGTGGATTTTACATTTAAACAAGTCAGTGTGGATTTTACATTTAAACAAGTCAGTGTGGATTTTACATTTAAACAAGTCAGTGTGGATTTTACATTCAAACAAGTCAGTGTGGATTTTACATTTAAACAAGTCAGTGTGGATTTTACATTTAAACAAGTCAGTGTGGATTTTACATTCAAACAAGTCAGTGTGGATTTTACATTTAAACAAGTCAGTGTGGATTTTACATTTAAACAAGTCAGTGTGGATTTTACATTTAAACAAGTCAGTGTGGATTTTACATTTAAACAAGTCAGTGTGGATTTTACATTTAAACAAGTCAGTGTGGATTTTACATTTAAACAAGTCAGTGTGGATTTTACATTTAAACAAGTCAGTGTGGATTTTACATTTAAACAAGTCAGTGTGGATTTTACATTTAAACAAGTCAGTGTGGATTTTACATTCAAACAAGTCAGTGTGGATTTTACATTCAAACAAGTCAGTGTGGATTTTACATTTAAACAAGTCAGTGTGGATTTTACATTTAAACAAGTCAGTGTGGATTTTACATTTAAACAAGTCAGTGTGGATTTTACATTTAAACAAGTCAGTGTGGATTTTACATTTAAACAAGTCAGTGTGGATTTTACATTTAAACAAGTCAGTGTGGATTTTACATTTAAACAAGTCAGTGTGGATTTTACATTCAAACAAGTCAGTGTGGATTTTACATTCAAACAAGTCAGTGTGGATTTTACATTTAAACAAGTCAGTGTGGATTTTACATTTAAACAAGTCAGTGTGGATTTTACATTCAAACAAGTCAGTGTGGATTTTACATTTAAACAAGTCAGTGTGGATTTTACATTTAAACAAGTCAGTGTGGATTTTACATTCAAACAAGTCAGTGTGGATTTTACATTTAAACAAGTCAGTGTGGATTTTACATTCAAACAAGTCAGTGTGGATTTTACATTCAAACAAGTCAGTGTGGATTTTACATTTAAACAAGTCAGTGTGGATTTTACATTCAAACAAGTCAGTGTGGATTTTACATTTAAACAAGTCAGTGTGGATTTTACATTTAAACAAGTCAGTGTGGATTTTACATTCAAACAAGTCAGTGTGGATTTTACATTTAAACAAGTCAGTGTGGATTTTACATTCAAACAAGTCAGTGTGGATTTTACATTCAAACAAGTCAGTGTGGATTTTACATTTAAACAAGTCAGTGTGGATTTTACATTCAAACAAGTCAGTGTGGATTTTACATTTAAACAAGTCAGTGTGGATTTTACATTTAAACAAGTCAGTGTGGATTTTACATTCAAACAAGTCAGTGTGGATTTTACATTTAAACAAGTCAGTGTGGATTTTACATTTAAACAAGTCAGTGTGGATTTTACATTCAAACAAGTCAGTGTGGATTTTACATTTAAACAAGTCAGTGTGGATTTTACATTCGAACAAGTCAGTGTGGATTTTACATTCGAACAAGTCAGTGTGGATTTTACATTTAAACAAGTCAGTGTGGATTTTACATTTAAACAAGTCAGTGTGGATTTTACATTCGAACAAGTCAGTGTGGATTTTACATTCGAACAAGTCAGTGTGGATTTTACATTTAAACAAGTCAGTGTGGATTTTACATTTAAACAAGTCAGTGTGGATTTTACATTCAAACAAGTCAGTGTGGATTTTACATTTAAACAAGTCAGTGTGGATTTTACATTCAAACAAGTCAGTGTGGATTTTACATTCAAACAAGTCAGTGTGGATTTTACATTTAAACAAGTCAGTGTGGATTTTACATTTAAACAAGTCAGTGTGGATTTTACATTCAAACAAGTCAGTGTGGATTTTACATTCAAACAAGTCAGTGTGGATTTTACATTCAAACAAGTCAGTGTGGATTTTACATTTAAACAAGTCAGTGTGGATTTTACATTTAAACAAGTCAGTGTGGATTTTACATTTAAACAAGTCAGTGTGGATTTTACATTTAAACAAGTCAGTGTGGATTTTACATTTAAACAAGTCAGTGTGGATTTTACATTTAAACAAGTCAGTGTGGATTTTACATTTAAACAAGTCAGTGTGGATTTTACATTCAAACAAGTCAGTGTGGATTTTACATTTAAACAAGTCAGTGTGGATTTTACATTCAAACAAGTCAGTGTGGATTTTACATTTAAACAAGTCAGTGTGGATTTTACATTTAAACAAGTCAGTGTGGATTTTACATTTAAACAAGTCAGTGTGGATTTTACATTTAAACAAGTCAGTGTGGATTTTACATTTAAACAAGTCAGTGTGGATTTTACATTTAAACAAGTCAGTGTGGATTTTACATTCAAACAAGTCAGTGTGGATTTTACCGGTCAATTTTCCATAAAAGTTAGAGAGGCAGAAATTAAAATGTACATATTACTCTTTACATGCATGAGTTTGCGTGCAATTCACTTGGAATTATTGCCGGACATGAGCACCTGCTCTTTTATGCTGGCCTTCGTTAGGTTTACAACTTATTTAGTATCCCTACGCATGTGTATTCCGATAAGGCGAAATCCTTTGTTGAGTCTGGAATATTGTTATCGAATGTGCTCGAATCGGACAAGCTGAAGGAACAATTTAAATCCATTCAACTCATCCATCGAACAATTCCCCTTTACTCTGCGTGGGAGGGGGGAGCCTGGGAGAGACTAATTAAAACTGTCAAGCAATGAGGAAACTATTGGGCAGAAAGTTGGATTATTTTGAATTTCTGACTGCACTTTCTAATGTGCAAAAGGCAATAAATGACAGACCCCTCACTTATATTGCTTCTGCTAACAGAGGCTTTAGTATTTTAACTCCAAATCATTTTCTACAAACAGGCTATCAACCTTGTTTGCTTATTAATAATTATGATTCTGAATTATGGTCTGATGCCCTCAAATAGGACTGCCATGTTACATTCCCTCGAAATGAGGAATAAATTTGTTGAAAAATTCAATCGTATCTGACATAATGATTATCTCTTGTCATTAAGAGAAGTTGATGCCAAAATTGGGAGCAATTGTGCCCCCAAGTTATCTGTTGGAGACATAGTACTTATTAAGACTCCCAACAAAACCAGACAATTCTGGAATCTTGGTAAAATAATTAAATTAATTACTGGAAGCGACAACATTCATTCCGCGGTTGTTCTTAAGGATGGGTGCGAACAGGTTCATTCCTTAAAAAATCTTGTGCCCTTGGAAATTAAGGGTAATGATGATATTGCATCAACTGAGTTTATAGAAGAAGGAGGTTCCTTTTTCTGTCCAACCTGTTCTGTTCCTAATGATGGAACATCACCCATGCTGTGCTGCGATTCCTGTGACTGCTGGTACCATTTCAGCTGCGTGGCAGTTAATTATCAAGATACTTTAGGGGAGTGGCTTTGTTCTAATTGTAAGGATGAAGCTCCTCAGGTCATTCTATATAGTAAAAATTAGCTAATGTCCGGATGCATGAGAATTTTGAAGTTTAAACTGAAAATTGACAGCAGACAGTGGCACACATATATCAATATTAAGAAATTTTAACTGTATTAAAGTTATAATTATTGAATCTTAATTTGAATTGTCAACAAATCAACATATTAAAGTTAAGAAATTTAACTAAATTAAAACATATTGAAATTATAAATTTGTCTGACTTAAGACTTATGTTTATTGGATTAACTTGCTATTCGTCGTTTATCCAACCGTTTTATTAATTAACTTGTATTGGGGAAAAGTAATGATTATCCATTACTGAGAAATTCCATATACAGTCACCATCTTTCTTTTTGTTTAGCCACCCATGCATTAGTGGTCGGCTATCATTGGTTAAAATTTGAATGTGCCAGGTGATTGACTTGGCGCACTTTTGTATCATGCTTTCTTTTTCAGTCTACACAGAACTAACTCGGCATTGGGATGGACTCAAAACCCAGCAGCTTCCACTGGAGCAACCTAAGATAATTCCTTCATGAACACAAAACAGTAGGTGAACGAGGGACCACATCTCTACAAGCAGAGACAACTTATCCTGCTGAATCTATCCAAATTAAAGATAACATTCAAGAACTGTTCTTCATGTATATTTACCAAATATTGGATCTCATCTCAATTAATCTTGAGTCCCAAGGGGCTCACATTATGCCTAATTATAGGCACCAACATTCCCGCTGAGTTTACCATGAACCTTCTGAGGAACAACGAACTAACATTCCGACAATACTACACCTGAGTATGGAAGCAAACCAGGCCACCATTCTGCAAAAGGACAACATCAGAACCAATAAACTTTCATTGCTGTTACTTGTGAATAAATTTTGAGTTTGAAAAAATATGGCTTTTGTATTTGTGGATTCTTTTGCTTTTGCCGGGAGGAAATTGGGATGTGAGAAATAATTTCTTACATACCACACAAACGGTAAATTTACGACAGAAACAGTTACCATATTCTTTTTAAAGCACACCGAAAACTACAAAAAAAACTATTTTTTTTTCTATAGGAATGTGAGACTAGCCTTAAAGTAAAAAATATGTCGATTTTTCTTTAATTTCCTTGTGTCTTTATGGAAAGATGAAAAAGAAAAAGAAATCAAAAAAAACCTTTTAGCCAATAAACACTAAAAAAAAAAAAAATCCCCCTCTCTCAGGTGGCCAGAAAGTGCTCATTTTAAGTTTATTTAAAAAAAAAGTGACCACCCACTTTTTGAAAAAGTAATTTCTTCATATCATCAAAACTATTTTTTTGCGACGGAAACGGTTTGCAGATTCATTTTCAGCACATCAAAATCTACAAAAAAAAATATTTTGTTATATATGAACGTGAGATGGGCCTTAATGTAAAATTTTAAGGTAAAATCTAGACACCGCCAAAAATGGCCGAAAAATCAAGTTGTTGTTTTTTAAAACAAAATTACATTTATTAAAGCCCATTATTTCTGAGTAACTTTTTTTTTCCAGAAAGATAAAACCCTGAAATTCATCATATAGAAAACAGAATAATGTAAAACTTTTTCTATTTTTAATTAAATTTTAAATGTTAAAATTTCCCCAAAAGTTAACAATTGGCATTTTTTGTCTTGTACAAAAAACATATATAAATAGTTAAAAAAAAAAAGAAAAAAAAAAGAAAGGTTTTTGAAAGAATTAATTTGTTTATTTGTTGTCTAACTAAGATTTAGGGTTATTTTCTATGAGAATATGTAAAAATATTATAATATAAATACCTGGATTTCAAATAATTCCACTTATTCATATAGGCAACCAGTTACTTCGCGTCAATTTGAGACAATGTTTGCATTTGTACTTGATAAAAAGCAAAATACCGAAGACCAAACAGGCCAAAAATTTATTTTTCAGTGACGAAAATTTCAATGTATTATTAACGCTGAGGTGGCCAGTACCAAATGGGTGACCATTTGTATGAGTTTGGTTTTTAATGTGTATGTGTGTGGGGGTCGGGCTCCCCAAACTGGGGTGGGGGGCAATTTAAAGCAGAATAAAAAAAATTTATTTCAGCACGTTTGGTCCACCGTAGTCGAAAGGCGGCAAACGTTTTCAAATGGGATCGAAAAAATGATATTTTTAAAACAAAGGGCACAATATTTATCGATTTTTTTTTTTGTACCGGAAAACGAAATGAAATTGACAACTTCTAAACAAAAATGAGTACCTTTTATTTTCTTGAATAAAAAAGAAAAAGAAAAAAAAAACTTACTCGACGAGAACACGACTGTTTTTGCTTTAATAATTATTTTTTATTCAAACGTAACAAATAAAAATTTCAATTTGGCTTAACTTTGCTGTTTTCAGATTATTTTTTATTTTTAGCCGGATTTAACTAACAAACAAAACAAAAACAATTTTGGTGCTTATGCACTTATGTTACCGTTATTTTTTTTATGGTTTTCCTCAAATATGGAGAGTAGATAATGCATGTGGATGTATTATCGGCAGCTCCAGTAACTCACGCTTCTCCTTTTTTGTCCTTCAGTCCCCATTTCCAATAAGTGATTTTTCTGACAAAGAGTGAAGAAAAAGCTGCTTTCTAGGTCAGTAGTACTTTGTAAAGAGTAGCCTGAGATGTCGGAAAATTTCTATTTCTATGTCTATCCTTGTGGTCAGTAAGGATACGGGAGGTAAACGTTTCATCTGGGCTGACGTTACCCGCCTGATAGTCAGGGACCCGAACCTTAGATTAACTACTAAGGACGCTGTCCTATCAGCAGGTGCAAAGTACCGGGGCTGCTGTATTGCCATTTGGTGAATGGATTCTGGACCGTACAGTAGTTTCTGGTAGGGCCTCTCGATGCCATACTAGTGGGTAATTGTTACCTTATCATGTGCCACAAAAAAAAAAAAAAATTTCTTGTCTTTTTCTCTCTTATTTTCCCTCTCTGTCCTGCTCCAACCAAGTCTACCGACCTGCTCCACAAACCCCAAAACCTCAATCATGACAAATCTCTAAAAAAAGAATCACGAATAAACCTAGAACCCCATCGACCAATGTAGACCCCTACTACCAGGTCTCCTTCTCCAACATCAGGGGTCTACGTTCCAACCTTTCAGAGGTTGAAACACAATTACAGGAGACGTAACCAGACATATTCTTTCTAAGTGAAACTGGCATAGGGCCAACCACTTCTCTAGACGAATTCATAATTAAAGGATACTCAAACTTAACATCTAAATCTGACCCCCAAGATCGCCATGGGCATGGAATATGTACCTACATCAAAGATGGCTTTTCATGTGGTAGGGATATCTCCAGAGAAGACCCTAATTTACCTTATATGTGCTTTCGGGTTGCACTAGCTTACACCACTGCATTTATATTTGCCCTCTATCACCCCCACAACAGTGGGGTTACTATCTTTAAGAGCATATCTGAGAAAATTGACCACATCCTGTCTGTTCATCCTTCGGCTAACATTCACATTTGTGGTGACTTCAATGTCCATAATGTTGAATGGCTGACCCACCCAAATAAAACCGATGACGAGGGGAGGTTTTGTCATTATTTTGCCATTGCCTATGACCTCACTCAGATTGTTCACGAACCCACCCGTGTGCCCGATACACCTGGTCAATATGCAAGCCTTTTAGACCTTTTCCTCACAACTTCACCTGAGCTTTGTTCATGTTCCGTTCTATCTCCTCTGGGATCCTCTGACCACTCTGTTGTAGCAGTTAAGATAAAAATGAAATGTAATAAGTCTTCAGACGTACCTCTCCACCGTACTGTATATCGATACTCTGGCTGACTGGGATAGCTTCCGTACATTCATATCTGACCTACCTCTACATTCCATATTTAAAAAGGATGTGTCCTCTATAGTATCAGACCTGACCGAATGGCATAGACCAATTCATACCATCCAAAAAATTCCAACAAAAACCTAACAGCCAGCCATGGTTCTCCCCTGAATGTGCTGCTGCCATCGCGCACAGAAATCACTTTTTCCATAGCTACCAACGTAATAGATGTACTGAGACTAAAGCTGCTTTCAGGACTGCCAGCAACCACTGTAAAAGAGTAATAAAACATGCAAGAGAGCTATATGCTCAGTCTATTAAATCCAAAGTAGCTGAGCAGTGGCTTGGTTCCCACCAGTTTTAGCAAATAGCAAACAGGATCTTGAACAGAAGTGTGCGTTCTATCCCAACTATCATCAATGGACCAGAGGTCATCTCGTCAGCATCAGACAAGGCCAGACTATTTGCCAAGAACTTTGCAGCTAATTCTACCCTATGCGACAATGACTATCAACTCCCTGTATTTCCTCCTATAACAGACAACATGCTATGCAACATACAAATATCCGTGCCTGAGGTCGCCAAGCTAATCAAGAACCTTGATTCCAGTAAAGCAACTGGCATTCTAATTATAGTGCTGAAAAAGCTCCAACCAGAACTTGCCCCCTACTTACAAAACTGTTTAAGCGTTGCCTTAAGGAGAAGTGCTTTCCAACACCCTGGAAAACCTCATCAGTATGCCCTGTATTTAAGAATTCTGGTGAAAAGTCATCTCCCTCTCAGTACAGACCAATAAGTCTCCTGTGTGTGTCATGAGTAAGTTGTTGGAATCCATATTAAATAAAGAAGTAGTCAACCACCTCAACAAAAACCTTCTTAGTGACATGCAATATGGTTTCTGCTCTGCAAGATCTACAGCAGATGTGCTAACGGTTATATCACATAGGATTAGTGAATCTCTTGACAAAGGTTTCCTTTCTAGGGCAATTGCTCTGGACATATTAAAGGCCTTCGATAAGGTATGGCATAAGGGTCTACTTCACAAGATTTCCAGCTACGGTATTACTGGAAATGTTTTCTCGATCATTAAATCATTTCTCTCTGATAGGTTCATAAGAGTAGTGGTTGATGGGCAGAAATCAGAGGCCCACAAGGGGTCCATCCTGGGCCCAACTCTCTTCCTGATCTACATCAATGATCTCCCAAAACACATACTTAAATCATTTGTTGACATCTATGCTGATGACACGACCATCTATGGCAACACATCAAAGGCCATAAATGACAAAGTTCTCTCTAATTCTCTCTCCTCTGATCTTGAGCGCGTGGTACAATGGGGGAAGAAGTGGCTGGTCACTTTTAATGCATCCAAAACCAAGCTTCTATCTGTACATCATCAACGTTCTGATCCTCATCTGGCATCAATTGAAATGGATGGCTCTCATCTTGGAGAGGCTCCATGTTTTTACAAGCTTCTGGGTTTGACCTTTACTCCTGATCTGAAATGGAACACGTACATCAAATCTGTTGCCAGGGACGCTGGGAAAATGGTGGGATCCTTCTACCGCTCCAGAAGATATCTCCCTACTGATGCAATTCTCTATCTGTATAAAAGCCAAGTACGTCTAAGGATGGAGTACTGCTGCCACATCTGGGCAGGAGCTGCTAAAAACAGCCTATCCTGCCTTGACAGAGTACAAAATAGACTTTGTGGTTTAGCGGGGGATGCCCTTTTCTCTTCCTTGCAACCTCTCTCCCACAGAAGTGACATTGCGAGCCTGTCTTTGTTTTATCGTTATTTCCATGGCAGGTGCTTGACTGAGCTCCAATCCCTCGTCCCCCCCTCGCCAATCTTTCACGGGAAACACCCATCTGGCTGAAACTACTGTCAATAATTTCCCCCACTCTTTATCTGTGCTTAAATCCAAACGTAGATTCCATGAGCAAAGCTTCTTTCTTAGAACTGCACGCCAGTAGAACTTTCTGTCGCTTGCCTGTTTCCCACCTGACTACAACTTGGATGTCTTCAAGTCTAACATAAACAAACTCCTGACAAACCGCCCCCTTAAGTAAGACACTCTATCAAAACCCCCAATACTAATGATTACTACAATACTATCTCATTTATTACTGTACACGCAATAACCCTTATCCCTGAGTGGCCTTCGGGCCTTGATAAGTGGTGACCCCCATGTAAAAAAAATTTTTTTTTAAATGTTTGAAGTGTTTTTACCTATAACTATAATCTCTGGCAAAAAAAAAAAAAAAAAAAAAAAAAAAAATCCCCCCGCCCCCCAAAAAACAGCCAAAAAAATATCCACCAAGAAAATAAAACATAAAATAATCCGAAAAGCGCAAAGTTCAAGCAAAAAAAAAAAAAAACCCCAAAAAGGCCAGTTGTCAATTTGGTTTCATTTCGTTTTCCAGTATGCTCGATGTGACTTTTTGATCACCCGTCTGGTCGCCCATATTATTAGATATTTATTGTTAGTTATTTACACGAGACATACACATTTAAAATCATGATTTTCTCTAGTTTAGATGGATGTAGTAAATAAACTTTTAACTCGAAATGACCCCTAATGTACTAAGGTATAACATAAGACACAGAAAAGAAACATTTATAATGCGTACACAGCTTTATTTTCTACCGTACGCACTCAATGGATTTTACCAACTTTAAATTATAAAATAAAACACATTCAATCATTTTAAAACTTCTTTTCTCATTCTTTTTTTATTTGTTAAACTATGTATTATTTGTATTGTTTAATGTTTTAAATTTTTGATTATACAATAAAAATGTTAAATTATAAAATTTAATTTAATTTTAATTTAATTTAATCCTTTTATTTATTGATAAATCCAACTTGCCTCCTTCCTTGAGGCTTGCATTCACTAACATCTGTGGGCTTAGAACTAATTTAGCTGATGTTGAAGCATTTCTCCTAACAAATACCCCGGATATCTTAGCACTAAGCGAGACTAACCTACACTCCTCCATCCCCTCTAACTACTTTAACATGCCTGGCTATCTCTCACTCTGCCGTAAGGACTCTGACAGACATATGCACGGACTTGGAGTCTACATTCGTAACACCCTCCCCCTGACTAGAGAAACAAACCTAGAGATGGACGATCAAGCCTTTATGTGCTTTAGACTAAACATACAACATAACATTAGCTACTTTATTTTCTCTACCGCTCTCCCTCGACCCAGGACTGCACCATAATAAACAAAGTCTCTGACAGCATAGACACAGCACTCTCCCTCGACACTAGTGCACAAGTACATGTATTTGGTGACTTTAATGTTCACCACAAAAACTGGCTTGGATTCTCTACTCGGGCAGCACAACACAGTTTCGCTATATCTCACTCCCTATCACAAATGGTTATGTTTCCAACCCGTTTCCCTGACCAGCAAGAACAACACGCATCACTTCTAGATCTGTTTCTGACTACAGTTCCCGAGGATTATATAACAAATGCTGACAGCCCACTCGGGAACGCTGACCATGCAGTGATAATGGTAGAAATCACCCTAAATTCTAGACCCAAAACTGAAGAGGCAGTGCTCAAAACAACGAGATATTATAAAAAGGCTGACTGGGAAGCCATCAGAGATCTTATCAGAGATGCCCCATGGGAAAATATTTTTTCTCTTCCTGCTGAACAGTGCGCAAATGAGACCACTGAATGGTTCAAAACAGCAATTGAAGCACATGTTCCCATGCGGAAATTTTATAGCAAGCCCCACTCTCCCCAATGGTTTACTTCGACTTGCACAACTGCCATTGCTCAAAGGCAGCAAGCATACCGCAGATTTAACCGACATAAGTCCAGTTCAAACAAACAGAAGTATATAGAAGTAAGGTTAAGAAAGAAATGGCGACAGCTAAGAGAGAATTTACTGAAACGACTAAAAAACGCATCGAAGCACAAAAATTAGGAAATCGTGACTTCAGGATAATCTACAACAGTGTAGTAAATAATGGGCAATCAACAATTCCCCCACTAACCAACAATCACGAGGTTGTTTGCTCAGCAACCGACAAGGCTAATATGCTTGCCAGCTGGTTTGCCTCGAACTCCACACTGGACCCTTCCAACCACCCCCTGCCTGACTTTCCTTTGCGGACAGACGCCATGCTAGACGATCTAAAAATCACCCCTGCTCAAGTACACGCTATCATAAAAAACCTTGACACTTCAAAAGCATGTGGACCTGACCTCATCCCAGCTGTGCTATTAAAACAGTGCTCAGCCGAAGTAGCTCCAGTTCTCTCCAAACTCTACAACAAATGCCTTAACAAATCATGCTTTCCAGGCTGTTGGAAAACTGCTTCTGTGGTACTAGTATTCAAGAATTCTGGCGAAAGAACTGACCCATCAAATTATCTCCCCATTAGCCTTCTCCCACTTTTCGCCCAAATATTTGAGACCATAATTAACCATGCTCTAGTCCGGCAACTTACAGATGCTAAACTTCTGACTGACAAACAATATGGATTTAGACAAGCCCGTTCCACAGCTGACATCCTCACTGTAATCTCTGAACGTATATACCATTCACTGGAAAAAGCGGGGGAGGGCAGAGCGGTAACTCTAGATATATCTAAGGCTTTTGACAGGGTATGGCATGAGGGTCTCCTCAGAAAAATTAAATCATACGGTATCACTGGTAGAACACTTAACATAATTAAATCCTTCTTAGATAAGAGAAAAATCCAGGTAGTCCTCGATGGTCGTACATCTAAACAGTGTGATATAAATGCGGGAGTGCCTCAGGGGTCTATCCTTGGACCTCTATTGTTCCTAATATTTATTAATGACCTCCCCGACAAAACTGCCTCTGAGATGGGTATATATGCTGATGACACCACACTCTATAATAGACATGAAAGGAAAACAAATGAACACATAACTAAAGAAATGGCAAAAACACTAGAGGGTGACCTCCAATCTGTAGTGGAATGGGGACATAAATGGATGGTCACATTCAATGCTGCCAAGACTAAACTGGTTTCCTTCAATAATTACAAGAAACTTTCTCTGCCACCAATAGCAATGGCCAGTGACTCCCTGTCTGAGAGTACATCTTTCAAACTGTTTCGCCTAACGTTCACAGGAAACATGAGTTGGAACAATTATATTGAAAACATTGCTAGGGCCGTTGCGAAAAAGGTAGGCTCTCTCTACTGATAAACTACTGACACCTGAAAGTATCCTGTACCTCTATAAGGCCACCATTCGCCCATGTATGGAGTAGTGTTGTCACATTTGGGCTGGTGCATCTGCTGCTAGTCTCTCGCTCCTAGACAAGGTTCAAAAGAGAGTCGCCAATCTGATAGGCCCTGAACTGGCATCTAAGCTTCAGCCTCTGTCCCATTGATGAAACGTTGCATCCCTCTGCCTGTTCTACAAGTATTTTAATGGTGAATGCTCTGACGAACTGCAGACACTTGTGCCCCCATGACGTAGACACCCTCGACAAACCCGGCAGGCAGCTAAATCCCACCCCCACACAGTAGAGATCCCTAGATGTAAAAGATCTTTCTACTCCAGTAGTTTCTTCCCCAGAACCGCTAGACTCTGGAATTCTATTCCAGGTCCCTGCTTCCCAATCTGTACTGACATGCAGAAGTTCAAGTGTACCGTGAACCGACATCTTGCTGCCCAAATCCCAACATAGTACCCCAGTAGTAGCCACCTACACCAAAGTGGCAATGTGCCTTGTTTGGGGGGAAAATGTAATTAAAAAAAAAAAATAAATAAAAAAATAATGTGGTTAATCTAAAATAAATTATACGTTAACAAACTTCTGGATATACCGGTGACGACCCAACGTGTTTTTGTTTGTTTTTTTTTATAACAGGATTGGAGGCAAATCTGCCAAAAAATTCGTCCCAACTTTCTTTTTTAATATTTTGATTTAATAATAAAAAAAAATATTACTACATCGAGCGTCCTAAATTATGAGGCGAAAAAAAATCAACGAATCTCTTAGTAAAAGAGAGTTGTCTCCCTCAGCACAATGACAAATTGTAAAACAGCTACAAAAATGTTTATACATTTCGAACATCGGCATTCATTTTACATATACCTATAAAAAAAAAAGAATGGCCGTGACTTAAAAATAAAACAATAAATAAATGTTCGTATCTGTCTATAACTGGCAAATGTGTATTTCAGCGGCGTAAATTATTTGATAGACAAACATTTATAAAAATTATTTTTATATAAAACACATTATTAGATCCAAAACCCGAAAAAAATTTAATTTTTATTATCTTTTTAACATTTTTGCTAAAATTAATAAAATGAACAGAATAAGTTTGGAAATCGATTAAAATATCAATTAAACTTAACCGACGATGAATACCATTAAAATAATGGGTTTTTAAAAATTATTTTTATTATTAAATAATAGGATTTCAAAGTGAATGAATTCGAAATAATAAATTTCATCATGTGAGTATGAAACGTTTTAGTCTGTAATAAAATTTGAAATAATAAATCTCATCATGTGAGTATGAAACGTTTTAGTTTACAAACTAAAGCAGAAAAAAAAAACAATCAAATAAATTACTTACTCTTTCTCAAATCTTGTTAAACATGTTTGCCTTAAAGAATTACTAACGACGAAATTTGATTTTTAAATTTCAAATGAAATCGTTAACTTAATTGTTCGGATAAAACGAAATATCGGTTGCGTTTCATCTTAAACCGGAAATGGATTTTGAATTATCTTCACTTTGTTTTGATATCCCCCCTTGTTCGCGAGTTTTCTTTTATTTTCAAAGAAAGAAAGAAAGAGAGAGAGAGAGAGAGAGAGAGAGAGAGAGATTTGTTTAAATAAAAAATTAAATAACGTAAAATGAAATGAAAAATTAAAAATCTGAGTTTGGTTTGCTAAGTGGTAAAACAAGTGAAGCAAGCAATGAAGCATGATCCCCGTGAGTGCACAGTGAAAAACGAGGCATAAAAAACCCGAATAAGTTCAGCATTTGCTGCCCTCCCCCATTTAGTGCCAAAAGTCACCAGAAGACGTCAAATCCTGATGAAAATAAACAAACGGTGCCTTAACATATGTAAACTTGAGGCCTGTAGGTGTGTCAGAAATTTCGTGAAAAATATTGAATAATTCCACCCCGTCTTTCCAAGCTTATAACTCCTCGAAAATGTAATTCAAACCCTAATTTTTTTTCTTTCAATTAAAGGAGCAAGGACCAAGGTTTCATTAAAAAAACAAAAACAAACAACGTGTTAAAAAAAAAAAAAAAAAAAAAGGTTTTAAACTTCGGACTTTACAGGAAAATTTCTAAAAAACATTACTTTTTTTTTGTTTTAAATTTGAATATATTATTTATTGACCTTTTATCTTCAATTTGTGATATATAAAACTTTGATGAGTAAATTAATTATTTACTTTTTAATAGACACTTGAAAATGGTGGGGGAGGGGCGTGAATAAAAAAAACACGCTTGTCTAAAATATTATATTCGGTTTATTGGAAAGAGCATAGAATTTCAGATTGACCCTGAAAATATCGTAAAAATTGAACCAATTGGAAGATTTTGATAGATTTTTAAAGTTTAAAAATTGAAAAATACTGAGCTCGTAAAATTCAATTAATTTCATTACTGTTTAAAAAAAAATATATTTCTATTACTTTTAAAACAACTTTAATAGTTTATTATGGAATCCTGTTAGAAATTTCAGAATGCAAGGGCGATAACCGCGTGATTTGCAATCACGCGATTATTTCGACCAATGGTATTGCGTTGTTCAGTTGCTGCGGAGGATTCAGAAGTGGCGGGGATTTTGTGTTTCAAAAAAACAGATTCAACTTGACGTCGAGCAAAGCAGACGCGCGTAATCTCGCTCTATGCCTAATGAACTAAGGTATAGTTCTACCCCATTTATTTCTCCACTCATTTAAATGCGGATATTAGCCGGAGGCTAAAATGTTCTACGGATTAGTTACTTCCTTATCATTGCCCGTAAAGGGGCATATTATTTTATGATCATCGATCGCAAAGTGCGTTGATCGTACGACAGTCTGGAAGGATTTCGCGAACCCTCAACCAATTCTACGAGCGGCCGAGTCTACCAGCATCTTCACAAGAAGAAAACTACCTTCGCCTTTCAAGGCATGAACTACAACTACCTTCGCCTTTCTAGGGAAGAACTACCCGCCATTTGGCAGAAGCTAAAGAGGGCACTCTTTTGTAATATGGACTCCTTTTTTACCCTTTTGTAAATAAATTTATTCTTGGATTTAAGGTGAGCCTTTGTTGCTTTTCTGAGTCTCTTTCATTCTGCCATAGGCAAAAAACGAGTAAGAGAATTTCTTACACCGTTTTTATTGCAAAAGATATTCCTTCCCCCACCTCAAATTTTTTTTTCTTATGAGTAATAACGTTTTATTGCATAAGATTTCGATTCCCCCACCTCCACATTAATTTGGATTTTTTTTTCCTTTCATTGTGTCGCCTTTAAAAAAATTAATATATTTAATATTAATTTTTATATTCATTTGTAATGGTCCTTAAAAGACCATGTGCTTCGAACAAAAAAATAATATATTGAATATTCATTCTTATATTAAATTGTAATCATCCATAAAGGAACTTATTCATTGAAAATAAATATTCCTTCAATAAATTGTAACTGAAGTTCATTGGGGAAAAAAAATAAATAAATATTATTTCATGTAAATTGTAAACTGAAGTTTTAATTCGTAAAAAAAAAAAAAATATATACCTTTCAAATATTTTACGATAATTGTAATCGTTTAAATAATGTATGGAAAAAAAATTATATATTGATTCTTGAATTTATAATTGATTCATTGTTGAAATGTGTTGTCGAATGTCAGTCTGAACTGTTCTTATGGGTTCCTTGTTCATTGAGTTTCGAATTTTGTTGACGTAACCCCCTTCATATAGTAGTGCTTCTCGTCGAATCTTTTTCGCGCCCTTTGATTTTATTTCCCCACGTGGGAACGGCCATTTTGTTTTCTCGTGTCGTGTCCTTCGAACATGGCAAATTCAAATCTTGTTGGTCGAATAGAAGCTAAAAAGTTTTGTATAACGGCTTCTTTGGATTGGATGAACGAAAGAGGAGGTGGGCGTTGTATAAATAATTTTTCTTCCGACATCGAGAAACGATTGTCTGAAGTAGACGAATTATTAGATCAGTTAATTTTCAAGTCCCCAGATGAGGAAAGACTAAATATATGTCGAGATTTTGAAATGTTTAAAGCGGGAGTCCACGATAGATTGGCTGAGCTCCAGCCAGAGATTGAAAAATCAAGGGATATTGTTCCCATGAAAATGGAGTTGGAGTGCCCCCCTTTGGTGGGGATCCAACTCCTAATAAGTTTGAGTTCCGTGGGTTCTTAAGGAAATTTGAATTCTGTACTGCGAACATAAAAAATGCAGATAAATTATTATTGCTAAAATCCAAATTGTCAGGAGAGGCGTTTAATATTATTTCTAGGTTTGATGTGATTCCCGAGAATTACGAAGCAGTTTTGGAGTGTCTGAAGGAAAAATGTTTAAATCCTTCAGCAATTATGAACAAAATATTCGATGACATTATTCCACAACCAGACCATTTTGCGTCTTTGAGGGATATCAGAATCCTCGTCCAGCGAGTCAAACTTGAACTGACGGAAATGGATAATTTGTTTGGCACGGATTTTCTTACAGATAAATCCACCTCAGGAAGATTAATAGCTCATATTCTGTTCGCTAAATTTCCGAACAGTGTTCGCAGAGAAATAATGAATAAATCCTGTGAACGGTTTCCTTCCTTAAAGTCTATTTTAACGCATACGTTTGACGTTATAGACATAATAATGGCGTCGCCTTTGAATGCGTCAAGGCGGGAAAAATTCCCGCCAAACATGTCGGGTTCGTTGAATGCTGGAACCCTCGTGGCGAAGAATTCGGAGCCAAAACAAATCAAGTCCTTTCAGAGTCATAATAACTCTAAGTCTTTCGTCAAAAATGGTGAAAATAAATTTTGTAAATTGTGTCAGGTTGATAGTCACATGACAAAAGTTTGTTCTAAATTTCCAAATTCGGAATCTAAAATTATTTGAGCGAAAGAATTAAGATTATGTCTCCGGTGCCTCGGTGAGCACTCAGAGTCCAGTTGCAGGGGGGGTTAAGGGGTTCCCCTTCCCTTGCAGTAATTGTGGTCTAAAAAACCTTTATTCCTTAATGTGTCCAAAAGAATCTAAGTCCTTTGTGGGACGTACTTTCGTGGCGGATCAGGACAAGATTATTAGTCCTGTACTCAAGATATCTATGAAGGTTAAAGGGCACCCGGTTTATTTTTTCTGTCTGATAGATACGGGTAGCCAAAAATCCTTTTTCTCTAAAACAATTCTGGACCGGTTGATTCAAAACCGTAACCTAAATCCTGAGACGGTACAAATGTCCGTCAATACCCTCGTGGGGAATAAGTCCTTACGTCTTTCAGAGCTGGAAGTGTCTATTAAATTGGGACATCAGCGTCCTTTTTATCATTCTGCATTGTTTGCTGAAAATTTGAAATTGAAATTTAACGTAAACAGGTTCGATGAGATTACGTCGAATTTAACTGGAAAAGGGTATAAGTTTTGCCCTGGTTATTCTGAACTAAACGGTTCTAACATTCTCGGTATCATTGGCCTGGATCTTATTCCTAGAATCCATAATCTCAGTTTAATTAAGTGTTTGGGAGGTTACGCTTGGAAACTCCCCAATTATATCATTCCCTTCGGTGAGGAGTCAAATTTTTTAAACAAAAATGATAAGGCTGTGGAAAAATTGCCAGCCTTCGATCAAGTTATTAAAACACTCCCTATGTGTCAGTCATATTTAATTGATAGTGTATTAAAGCCAGTAGCATCTTACGAGGATGTGCTGCAACCTTTTTTTGACGGTCCTGCTATTTGAACGTGAAGTAGAAAAGTTTTTTTCTCTGGACTCCATAGGTATCGAGGATGCCAACCAGTTGTCTTCAATTGATAAAGAAAAAATAAATGCTTTCGAAGAGGCTATAGTTCTCAAGGAAGGAAAATATTACGTCGAGCTGCCTTGGGAGCATGACAAGCTTCTCAAGGTGGAGTCCAATTATGTGCCTTCACTGCGAATAATGCATAGGGTGGCCCAGTCCTTGGAAGGAAAAGGACTGTATAACGATTATATACAGGTCTTCAAAGAATACGAAGACTGTGGAATTATCGAACCTTTCTCTGTTCCCCATGGAACTTATGAGAATTATAAATGGATTCCCCATCGGCCAGTAATTAAAGAAGGTCTAGGAATAACTACAAAAATCCGCCCTGTTTTCAATTGTTCGTTGAAACGTAAAGGTAGCATTTCGATTAACGACGCTGCTTATTCGGGTGTTAACCTGACTGCATTGTTGCTAGATATTCTACTAGCTTTCCGAAAAGAAAAATATGTGCTTTTGGGCGATTTGCGCAAAACTTTTTTACAGATCAGGTTAAAATCTATTGAAGATAAAAATAGATTTTGTTTTTTCCTCAAGGTAGATGGCAAATTGTGCGCCTACCGTTTTAATACTATTATATTTGGGTTCAATGCCAGCCCTTTTATATTAAGCTTTATACTTAAGCATCATGCCAAAAAATATGAAGCCGATTTGGCTTCACATTCGATTTCCAATAAATTTTATGTTGACAACTTAGTTACTACTAATAGTGACCGAGATACTCTAACCCATGTGTATAATAAAGTCCGTGACAGACTCAGAGAAGTGGGGTTTGAACTCCAATCCTGCAACTCCAATTGCACGAGCATACAAAATAAAATGATGGAAGACGGTACTATCTCGTCTTCTTCCCCCAACTTTGAAAAGGTGCTGGGGTATCAATATTCTGTTGAAAGGGATACCCTTAAACTCGCTCCATCTGTAATAGATGGCAATGCCAATACCAAACGCAAGATATTATCTCAAGTCTCAAGTCTATATGATCCATTATCTTTACTTCTTCCTGTCACCGTGCAGGGGAAGATTATTATTAGTCAACTGTGGAAAAAGGAGTTGTCTTGGGATCAACAAATCCCTGAAGAAGTTAAGGCCATGTGGCAAGCACATGCCAACGAGCTGAATTGTATAGGGAACTTTGAATTTCCTAGATGTACTCTCCTAGCAGAATCCCCTGTTGAAATTATTTGCTTTAGCGATGCTTCTAGGCACACTTATGGGTTTTCCGTGTATGCGAAACAAGGTGCTCAGTGTTCCTTGATATTCGCCAAGGCAAAAGAGGCACCCATCAAGGGAAAATCACTACCTGTTTTGGAATTATTAGCTATATTTCTAGCGTTTAAAGTTATTCCACAAGTTTTGGGTGCTCTAGCGCCTATCAATATCAAATCCTTTTTTGTCGTGTCTGACGCACAAGTAGCCCTGTCATGGATTTTGAATGGGAAGGCTGCGAAAAAAAAAAATATTAATTGAAAATCGCGTGTCAGACATTAATAAGTTCATTGAAAACATTAAACTTAAATATGGGATAAACCCTAAATTTAGATATGTTCCTTCGTCGGATAATCCGGCTGATCTTTTAACCAGAGGTATTACTGCCTCTAAGTTCAAACAATTTTTAAAATTTTGGACCTGCGGACCAGACTGGCTTAATCAAGTTGAAATCAGCTGGCCCACGCCCCCCCTTGCCTTGTCTTAACAATGTTAACAGGAAGATGGTAACATGTATGTTCTCGGATGAAACTGCTTCTAACGAGAATCATTTGCCAATTAAAATATCTGATTTTTCCTCATTAACTAAGGCTATTAATGTCTTAGAAAAAGTTGTGAGATTCGGTGATAAATTACGTCACCGAAAGACTGACACCGTCAAGAGAGCTAAATTGTTGCTCTTCTCTCATTTACAAAGGGAAGCGTTTCCCACAGAACTTGCTTATTTGCAACAACCCTCTAATAGGGCTGCTCCACCAAGAGTTACGGCCCTTGGGTTATTCCTAGATAGGGAGGGACTGATACGGACTCAAGGACGTATTCAGAACTCCGAGGTTTTTCCATATGAAGTGAAATTTCCTATATTATTAGGAAAAAATACCCACCTGACCAAATTGGTCATTATTGAAGCTCACCAAAATTGTTGTCATATGGGAGCAAATTCAACCCTTAGCAAGGTGAGGCTATCGGGTTTTTAGATCCCCCAAGGGAGACAAGCGGTGAAGTCGGTTCTCCGTGACTGTGTTATATGTAAGAGAATTAATTCTCTACTATACAAAGCACCCTCTGGGTCTCAACTGCCTTCTGATAGAGTAAATTTTGTCCGGCCTTTCAAATGTGTAGGGGTGGATTTTACTGGACATTTTTTTGTCAAAAACAATAATGAGAATGTCAAAATGTACATCCTACTGTTTACTTGCATGAGTTTACGGGCCATACACTTGGAATTGGTACCGGACATGAGCGCAAGATCCTTCTTGTTAGCGTTCGTTAGGTTCACCAACTTATTTGGTGTACCAACTCATATGTATTCCGACAATGCTAAATCTTTCATAGGGTCGGGTATTATATTATCAGACATATTTGTGTCTGATGAATTTAGAGAATATTTCAAATCCACTACTATTGTTCATTATACAATTCCCCTGTACTCTGCATGGCATGGTGGAGTATGGGAGAGATTAATTAAAACTGTGAAACAGTGTCTTTCCAAGTTGTTGGGTAGGAGGAGGGTCGGTTATTTCGAGTTCCTAACCGCCCTTTCAGATGTTCAAAAGGCCATAAATGATAGGCCACTAACATTTATTTCAGCTTCTGATAGAGGCCTTGATGGGTTGACTCCCAACCATTTTTTGCAGACAGGATATCATCCACGCCTGCTTATCAATCTTAGCAGTTCAGAGGACCCTTGTCCAGAACCTCCAAATAGAAATTCGCTCTTACATTCCCTTGAAATGAGGGATGAATTTGTCAGTAAATTCAAACGTATTTGGCATAATGACTACTTGCTCTCAATTAGAGAAGTAGATGCCCACATTACAGAAAATGAAACCTCTAAAATATCAGAGGGTGAAATTGTTCTTATCAAAGCTCCTAATAAGTCCCGGCCCTTCTGGGGGTTGGGTAGGGTAGTAAAATTATTGGTCGGAAAGGACAACAAGGTTCGTTCGGCCTCAGTGCTGTCCAAATTCATTCCTTAAAAAATATTTATCCTTTAGAGATAAAACATAATCCTGAACCTGCATTAGCAGAATTTGCGGAAGAAGGAGGCCCTTCTTTTGCCCCACATGTTCAGTCGCCAATGATGGAACAACACCTATGGTGTGTTGCGACTCGTGCAATGAGTGGTACCATTTTAGTTGTGTCGGGGTCGACCAACAAGTTACCGTTGAAGATTGGGTGTGTCCGGATTGTGCGGACCAAACACCAAGTTAATAATTGTATATTCCTTTTATAGACTCATCAGTAGAGTCATACCTTTTATTACTAATAAATTCTCTGTTTGCCATAGAGAGATCGTTATAAGTTCAGATTGACAACAGACACACATTGAATTTAATTGCTATTATTGTGTTAATATTAAGTCCTTTGGGACAGAATTTCATCGTAATAACTTGTCCAAATAGGCGACAATCCTTAATTTTCCCGATAAAAAAGAAAGAAATGAATATCCATTTCTTTCTCTTCCTTCCTTTGGCAGTGTGTTAGAAATTTCAGAATACAAGGACGATAACTGCGTGATTTGCAATCACGCGATTATTTCGACCAATGGTATTGCGTTGTCCAGTTGCTGCGGAGGATTCAGAAGTGGCGGGAATTTTGTGTTTCAAAAAACAGATTCAACTTGACGTCGAGCAAAGCAGACGCGCGTAATCTCGCTCTATGCCTAATGAACTAAGGCATGGTTCTACCCTATTTATTTCTCCGCTCATTTAAATGCGGATGTTAGCCGGAGGCTAAAATGTTCTACGGATTAGTTACTTCCTTATCATTGCCCGTAAAGGGGCATATTATTTTATGATCATCGATCGCAAAGTGCGTTGATCGTACGACAGTCTGGAAGGATTTCGCGAACCCTCAACCAATTCTACGAGCGGCCGAGTCTACCAGCATCTTCACAAGAAGAAAACTACCTTCGCCTTTCAAGGCATGAACTACAACTACCTTCGCCTTTCTAGGCAAGAACTACCCGCCATTTGGCAGAAGCTAAAGAGGGCACTCTTTTGCAATATGGCACTCTTTTGCAATATGGACTCCTTTTTTACCCTTTTGTAAATAAATTTATTCTTGGATTTAAGGTGAGCCTTTGTTGCTTTTCTAAGTCTCTTTCATTTTGCCATAGGCAAAAAACGAGTAAGAGAATTTCTTACAATCCATAAAGAAAATAAACAACCCACTTTTAAAAGAAAAATTACGAGTTTTTTATATTTTATTCGAAGTTTCGTGTTAGGGGTGTCAAAAATTCCTACAAAAATTCTGATACACACCTGCAAAAAAAGAAATGACTGTCCATAATTTCAATTTTAGTCATTTTAACTCGAAAGGCACCCCTAGTAGATCAACCGGAGTTTTCCCGGAAAATCAGCTCTGTTTCTATTTTTACTCATATCATATTTAATGTTTGTGCAAAATTTCAAAAAAGTCCAAGGCGTAGTTATTGAGAAAAAGTACGAATGAACACAAGGGTGAATTTACTGGTCTACCCTCCTTTTGTCGGGAGACCAAAAACAATATTTAACAAATAAATGTTATCAAAAGTTACTCTTCTACTTGTCTGGAAAATAGTATATAGCGTTACGTGAGGTGGGTGGGGGTGGGGTGGGGGTAAATAGCCACGAATTGACACCTAATATTTGAAATTTCGATAATGGCTTAAAAATAAAACACAATACAGTTTGAAACCGACCCAATAAATGTTACGGCGACATTACTTATAATTATTTAGTAGTAGTAATAGTAGTAGTAGTAGCAGTAGTAGTAAAAACCCCAAAATCTTATCAAAAATAAATCAATTAAAAAAATTGAATCTACCAGAATGCACTTCCTTTCTTCATAAACAATTCAGTAAATTTAATCTTTTAGAAATAGCTCTGAGAAACGAGAAATGGATGAATTTGAAATCTGAGAGTTTGAAATCTGAATTGAATTTAAACTGGCGAATAGATTAGATAACAATGTACTTCAGCAGTTTATTGTCCATTCACAATGAACAAGACCTGAAAGAGGAAAAGACAAAGCAGGTTAGAAGTACGCAGTAATAATCCTCTATCCTCCCCCAAAGTCTTTGCATATGTGTCGATGCTAATGTTTGCACAGTACAGACCAATAAGTCTCCTGTGTGTCATGAGTAAGTTGTTGGAATCCATATTAAATAAAGAAGTAGTCAACCACCTCAACAGGAATAACCTTCTTAGTGACATGCAATATGATTTCCGTTCTGCCAGATCTACAGCAGATGTGCTAACGGTTATATCTCATAGGATTAGCGAATCTCTTGACAAAGGTTTCCTCTCTAGGCCAATTGCTCTGGACATATCAAAGGCCTTCGATAAGGTATGGCATAAGGGACTATTTCACAAGATTTCCAGCTATGGTATAACTGGAAATGTTTTCTCGATCATTAAATCATTTCTCTCCGATAGGCTCATAAGAATAGTGGTTGATGGGCAGAAATCAGAGGCACTCAATATTAATGCTGGAGTCCCTCAGGAGTCCATCCTAGGCCCAACTCTCTTCCTGATGTACATCAATGATCTCCCAAAACACATACTTAAATCATTCGTTGGCATCTATGCTGATGACACGACCATCTATGGCAACACATCAAAGGCCATAAATGACAAAGTTCTCTCAGATACTCTCTCCTCTGATCTTAAGCACATGGTACAATGGGGGAGGAGGTGGCTGGTTACTTTTAATGCATCTAAAACCAAGCTCCTATCTTTACATCATCAACGCTCTGATCCCCATCTGGCATCAATTGAAATGGGTGGCTCTCGTCTAGGAGAAGCTCCATGTTTTGATAAGCTTCTGGGCTTGACCTTTACTCCTGACCTGAAATGGAAGACGTACATCAAGTCTGTTGCCAAGGTCACTGGAAAAATGGTAGGATCCTTCTACCGCTCCAGAAGATATCTCATCTCGCCAGAACTGTGATGAGCCTGTGAGGATATACGCTGCCCGCCTCTGCAGACAGGCCAGCGTCTGTAACTTCAAGAAGACATGCACGTGTGCCCTCGAGGTTGATTTCAGTGACATCATGATTTGGGACATCCTCATTTGTGGACTGGAAGACGAGGACATCCGACTAGATGTCCTCAGCCAGGCAAAACAGCACGTGAGTCTATAGGACATCCTACAATTTGCCGAGACAAAGAGAGCGGCAAGCGCTCCACAAGCTGCTTATCCAAGACTCCTACCTCAGTCACAGCCGCCGCAGCGAGCACGTACAAGCGTCACAACAAACCAAAAAGGCTCGTGACACCACTGAAGGTACCAAGCTTTGTGATTACTGTGGCACCACAGGCCATGGGTGAACCAGGCACGCACACATGCAGAAATGCCCGACATATAATCACACATGCACCAAATGTGGAATACTCCATCACTTTGAGGGTGTATGCCGACACGTCAAAAGTCACCCTCCGCTGGAACAGCACCAACTCCAGATGATGCCACTGCCATCTTTAACACCTTGTGCCAAATCGCCAAGAAGGGACTTCTGCGGCAATCAGTGCCATAAAGCTCAACCACCATATATACAATGAGTTTTGCAATGCATGGGAGCGGTGGCCTTGCATTGATGTGACAGTTAGCACCACCCCATCTGATGCACACACCCTCGGACTCTCGATACTGGAAACCATCCCTTCGCGCACCACCCCCTTCAAAGCCTTGGCTGACACCGGCTGCCAGTCCTGCTTGGCCGGCACAATGCTTCTCTTGAAACTAGGGCTGGAAAAGAGACATTTGCATCCAGTCCACATGAAGATAACTACTGCCAATAATTGTGGGATTGACATCGCAGATGCCAAGATTCTAAGAATCTCTGGGACATCCCCATCCGGAAAAGCCATGGAAATGAGACAGATCGTCTACTTCTCCGATTCAATGGAAAACTGTTCTTGTTGAAGGAAGCATGCATCGCCCTCGGATGATACCAATCAGCTTCCCCACGATCGGTGGGACATCCGAAACCAACAATTCGAATGTCGTCAGACACGACACTGGCGTCAACAACCCTCAGCTCACCCGACATTGCTCTCATACCCACCATGAGAAGCTGGAAACATGGCTCCTAGAGTACTACAAGTCCAGCACCTTCAATGTTTGCGACCACCAACCACTACTGAAAATGGCTGGTCCCCTTATGCGCCTCATGGTCGACCCCAATGCTCAGCCTGTCGCCTGCCACACACCCATACCCGTACCTGTGCACTGGCAAGACAAGATGAAAGCTGGCCTGGACCAGGACGTTCGTCTCGAGGTGATAAAGCCTGTTCCAATCGGCACACCAGTCACCTGGTGCCACAAAATGGTGATCTACCCAAAGAAGTTCGTCAAACCTCGACAGTTGACCTACAACCTCTTAACCGTCATGCCACCAGAGAGACCCACCATACCCAGTCACTCTTCCACCAGGCCAGGATCATACCTCCGCACACTCGCAAAATGGTATCTGACACTTGGAATGGCTATCATAGCATTGCTCTCCACGAGGACGATCGCCCCCTTACCATGTTCCTTACGCCTTGGGGTCATTACCGCATCGCACCGCAGGGCTACATCGCATCTGGGGATGGCTACAGTCATTGCTTTGATGAAATCGTATCCACATCACACAGAAAACCAAATGCGTGGATGACACCCTCATGTGGTCAGACTCGATTGAAGATGCATTCTTCCAAGCGGTAGAATGGCTCCACACCTGTGACAACAATGGCATAATCCTGAACCTGAGCAAATTCGTTTTTGCCAAGACTCATGTGACATTCGCTGGCTTTGAGATCACCACAACCACAGTACGTCCATGTTCCCGGTACCTAGGGGCGATCCAGGACTTCTCTGCTCCTCGCAACATCACAGATGTCCGCAGCTGGTTTGGGCTCATCAATCAAGTGTCCTACGCCTTTGCCTCAGCTGAGCACATGAAGCCATTCCGCACGCTGCTGAAACCTGGCAAGCTGTTCCAATGGACAAACTCACTGAATAAACTTTTTGAGGAGTCCAAAACCAAATCAGTGAAATTCAAAAGCGGGTAGAAATATTTGACAAAACAAAGCCAACCTGCCTTGCGACTGACTGGAACAGGGATGGTATGGGGTTTTGGTTCTTCCAGAAGCACTGTGATTGCTCATCCCCCAGGCTGTTCTGCTGCAGAACGGACTGGAAAATCACACTGGTTGGTAGTCGTTTCACATCGGGGGCAGAATCCCGCTACACCCTAGTAGAGGGAGAGGCGCTTGCCGTAGTCGACGCTCTGAACAAATGTCGACACTTTGTGCTGGGATGTTCCGACCTGATCATCACAGTGGACCACAAGCCCCTCCTCAAGATATTCACCAACCACTCTCATGACAACGTCCCAAACCCAAGGCTGTGCAATCTGAAGGAAAGATCGCTCCACTATCGATTCAAGATGGTACATATCCCAGGTGCTCGCCATGCCGCAGCTGACGGCCTATCTAGACACCCTGTCAGCAAGGCAACCTAACTCACGCTCCCTGATGATGTGGATGACACAGCCCCAGTAACATTTCAGCAGGGCCGAGTCGACTGCTCGCTACCATACCTGCCACATGACATCCTGGCCACAATTCCCACCCAAACCAAGACACTTTGGACTCCAGTATCTGCTCCTAGGCAGCTATCCCCAATGTCAAAGTGATGAAATTGATCACGTGGGATGATGTTCGTGTCGCCACATCCAGCAATGCATCCATGATCAGGCTTACAGAAGCCATCCACCAGGCTTCCCCGATCACCCAACAGATCTCCGTGATGACATCCGACTCCACCATCAATTCCAAGAATACCTCTCCGAGTTCGATGGGGTATGCCTTTACAAGGACTGAATCATCATCCCGCCAACTCTCCGCGAACAGGTGCTCCAGATGCTGCACTCTTCTCACCAGGGTGTAACCACCATGTGCTCACGTGCAGTCATCATTCTTCTGGCCAGGAATGACCCCCCCGCTATCACTGAAATGCGCTCTCGCTGCTCTCCATGTAATCGGATGTCTCTGTCGAACCCAAGCCAACCACCAACTCCTCCGGCTCTACCCAAATACCCGTTCCAGTGTACCGCCGCTGACTACTTCACATTCCGTGGAAAACACTACGTTGTCGTCGTTGACAGGTACAGCAACTGGCCGATAGTTGAACAGGCGGTCAATGGTTCCAAGGGACTCATTTCAGCACTACGTCGCATCTTTGTAACATATGGTATCAGTGATGAAATAACATCAGACGGAGGACCTGAGTTCACTGCTCACGACACACGTGATTTCCTTTACAATTGGGGCGTTCGCCACCGGATTTCATCTGTCGCATTCCCGCACAGCAACTGCCGCGCAGAAATAGGAGTGAAGAATGTCAAACGACTTCTCACGGACAGCACTGACATTGACAGTTCCCTCAACACAGATGCATTCCAGTGAGCCATGCTTATATACAGCAACAGTCCAGACTGTGATAACTTGCTCTCTCCGGCTATGTGTGTATTTGGAAGGCCAGTCCAGGATTTCATACCCATACACCCCGGAAAGTACCAACCACACAGCACCTGGCGTGAAACTCTGGCATCAAGAGAGGAAGCCCTCCGCAACCGCCACATGCGCATCTCTGAGTGGCTCACAGAACACATTCGTCCCCTGCCACCGCTAGTCGTTGGTGACTGTGTGAGGAACCAGAACCAAACGGGACCTAACCCCAAAAAACAGGACAAAACTGGCATTGTCGTGGAGGACTGACAATTCAACCAATATGTTGTTTGCATCGACGGCTCTGGCCGCGTTACACTGTGAAACCGGAAATTCCTGTGGAAATACATACCAGTGATTGAACGCTACCCGGAACAACGCCTGCGTTCCACAGCTCCAGCAGTGCAGCCGAACAGCCACAGCCAAACCAACCAACACCACTCACTAACACACTTTCCGAGCCTCCCGAGCAAAAGGAACACCTAACAGATACCACTGTCATGCCTCCCAACCCTGACCCAGCATTTGTTTTATGTATTTCCAGGTGCTCTAGGCATTGGTCCAATAAAGAACATTGACTAAAGAGTTGAAGCTCATTTAAAAACAGTCTATTCTGCCGTGACACAGTACAAAATAGATTTCGTGGCCTAGTGGGTGATGCCTTTTTCTCTTCCCTGCAACCTCTCCCCCACAGGAGAGACGTTGCGAGCCTGTCTTTGTTTTATTGTTACTACCATGGTAGGTGCTAGTCTGAACTCCAATCTTTCACAATAAACACCCGCCTAGCTGAAACCACCATCAAAAATTTTCCCCACTCCTTATCTGTGCCAAAATCAAAATGTAGATTCCATGAAAAAAGCTTCTTTCTTAGAAGTGCATGCCTGTGGAACTCTGTTCCGGTTGCCTGTTTCCCACCTGGATGTCTTCAAGTCCAATGTAACCAAATTCCTGATGAACTGCCCCTTAAGTAAGACACTTTATCAAATCTCCAATACTAACGTACTGTACACACAATAATCCTTATCCCCAAGTTGCTTCTGGCCCTTGATAAGTGGTGACTACCCTATAAAAAAAAAAAAAAAGAGTAAAGGGGAAACATTATGTTGAGTCGACCTGATCAAGAGGTGACTCAGGAATACTGTGAGTTTTCAAGTGTTAGAATGTAGTCCTTGAACCATTTTGGTGTAGTTTTAGTGCACCTGATCTCCTCAGCATGTGTAAACCAAGTTGGGGAGAGGGTCATTGGCTGACTGGAAGGCTCTTTATTCTGAGGTTGGCTTGGCAATACAGGGAAATCATGGCTATCAACAGTTGGTTGAGTAATGTCCGACATTGGTAGCTATGTGGGACTCGTGGTGGTATGTCCGGTGAGATGTATGGGAATAATAGAGGCCTTTGGCTCCGTGACTTTGGATGATGTTGTGGTATCATCAGGTGCAACGGTTGTTGGTGTCCTGGTGGGGGTAACATGGTGAAAAAACTTTAACTGTGACATTTGTATGCAGGAAAATATGGCAAACTATCAAAACAAGATACCAGGCAAGAAGGCCTGAAAATCCTATCACTGGTGCATTGTGACTTGAATGGTCCCATGGAACCGATAGTCAGAGAACATTATAGATATGTGTTGAATTTCGTAGATTCAGGTTTAATAATTGTTTATTTTTTTAAAGAAAAATCTGATACTCTGTTAGCAATTAAAAAATATTTAGCCGACATGGCTCCCTATGGTGAAGTAAAGTATATTTGCTCTGACTGTTTGGAATTTTTTTTTTTTTTTTACACGGTGGTCACCACTTATCAAGGCCCGGAAGCCACTCAGGGATAAGGATTATTGCAAGTACAGTACGTTAGTGTGGAGATTTGATGAAGTGTTTACTTAAGGGGGCAGTTCATTAGGAATTTGTTAACGTTGGACTTGAAGACATCCAAGTTGTAGTCAGGTGGGAAGCAGGCAGATGGAACAGAGTTCTACAGGCGTGCAGTTCTAAGAAAGAAGCTTTGTTCATGGAATCCACATTTTGATTTAGGCACAGATAAAGAGTGGGGGAAATTTTCACAGTGGATTCAGCTAGACGGGTGTTTTTCGTGAAAGATTGGCGAGGGGGGACCAGAGATTGGAGTTCAGACGAGCACCTGCCATGGAAATAACGATAAAACAAGGATAGGCTCGCAACGTCTCTTCTGTGGGAGAGAAGTTGCAGGGTAGAGAAAAGGGCATCCCCCACTAAGCCACGAAGTCTATTTTGTACTATGTCAAGGCAGGATAGGCTGTTTTTAGCAGCTCCTGCCCAGATGTGGCAGCAGTATTCCATCCTTGGACGTACTTGGCTTTTATATAGATAGAGAATTGCATCAGTAGTGAGATATCTTCTGGAGCGGTAGAAGGATCCCACGATCTTTCCAGCGACCTTGGCAACAGACTTGATGTACGTGTTCCATTTCAGATCAGGAGTAAAGGTCAAACCCAGAAGCTTGTCAAAACACGGGGCCTCTCCCAGACGAGAGCCATCCATCCCAATTGATGCCAGATGGGGATCAGAACGTTGATGATGTAAGGATAGGAGTTTGGTGTTAGATGCATTAAAGGTAACCAAAATTCACTAATAAAAACTTTGAACTTTTACCAAGCATGAAAAATCGGCCCCTAAATCGCCACACCAAAACGGGACTGTGGAAAGAGCATGGCAGACACTTTTTGAAATGGCAAGATTTCTACTTATTGAATCAAAACTCCCCAAAAACCTCTGGACGTACGCACATATGGCGGCTGCCTATACATGCAACAAGTGCTTTAACAAAACACTATCTAAAACCCCATATGAAGTTTTCTGTGGTAGAAAACCAAATTTTAGCAGAATTCATGTATTTGGTTCAACTTACTTTGCATATATTGATAAAAAGAGTAAATTGAATATTAAAACCGATAGAGGTATATTTCTTGGATACGATAAAAACAGTACAGCCAATTTAGTATTTTTTCCAGAGAAAAATAAAATAAAAAGAATCCGATGTGTAAAAATTCACAGACACTGTGATAGTATGAACAGAACTTAGTGAACTCTCTAAGGAACAGAGTTTTAAATATAGAATCACTTCCGTTTAGGCGGGTTTTTCAGAAGCATAAAAATTGGAGCTCATATCATGACTTCTTTAACTGCGTCCTTCCTTCCATAAAAATGATAATATTTCACGGTGGCAGCGATGGTTATCTTTGTGATGCCCTACTGAACAGATGAATGTGTTAAAAACATATGAGCAACCTAAAAAAAAAAAAAAGAAAGAGAAACCAGAAAAAAACAATAACAATCCGAACAGTTATATGCTACAAAGTGTGAGTAAAATTTATTTTCATCTTTCAAATGTAAAACTTTGTGAGAAGATAAAAAAAAAAATTAAATTACAATATATATATATAACTGACGCTATGAAATTAAAAAAAAAAAAAAAAATTGGATTTAATATCGTCGGGATCTAAACATTAAAGCAATGGCTACAAATGAGCCGTCTATGTGTTGAACATCCGCAGACCTAACTTAAACATTTAGATTATTTAAGCAGCATTGTAACCTTTATTTCTCGGTCAAAAATATCCCGTTGGAAAAACAGGTTGGCCACATTTTGTTAATGTCGGGAAAAGAAGGCCTTAAAAGGTACAACACTTGGTCATTTGAAAACGAAGGCTGACAGAAATAATCCAGAAATAATTTGGTAAAAATTCGAAGAAAGATTGCAGCCACAATTAAATTTACACATTGCTCATTTTTATCTGCATCAGTAAAAACAATGGCAGTCAGAGAGTTTCGATGACTTTCTAGCTCGATGTAAATTGCAGGCATAAAGTGCAAAAATTCTGGGATATTCAGGAAACAGAGGAACGACTCATCGAGAAGGTCATGTTTGGAATGAAGCACCCAGAACTTCAAAAACAACTTCTAGCAAAGAGTGAAGATCTAACACTGCAGGAAGCTATAAACTGTGGCAGGACACATGAAGCTTCCATAGACCATATGAGACAGCTAACTGAACAAGACGAACGAAAAAAGCAAAAAATAGATGCAGTGCGATGCCAGCATTATAAACGATGAGGAAGCTCCTACCCGAGCGGAAAATGTCTGGCATGGGGTACCATATGTTTAGCTTGTGGACAAAAAAAAATCATTGGGCCAAAGTTTGTACAAGCAAAAAGGAAAACGCAGTAAGGTATGTGCCGACACGCACAACATGGAAAGAAAAAAAAAAAAAAACCCAGGACGTACAGAAGTACAAAAGAACCAGTACAAGCACCAAAACCACAGCAACCAGATGCACTCGGTTAATGCCTCTCAGAGGGAAAATGAAGGGATGCTTAACAAGTTTGAACAAATGTCTTTTGACTCTATCCAAGAACAAAGCAACAATCGAACAGAGATTTTCACAAACTTTGTAATTAAGCTTCCTAACCTCCCGGGCACCCATTTTCTGAAAGCTAAGGTTGATACAGGTGCCGAAGGCAACATACTTCCATTACATACTTTCCGGAAAATGTTCCCACACCTGATAAGTGCAGCAGGACACCTACTCCCCCTGGTGCAACAAAAGATGAACCAACTGTTTTAACAGCATATAATGGTTCTCACATTACACAGCATGGATCCATTAAAATAGTTTGTTCACACGAAGCAAAATGGAAGACACTCAAGTTCTTTGTTGTGACAACAGAAGAGCCTACTATCATAGAGCTACCTTCGACACGAGATCTTAAACTGGTAACTCTACACTGTGCGATCCAGGAAACTCTAGTCTCAATAAGATCAACACAGGATCTGATAAAAATGTACTCAGACCGTTTTGACAATATCGGCAATTTTGAGGGTGAATATCACATTGTCCTGAAACCAGACAACCACCCTGTTATACATGCACAGAGGAAATGTCCCAAGAAATCCAGACCGAGTTGGAGAATATGGTGAAACAAGGCCTTATACAAACAGTAACCGAGCCTACAGAATGGCTCAACAGCTTGGTCTACATGTGTAAAGGCAATGGAAAACTCCGCCTGTGTTTAGATCCGAAAGATTTAAACAAGGCCATCATGAGATGCCATTACAAGACCCCAACAATGGAAGAACTTGCACATAAACTCTCTGGTGCCAAATATTTTTCTAAATTGGATGCGAAAAATGGATATTGGTCTATCAAACTTGATGCAGCCTCACAACTGTTGACTATTTTCAACTCCCCTTTTGGAAGATTTTGTTTCCAATGGATGCCATTTGGTCTGGTGATGAAGAAGACAGACATGATCCTGGAAAAGTGTCCTGGAACTCTAGGGCTGATCGATGATGTCATTGTCTTTGGAGAAATCCAAGGAGAGCATGACAAAAATCCTTCATAACTGAATGAGAATTGCACAGAAGGAAGGACTTGGTTTCAACCGTGGAAAGCATGTTATCAATGAGAAACAAATTCACTTTTTTGGTGCAATTTACGACCAGAATGTTATCCACCCTGATTCCAGCAAGGTAACAGAAATAAAAATGTTACCTAGTCCATTGAACACCACTGACCTGCAGAGGATGCTGGGAATCATCACATATATGGCACCTTTCATTCCACACCTGTCAGATCTCACAGCACCTTTAAGAAATCTCCTAAAAAAGGAGTACCAGTGGACAGAAAATCATCAGAGATCCCTTCAGCAAGACAAGGATCTCATTTGCAAAGATATGCTGCTGTCATACTTTGACCCTTCAAAGCAAACTGTTATCCGGGTCGATGCATCAAGTAGAGGACTTGGTGCCACTCTCCTTCAAGAAGGTAAACCCGTAGCATTTGTACCCAAATCGTATATTGCCCTGGGAAAGATATGGCACTGATGGATGGATTCTCAAGGCTACCAAACAAAAAAGCTAAAGAAGCTATTGACTTGGACCTGAGGGTAGATTTTGTTCAATTTTCAACCCAAAAAACTTGCTCAGTTAAACCAAGCAAGAAACCACACTATATGAATTGAGGGAGATTATTTTAAGAGGTTGGCCCGACACACATTGAAAATGGCATATTATTAAAATCAAACCGAATAATAATACTCAAATCAATGCAACAAGAGGTATTACAGAAAATACATTATGGACACCAGGGGATGGAGAAATGTAAACTCCAAGCAAAAAGTTATGTCTTTGGGGACAACATTAACAAAGGCATAGACAACATGGTACAACAATGTACCATTTGTCAGCAGCACCAAAAAGCGCAGAGTGCTGAACCCTTGGTGTCCTACAATATTCCGGTGAGCCCATGGCAGATAGTGGCCACTGACATTTCACATTGATGGTCTCAACTTTATGCTCATTGTGGACTATTATTCCAAGTTCCCATTTGTGAGATTGCTAAAGGAGTTTTCCAGTCATAAAGTCATCAAACATACAAAGCAAATATTTAGAGAACAAGGAATTCCAGAGAAAGTGATAAGTGAGAATGGTCCACACTTCAGCTCTATTTATTTCAAGCAATTCACAAAGAATGGGGCTTTGAACATTACACATCTTCACCCAGGTTTCCGCAGTCAAATGACTTAACAGAGCACTGTCCAGGTAGTGAAATCTGCACTCAAAAAAGCTGCTTCAAGTGGTCGTGACTTGGACATGGTATTACTATGCCTGTGTTCAATTCCTCTAGATCATGCTATTCCATCACAAGGGGAACTCCTATATCAAAGGAAGCTAGCTGACAACATCCCAGTCAAATGCACCAACCAGAACACTAACAAGGGGAAGATAATGGCGCGACTGTATCAGAGACAAGAAAACCAGAAGATATACCACGGTCAACATGCAAAAGATCTGCCCTGACTGCACATCGGACAACCTGTACATGTGTTAGATAAAGAAGCAGGTGAGTGGTCCGCTGCACTTGTCACAAAAATGGGCCAAGAACCGAGGTCGTATATAGTACAGATCCCTTCCGGAAAAACTCTGCGTCGAAATCGTCAGCACCTTAGAGTAGACTCCACCGGAAGCACATTACGTCCAGAGGTACACTCCACTGAGGTTTCTCAGCAGCCTGCCAGAGACTGCTCATCCAGTATAGAAACAAACAACACACAAAGGCAACAGTCACCTGTTAAACAAATACCCTATGGGGTAACAGACTTATACAACCACACAACCACCAGATGTGGACGTATTATCAGACCCCCAAAAAGAATTAGAGATGAAACAATTACTGATTGACTTTTCTTATTTATCTTTGATTTTGTCTTATCGGTTTATAACTATTTTCATTTTTTTATCTTTTCATCGAATTATTGAAAGAAGGGGGATGTGATAGTATGAACAGTTACCTCCCCTTAGCGAACTCTCTAAGGAACAGAGTTTTAAATATAGAACCACTTCCGTTTAGGCGGGTTTTTCAGAAGAATAAAAACTGCAGCTCACATCATGACTCCTTTAACTGCATCTCATGCGTTGTTGTCCTTCCTTCCATAAAAATGATAATATTTTAGGCACATTTAATTTTAAAGATGAAATCCCGTCATATGAAAAGGATCGGTAATTCTTTTTTGGCATGTCAGCATGCCAGCACACCAAAAAGTATGCCACACGCTAAATTTAATTCCGTGATAAAAACAACTTTCTACAGACCCCCCCCCATTTTTACATTTTTATCTTGCGAATAAACATAAAATTATATATTAAAAACCGCATTTATTATTTTTAAAATTCAACAACGAAGTTGAAGTCAATGTTTTCGATTGTAAAACAAAACTATTTTTTTGATAAATCTGTGTGAATAAAGAATAAAATTGAATAAAGTTTATTTTTACAAGAATGGTTAGACATTTACCTAGCGAATAAGTATAAAAATACATATGAAAAACCGCGTTTATTATTTTATAAAAATTAAAATTATGTACCGGGTATGAAGTTAGCTTCTTTTTTTTTCTTAAACGAAACTGACTTTGAAAAAATTGTGTTTGACGTACTGATGAATTATTTATTATTATTATATATATAAAATGAACTCATTTTTTCCCTATGATTTTGACCTTAATTTCATGCAAATGTAATATGCACAAACTGCAGCACAATATCTGAGATCTGTTATAGGCATATTACCTCTCCACTTCCTCGATAATCGTAGATTCTTATATGTTTTCTGCTGAGAGTTTACTGCCACAATCGGTTAAAATCAATGGAAGTAGTAAAATATTTTCTCTCTAATTAATTCCTCCTTCCCCTGCCACCACTTACACCGTTTCCGGGATCGTTCACAAGGGACAGTTAATGAAGGAACACCGGTTTGGGTGTTCTTTACTTCATAGTTGCTTAAAAAATCTGGAATGGAATTTTAATGTTCCTTTTCGTTCTATGCTTTCTACTAGGTGATGCCATTTTTTTTCGCTTTTTAAAAAATTTTGTTTTGTAGTTGCTTAAAAAAACTGGAATCGAATTTTGAAGTTCCTTTTCGTTCTATGCTTTCTACTGGGTGAAACGCACCATGGAGTTAACTGAATCGAAGGGTTATTTATGCCATTGTTTTTCGCTGTATTTTTTTGTTTTTTGTTTTTCCAAACACGTTCATCATTTTTTTCATTTTTTTTTTGCTTTTTGATTTTCCGATTTCTTTTTAAAGAAGTTTTATGTTTGTTCGCTATTTTTTTTTTGTTTCGGTTTTTCTGATTTTTTTAGGAAGTTTAACATCGTTTTTTTTTTTTTTTAAATATTTAAACAGGGTTATTACTTTGTTTATGTTTTTACTGTACCCCCCCCCCCTTACACACACACCTCCAAACACCCGGGCAACGCCAGGTACCCCCGCCAGTTTTTTTTATAAAGAATAAAATTGAATAAAGTTTATTTTTACAAGAATGTTTTGACATTTACCTAGCGAATAAGCATAAAAATATATATGAAAAACCGCGTTTATTATTTAAAAAAAAAAATATCAAAATTATGCACCAGGTATGAAGTCAGTTTTGTTTAAGAAAAAAAAAAAAAGAAAAAAAAAGAAGCCGGTGCATAATTTTGATTTTTTAATAATAATAAACGCGGTTTTTCATATTTATTTTTATGCTTTTCGCTAGGTAAACGTCTAAACATTCTTGTAAAAATAAACTTTATTCAATTTTATTCTTTAAAAAAATAATTCATCAGTACGCCACACAGAGATTTATCAAAAAAAATTAGTTTTGTTTTACAATCAAAAACATTGACTTCAACTCTGTTGTTCGATTTTAAAAATAATAAACGCGGTTTTTAATATATAATTTTATGTTTATTCGCAAGATAAAAATGTAGAAATAAGGGTTTTTTTTTCTGTAGAAAGCTGTTTTTATGACGGAATTAAATTTAGCGCGTTGCATACTTTTTGGTGAGCTGGCGTGCCAAAAAAGAATTACCCGAAAAGGATGAAATTCTATTTCCTCAAATTTTAAAACAAATGAAGACAATGAAGATGACGTGGACAAGAGTATCCATCATGATCATCATGATCACCATGATCATCATGATCAATATGAGGATGATGATGTTAAAGTCGAAAGATACCCCAAAAGAAATAGAAGACGGCTCAATTTTTTTCTGGTCGACAATATGAAAGATTATCAAATCGACTATTGCTATTCCATGGGAAATATGCCAAAAAGCTTTAACGAAGCAATTAATTCAGAACATTGTGATCAATAGAAATTAGCAATGAAAAACGAAATAGATGCTTTGACAGAAAGTAATACATATTTGGTAGTACCTCTCCCAAAAAATAAACATATCATTTCTACAAGATGGCTATTTACAAAAAAGACTACAGCACCAGGCTTTGAACAGTACGAAGCTAGATTTGTTGCTAAAGGGTACTCTCAGATTTACGGTATAGAATATTTTTCTATGTTTTCACCGACCATAAACTTAACAACAATCAGAATTTTACTGCAAATCGCATCACAATATGACCTAAACATCCATCAAATAAACATAAAAAACGCTTATTTGAATGCCTCAATAGACTGTGAAATTTATATTACCCCTCCTGAAAGAGTGCTTCTAGGTTCTCATTCCACTTGAATTGGGTGGTTGGTTTAAGAAGTTCCCTGAATAGTAAAATGTGATCTGTCATGCTGAAAGCATAAGACATTTGGTTAGTGAGACCAAAACATGAACGAACGTTGGTGATGTTTTTTGGTGTCGGGAAATCCAGAATTGCCTGTAGATACTTCCTACATGGACAGACATCATTCTTGTTGATTGATCTCGAATCCAGCAAATTCAACATTTGTTCTGAGAATAAATTTGTCCGGGTTAAGTGTGACACCATTTCTTCTACAGATGTCAAGCCAGTTTACAGTGTGAAAAAAGCTTTCTGCCAAGTCATCGGCTCATAAGAAAGCATTGTCAACGCACTTCGCCTTGTTTGGTATGTCTGTGACAATCTCATCATAGTGTCATGTATATCTGTCATCGGAAACAATGTAGCTTTGTGGTGCCATCCTGTATCGATATTGACCCCAAGAGAGTGATAAATGTGGTAAAATGGCGATCTTCCTCACAGAGGGATACACTGTGGTAACCGTTCCATGCATCAAGTCTTCTTTTTACCAAATGGCACTGATCGCACTCGAAGGAATGGCGATGATCGCACTCGGAGGAATGGCGATGATCGCACTCGGAGGAATGGCGATGATGTGTGATGCAGTGCACAAGTTGTATAGGCATTTCGGGCTTGAAGATTGACTGCGCATCTTGGTTGTTTTTCCACATCAGGTGACAGGTTCGCCAATTGGTACTAATTCAATGACTCCCAACTGTGCGTCTCTGTCGAGTCCTTTTTTGCCTTCTTCCCACCAATGTATGGGAACTGGTACAAGCATATGATGAGCTACAGGCCCGGCATATATGAGCTTTAGCGATGGGCAGTCTATCATAGGTAATGTTTGATGTTCACATGTGTTGAATATGCTGGCACCATAGAAATCAAGAAGGCACTGTTGAAGCTTCACATGGTTTTCCTTAGTTGCTGTGTATGGGAGTGCTGTTGGTGGTGGAGAACAACGCAATGGGCATCCGCAAGTTGCCCTCTCTGTCTCATCTATGGTGACAGCATTTCGACTGTATGTCATGTGTAGTAGGGAAATCAGGAGCAATCAAACCAAGATCTGCACAAGCTCCGCTGCTTAGGAATAGTTTATCTGACAATGGGGTGATATACGTCATTTGTCTCGTGTCTGACCTGAAAGAGTTAAAGACAGAACGGTTAGAATTACACAATGTTTATTTCTTAAGTCATTTATCTCTTTAAAGTTCTCATCAAATTACAATGTATTAAATATTTAAAGTTTTAGAAGCTACTTAAGTTTAGACACAACCAGAACAGAGAAAAATCAAGTTGGTATATATATATATATATATATATATATATATATATATATATATATATATATACTAGCAGTTCAGCCCAGCTTTGCTTGGGCCCTATGTACTGTTCATAACTTGCCTATATGTGAATACACTTTATATAAGATTTCAAATGTTTAGACCAAAATTTGTCTGAGTAATTTTGTAGAGACTGCAGAGGTCAATTTTTAAAAAAACTTTGACCCCAATTTTAACCCCTTAACATTTATTATTTTGGTCTCAAATCAAAATACAAAGTTTTACCCATGGCCAAGTTACCTACATCTAAAATTTCAAGTTTTTAGACCCAAAATTGGCGGAGGAATTTGGTAGAATCTGCAAAGGTCAACTCTTTCAACTTTGACTGTTTGAAAGCCAACTTTTCGCCTCAAAACTGATTAAAATGCTTGCCGCATGTCTGAATATGTATTATGTATAAATCTCAAATGTTTAGACCCATTATATATATATATATATATATATATATATATATATATATATATATATATATATATTAATTTAGGAAGACTCGTCCATAGAAAACTCGTTTATTTTTTAGGTAGGAAAACTGGTCCTTATTGAATAACTATCGATTGAAAACACATTTTATGACCGTTCTTGAAAAAGATATAGTCTTTAAAAGAGAATACACTCCATAATATTAAAAAAAAAATATTTTTACTTGTTTACTGTTGTTTTAAAAAAGATAAAATGGATTTTCCTCGGTGTTTATTTTCTACCTTGCTTTGTAGGTTTTTAGTGGTTCAACTTATTTTCAAGTGTTAAAAAGAAAAAAAAAAACAAGTACTGTCGAGTGTTACTTTAGAGAAAAAATGGCCGACATGAGAGAATCGCAGTTTGGGAGTTTCGGTAATCACTCAAAAATAGAAAATTAAACAAAAAAAAAAAAAAGGAATTTGGTGCTTATGCACTTATGTTACCATTATTTTTGTTTAATGACAGCGAGTGTTAATAATTAACTATAACTATAATCTCCGGACCCAAAAAATTATCCATCCAAAAAAAGCATAAAAAATCATATAATAACAAAATAATCCGCAAACCTCAAAGTTCAAGCCCAAATAAAAAATATCCATTCCAAAAAAAAAAAAAAAATAAAAATAAATAAATAAAAAAAAAAATAATCCGAAAAAGCGCAAAGTACAAGCCAAAATAAATAAATAAATAAAAACTAGGCCACACACATGATGTTTCTGACAAAGGGTGAAGAAAAAGCTGCTTCCCAGGTCGGTAGTACTTCGTGAGATGTCGGAAATTTTCTGTCTCTATGTCTATCCTTGCGGCCATGTCACTAGTAAGGGTGCTGGAGGTAAACGTTTTCATCTGGGCTGACGTTAACCGCCTCATAGTCAGGGACCCGAACCTTGGATTAACCACTAAGGAGGCTGTCCTATCAGCAGGTGCAAAGTACTGGGGCTGCTGTATTGCCATTTGGTGAATGGATTCTGGACCGTGCAGTAGTTTCTGGTGGGGCCTCTCAATGCCATACTAGTGGATAATTGTTATGGCTTTACCTTATCATGTTATGGCTTTACCTTATCATGTTATGGCTTTACCTTATCATGTTATGGCTTTACCTTATCATGTGCTACAAAAAAAAAAAAAAAAAATTCCCGTCTTTCCTCTTACTTTCCCTCTCTGTTCTGCTCTAACCAAGTATACTGACCTGTTCTACAAATCCCAAAATCCTCAACATGAAATATCTCAAAGAAAATACGAATAAACCTAGAACCCCATCCTCCAACGTAGACCCCTACTACCATGTTTCCTTCTCCAACATCAGGGGTCTACGTTCTAACCTTCCAGAGGTTGAAACCCAATTATAGGAGACGAAACCTGACATATTCTTTCTAAGTGAAACTGGAATAGGGACGACCACCTCTCTAGATGAGTTCATAATTAAAGGATACTCTAACTTAACATCTAAATCTGACCCCCAAGATCGCCACGGGCATGGAATATGTGCTACATTAAAGATGGCTTCCTGTGTGGCAGGGATATCTCCAGAGAAGACCCTAATCTACCTTATATGTGCTTCCGGGTTGCACTTGCTTACACCACCGCATTTATATTTGCCCTCTATCGCCCCCACAACAGCGAAGTTACTGTCTTTAAGAGTATATCAGAGAAAATTGACCACATCCTGTCTGCTCATCCTTCGGCTAACATTCACATTTGTGGTGACTTCAATGTCCATAATGTGGAATGGCTGACCCACTCAAATAAGACTGATGATGAGGGGAGGTTCTGTCATGATTTTGCCATTACCTATGACCTCACTCAGATTGTTCGCGAGCCCACCCGTGTGCCCGATACTACCGGTTAGTATGCAAGCCTTCTAGACCTTTTTCTCACAACTTCCCCTGAGCTGTGTTCATGTTCCATTCTATCTCCTCTGGTATCCTCCGATCATCAGTTAAGATAAAAATGAAATATAATAAATCTACAGATGTACCTCTCCACCGTACTGTATACCGATACTCTACGGCGGACTGGGATAGCTTCCGTACATTCATATCTGATCTCCCTCTTCATTCCATGTTTAAAAAGGATGTGTCCTCTATAGTATTAGACCTGATCGAATGGTTACTTGTAGGCATAGACCAATTCATACCATCCAAAAAATTCCAACAAAAACCTAACAGCCAGCCATGGTTCTCCCCTGAATGTGCTGCTGCCATCGCACACAGAAATCACTTTTTCCATAGCTACCAACGTAATAGATGCACTGAAACTAAAGCTGCTTTCAGGACCGCCAGCAACCACTGCAAAAGAGCAATAAAAATGCAAGAGAACTATATGCTCAATCCGTTAAATCTAAAGTAGCTGAGCAGCGGCTTGGTTCCCACCAGTTCTGGCAAATAGCAAATAGGATCCTGAACAGAAACGTGCGTTCTATCCCAACCATTATAAATGGACCAGAGGTAATCTCGACAGCATGAGACAAGGCCAAACTATTTGCCAAAAACTTTGCGGCAAATTCTACCCTGTGCGACGAAGGCCATCAACTCCCCGTATTTCCTCCTATAACAGACAACACACTATGCAACATACAAATATCTGTGCGTGAGGTCGCTAAGCTAATCAAGAACCTTGACTCTAGTAAAGCAACTGGTTCTGACGGTATTCTAATTATAGTGTTAAAAGAATTACAACCAGAACTTGCCCTCATACTTACAAAACTGTTTAAGCGTTGCCTTAAGGAGAAGTGCTTCCCAACACCCTGGAAAACCTCATCAGTATGCCCTGTATTTAAGAATTCAGGTGATAAGTCATCTCCCTCTCAGTACAGACCAATAAGTCTCCTGTGTGTCATGAGTAAGTTGCTGGAATCCACAATAAATAGAGAAGTAGTCAACCACCTCAGCAGAAATAACCTTCTTAGCGATACGCAATATGGTTTCCGTTCTGCTAGATCTACAGCAGATGTGCTAACAGTTATATCTCATAGGATTAGTGAATCTCTCGACAAAGGCTTAATTTCTAGGGCAATTGCTCTTGACATATCAAAGGTCTTCGATAAGGTTTGGCATAAAGGCCTACTACGCAAGATTTCCAGCTACGGTATGACTGGAAATGTTTTCTCGACCATTAAATCATTTCTCTCCAATAGGCTCATAAGAGCTCATAATGTTTGATGGGCAGAAATCAGAGGCCCACAGTATTAATGCTGGAGTCCCTCAGGGGTCCATACTGGGCCCAACTCTCTTCCTGATCTACATCAATGATCTCCCAAAACACATACTAAAATCTTTCGTTGACATCTATGCTGATGACACGACTATCTATGGCAACACATCAAAGGCCGTAAATGATGATGTTCTCTCTAATTCTCTCTCCTCTGATCTTGAGTGCGTGGTACAGTGGGGGAAGAGGTGGCTGGTTACTTTTAATGCATCTAAGACCAAGCTCCTATCTCTACATCATAAACGCTCTGATCCCCTTCTGGCATCAATTGAAATCGATGGCTCTCGTCTAGGGGAGGCCCCATGTTTTGATAAGCTTCTGGGTTTGACCTTTACTCCTGATCTTAAATGGAACACATACATCAAGTCTGTGGCCAAGGTCGCTGGGAAAATGGTAGGATCCTTCTCCGCTCCAGAAGATATCTCATTAATGATGCAATTCTCTATCTGTATAAAAGCCAAGTACGTCCAAAGATGGAGTACTGCTGCCACATCTGGGCAGGAGCTGCTAAAAACAGCCTATCTTGCCTTGACAGAGTACAAAATAGACCGTGGTTTAGTGGGGGATGCCCTTTTCTCTTCCCTGCAACCTCTTTCCCACAGAAGAGACGTAGCGAGCCTATATTTGTTCTATCGTTATTTCCAGGGCAAGTGCTCGTCTGAGCTTATTCTCTGGTCCCCCCTCGCCAATCTTTTTCAAAAAACACCCGACTAGCTGAAACCACCATCAATAATTTTCCCCACTCCTTACCTGTGCCTAAATCAAAACGTATATTCCATGAACAAAGCTTCTTTCTTAGAACTGCACGCCTGTGGAACTCTGTTCCGCTTGCCTGTTTCCCTCCCGACTTCAACTTGGATGTCTTCAAGTCCAACACAAACAAATTCCTGATGAACCGCCCCCTTAAGTAATGACACTTTATCAATTCTCCAATGCTATTACTACACTATCCCATTGATTACTGTACACACAATAACCCTTATCCCCGAGTGGCCCTTGGGCCTTGATAAGTGGTGAACACCATGTAAAAATTAAAAAAAAAAAGACAAAAATTCTTTCCTTGTAAACATAATAGTTCCTATTTACAATGACTCCCCACGAGACAGAGTTAGACACCAGGGTCGTTTTTTAACGTGGAGAAAAGGAACAAAAATAAAAATTGTCTCAGTCGTGAAGGATTTCTCCTCCACTGACAGAGAACAAGAAATTGAAGTGCAGCATCTGAAGAACAGATGGTATTTATTTGCTCCCCCACTGAGCAAATTAGGCACAAGGCCGTTTTTAATGTGAGGTAAAAACCAGCTCCCCTAAAAGTAGGCAAAAAGGGGGCACTCTGGTTACCAAAAATAATAATTGTCCCAGTATAGAGGGTTTCCCCTCCATTGACTGGTACAAATTATCTTAAGTGCAGCATCTGAAGAACAGATACTACACTTTGATCTTGTTTATATATTTTATTAAGAAAGAAAAAATTGAACATAAAAAACGTACAAAAAATTCAATTCAACAAAATTAGGCACAAGGCCCTACAAGAAATTGGGAGGGGGAGGGTACAGGGTCTTTTTGACTATGTAACAGATGAGACTTTGAAGTCTTACTCTTGACTGGCAACATTTACCAAAATACCTCAATCACTCTGTGGATCCTAATCTAACTAATAACCCCAGCGTTCAATGTAAAATTTAACTATGTACAATTTGTATATTCATTTCTGTATGTTGTGTGTGCATTTTTTTTTTTTTTTTTTTTTTTTTTGTGTGTGTGTGTATGTGTGAGAAAATAAAGTTCGATTTCATTAGAAAGAGTTCTTGAATTAATTGGCATAAAATGTTCGTGGAGTGGGAAAAAACTAATGAAAATGTTCATTTCAAAAATAAGGAAAAAACTACTAATGTGTTGTTAGTAAGACCCCCCTGTACTATTCTATGTGGCTAGATCCCCCACTGTTTTCCGGGGAACCGAAAACAAGCAGAGCATCCCTAATGGGGTTTGGGGAAGTGGCCTTAATGGAGGTGGGAGAAAATAAAGCAACGGATGGAGGGGGTAGGAAGGTGACCTCTGAGTAGGGGGGTGACCGGGGGCATCAGAAAATAAAGATGAGGAGCAGGGGGGTTGGGCAGACTCAGAGGTTCTCTAATACCAAAAAATAAAATCAGGAACAGGATCTCATTTGTACCACCAGTCAAGAGTTACTTTACTGAACTTATAATGCTAACCTAGGCGGGATGGGTTCCGTAGGACCCAGCACCGCCCATGCCATGCCTAAGGAGGGAACACGTATTGAAACTTGGCTCCTCGACGGATGCACAAACTAGTGCTGTGCACCCACCTCTTGTCAAATTCCACTCTAGGCAACCCCTTCCAATCGCATCTGATCTTTACTTTAAGCAAATGTTTAAAGTAAACGATCAGATCCCGATCAGGAACAGATGTCCCTTCGTAGACCAACTTGAGGCGCGCGATCCAAATGGTCATGCGCGCTACTGCTAGGATCGCCAGGAAAACCAAACTTTCCTCCCTGGGGAACGGCGGCTCCATGTTGTACACAAAAGTTCCTACGTCGAGATCGAGCAGACACTCGGCATCGATGCGAGCTGCTACCCCCTCGACGTACTTTAATAGGGGCTGTATCCGGCTGCAACTAAAAAACGCGTGCTCGATTGTTTCGGGCTCGCGTTCGTCACAGCACGGACAGAAGCGACTGGTATGTTCTTTATACCGGAAAAGTACGTCGAAGAGGGGCAGCGCATTTCGGACCAGTCGCCAAGTCAGGGAGAATTCCGAATTATTCAGAACCTACCGTCCCGGCGCCCAACACCATTGAGAACGGACAACCTCCATCGACCATCCCATCCGCCTACAAAGTGGATCCTTCGCGGTCCCCTCCACTAAATCCCGATACAGTTTCTTCCTTGGCTGATCGAGGACATTGGTCCCCGGCAAAGCTCTAAGAGCGGTTCGGCATTCGGAGAAGAACTTGGACTCCCCCTTCGGTCTACGACGACCTTCTACCGAAGGGTTGGGTTTGAGATTGGGAAACGAGTTCTCAACCACAGGGACCCAAGGAGCGTCTCCTTCAAGTGAACGACCCAGGAAAGCCAATCTCTCGGCGTTTCTATGACACAAGAGACTGGGCTGACCCAGGCCTCCCTCGCTCGGACTTTGAACACAGACCTCTCTGCAGACATAATGCTTACCCTCGTTCCACAAAAGTGAATCGAGGCGCCCTTGTAAGCGGGTTAGTCGTTCTGCAGGGAGAGGAAGTACAGACAAACGGTAAAGGATGAGCGGAAAGACGTATGTAGCACACGCCTCCGCCCGACCCTTCAAGGACAATTTCCTTCCAATCCAAGTCTTTACTGACGATTTGACCTTAGACTGTACTTCCGACCAATTCTTTTCCAGCTGAAGTCCCGGTCCAAACCAGACACCGAGAATGCGGACCGGTCCATCGGTCCAGCTGAAAATACCTGGAAGCGAGTTTACCCCGGTCCAGGCCCCCAACCGCAGGCCAACAGACTTGCTACGGTTGAAGATGGCCCCTGTTACTTCTTCGTATCGAGCGAGCGCCTCGACCACCGCTTGAACGTCCGTGAGGCAAGACACGAACACGGTGACGTCATCGGCGAACGCGGAAACCCTGGCTCGTGTGCCTCCAGGGAGAGCTATTCCGCGCAGGACTGGTGTAGCCGCCTCATCCCTTAACTTGCGAAGGAGGGGTTCCAACGCCAGGACATACAACAGAGGCGACAGCGGACAACCCTGTCGCACCGACCGAGAGACAGCGAATGACTCCGACAGCTTACCGTTGATCTGCACCGCTACCGTCGGCCTGTCATACAGAACAAAGATCCACTTGCGGAAGTCCGGATTAAATCCGGCAGCCTCTAGCACAGATCCTAGGAACCGATGGTCGACCCTATCGAATGCCTTGGACTGATCCAAACTGATCAGCGCGGCTTCGGCGTCGTCTTCTGTCCCCTCTATGATCGAGCGTATCAAGTGCAAATTGTCTTGAATCGATCTCCCCTTCACAGCATAAGTCTGGTCCGGTTCGATCAAGTCAGTGATGACAACCTGCAAGCGATTCGCAAGAATCTTTGCCAAAATCTTTAACTCTGTGTTTAGCAGAGTCAAGGGCCTAAAATCATCAAAGTTTTCCCTCCCACCATGCAGTTGACCTTTCCTCAGCAATGTGATCACACCCTTGGTCACCTGTCCAGGGATGGAACCCTGGGCAAACCAATGGTTGAACATATCCTTCAGAATAGGGACCAACATGGGCGACAGCCTCAAGTAAAACTCGTAGGGTAAACCATCAAGCCCCGGGGATTTGTTATAGCCGACCTGCTTCAACGCAGTAATGACCTCATGTTCAGTAATAAGACCATCACAGCTAGCCGCCCGAGCCGCCGTGAGGCGGGGCGAGTCAGCCAAATAGCTGCCAAACTCATCAACCCTGAGTCCGGGTAGTTGGGTGAAGCGCACCGATAGATGCTCCCGAAACCCCTCGCAGATCTCCCGAGTCGATACTAAAGGGTGTCCTTCCAGGTTATGTACTTTACGAATGTACCCATCCGAACCGCGCCTTAAAGCAGCCTTACGCTCAACAGCGTCAACATTCACAGCCTCGTTAGAAACTTTGTTTAACCTAGCCCTAACTACTTGACCTTCATACCGCTCGCTAGCCAAGCGGTTGAGATCTTGTTTAGCTAGTACTAACTCTAGGGGGTCCCCCCCCCTCCACCGCCCGGGTCAGCTTATCCTCTAAACGCTTCTTTGCCTTAGCCTTATCTATCGCGAGGCGTTGGCTATACTGGACAGAGAAGCGCCTAATTTTGGCCTTGAGACTAACCCACCACTTACTCCCTGTAACCGCCCCCACTAAAGCCCGCTGAATTAGCTCAGTGACCTTCAACCGGTAGTCCTCCAGCTCCAACAAGGTGCTGTTGAACTTCCAGTATCCGGCCAGTTTAGGCCTAGCACTTAAGCTCAAACGGGCCATAACAAGTTTATGGTCCGAGTGTCCTAGCAAGTGGAACGTGGGGCAAGATAGGAAGTCTACATCGCCTCTTCTAACTAACATCCGATCCAAGTAAGTGCTTGGATGGGAAGGCACTACAGGATGCCACGTCCACATCTCCCGCCCTGGATGATCCAGACGAAATCTGTCGACGAGATCGCACGAGGCCATCAGGTCAGACAGACTGCTGTCACACCACGCCGACCCGCTAGTCCCCCCGACCTTATCTATTTTGGGATCAAGGATTGCATTCCAATCCCCCATTAAAACTAACCGTTCCGGATCCACTAAGAAGCCCTCCAACCGTCGAAAAAAGGTTGCCCTCTCTACAGCAGCATTGGGAGCATAAACAGCAACAATCCGAAAAACACTACAATTAACAGCAACATCAACAACAAGCGCCCGCCCGTCCTCGCCTGCGTGAACAACATTCACCGACGCTGACAGGGTGCGACTCACTAGCAAGGAGATTCCACGACTATAGGTATTGCCATATGCTGAGTAGACATCGTAATCGTTTACCAGCACCTGACAATCCCCGTCACAAACAAAGTGGGTCTCCTGGATAGCGGCAATATCTACCTTGAGGGACACCAAGTCTCTCACAACGCGCGAGGCCTTGCTTCGACACCTGATGCCCCTCACATTCAATGTAGCCAAGTTCAAAGACATGATCACTTACCTCAAGCACTGTCACAGACGGGTCTGAAATCCTGGGCAGTGAGGACATGGCAGGCCTGGCCAAGGCTGCCGGTAAGTAAATCCGATGAAGGTGATCCATCCTTGGCCACGCCCCCCACGTCCAGGGGGAAGGTTAGTTTGAGTGCCCTGTATAGCGATGGGTGTACATACATGGGGATTCTACCCTCACATTTAAAGAAAATGTTGGTCAGTGAAGGATGGTCCCTATCCACCAGCTGCTGGCCTGGGATTGCATTCTTCGCTGCCTTAATCATTGCCCACATTCCTCCAGTCCTAGCGTCCTTGTTGACCCTAACGAAAGTGGTCAACAAGGGAGCGTCCTTGAATTTAGTGGGGTCTGTTACTAGGTCTCCACCGACTTTTTCAAAATTTTTAAGTTTATTGTACCGGACCTTCTGTTGTCCTTTAAGGTCCGGAGCCGGTTGGAGAGGGTCTGTTTCACAAATCCTGCTTCCTGGCAGGAAGGGGAGCTTTTTGGTCCGTTCAGTGCGGACTTTGGGAGTGGGGAAGGGGATCTCTTTTGGTTGATGGGGAGGCTGAGCGCTTGGGGAGGGGGTAGCCTGCTCGTTTTCTTCTTTTTGGCTCCTGTCACGGGATGAGGGGCGGGAAGAGTTTCTTGGGGCCTTTATAGGAGAGGGGGAAGGTTGTTCGGGTTGCTGGGGTGTTGGGATCACAGGGGGCTCATCCTGTGTTGTTGTTGCGAGGGAGTCCTTCTCAGTCTCAGTGGGGGTAGGAGGGTTTGCGCGTGTCTTGCGGCTTTTCCTCCTCCTGGCCCTCCTGATCTCTGTTGCGCTCAGGGCCATAGAGACTGTTGTTGTCTCTTCCTCTGCCTCTGACGCGGCCTCCTCCTCAGATTCTGGTAGTTTCCTCTTGTTTGAGGAGGAGGGTGTCTGTGTGTCCATTTTCTCCGTCTCGCTCTTCGGTTGTTCTTGGTCTTGGGTGACTGTCTGCAAGGATGGCTGTTTGTTGATCTTGCCTTTCTTTACGACCGTCACCCAGCCTGTCGGTGCCTCTGGAGGATTTGCGGCCGGCGCGGGAGCAGCGGCTTGATTTGTTGTCACGCTTGTTCCCGCCGCTTTTGTGGGCTTCTTCCCTCCATTCCTCTTTGGACAGTCCTTCGCCATATGCCCTTGTTGTGTGCACAGCCAGCAATGAGGCCTCCTCCCTTCCACTATAAGGGAGAGTGTCCACTCTCCGAACTTGAGTGTGGCTGGGATGGCGTAGAATCCAGCCTTGTCCAGGACCATCTGTACTTTGTAGTCCCCGGTCATGATGTTTCTTAATCCGCGGACCGGGGTGACTTCCTCTACGTCTCCATACTGGCTTAGGATAGCCCCCAGTTGTTTGGCCTCCATATAGCAGGGGACGTTTAGAGCAGAAACATTTGCTCTCCTCTTGTTCATATAGATGGGTTGGAGCTTTATGTTCCTGCTCTGATGGCAGGTCCTGGACAGCCTGACTGCGTCTTCGGAGGTGGGGAGCAGAACATCCCACTGTGCGTAACTCCTTCTACAGATGTAGTTGGCGGGAATGTTCTGCTCCAGCAACACGTTCATCATGGTGTCCTTGTTGACGCCCGTCAGACCCCTTGTCTTGGTGTCTGAAGTTATCAGCGAGAGCACTCTTTTCTCCAGAACTTCCACTTGACCCGGGAGGGGTTGGATGTTGTTCCCCTGGGTATACTCCTTGTAAGTGGAGTCGAAGAGTGCTCTGTAGTCTTCGGGCGTCAACTTCCCTTGCTGCTCTTTGGGGCCCCATGCCGGTCCTCCATCCTGGTGGGTGTCAGCTGGACTCGGGTTGGGGGGCGTAGCTGGTGTTGTGGGGCTCTCTCTTGTTATGGGCATTTTTGGTTTTGGAACTGGGCCGTTACCAGGCAAAGTAGGCCATTGTGTCTTTGGTGTTGTTTCGTCCTGGCTTGGTTTGCTCTCCGGGCCGCTCCCCTTTCTTATTTTCTTCCTTTGCTGGGTGGCTGTCCCCTTGGGGGATGGAGGTGTCTCCCCTTCTGGTGCCGTGTTCCCAGCTGGAGCCTTGGTGGGTACTGTCAAGGGTGTCTCTCCTTCCAGCTTGCTTTTGTTACCACTGGCCGGAGAGTCACCCCTTTTCCGTATTTGGTCCTCTTGGGGAGTGTTGGGGGGCCAATCACTGTCTTCCCCGCCGAATAGTGAGCAGATGGAGGCTATTACATCTTCGTCCAGCGCCTCGGTTTGGTCCGCGGTGCTGTTTTCCTCCTTTTCTGTTGGGGAGTCGCCCTTTGGGGGAGCGGGGGATGGGTTCCCCGGTCTTCCTCCCTTGGTTCTGCCGTCCTGGGGTGCAGCTGGTTGGCTGGGTTCTGCACTTTCCCCAGCTAGTGAGTTAACGGCAGCTTTTTCCGCTGGGTTGCCCTCTTGGGGAGCGGTTGCAGGTGCTTTTTGGGGGGTCGCCGCGGGCTGCGGCCCTACCCTCCCGCTTTCTTCCAAGGTCGCCGCGCGCCGGGGCCCTACCTTGTTTCCTGGCGCCGTCTCGCCGGGAGATGCATCAGCTCCCTCACATAGGGAGTCGTTCGCAGTTGAGATGCTGCGCATTTGGGGTGACGTACCCCTCCTGCCTGGCATCGTGGCGGTTGCACTGACCGCTGGCGCGGACCAAAGTGTAGTGGGGGAAAAGAAAACCCAGGGGAATGGAGGGGGAGGAGGGGACTTTGAAGAAATTAGAGTTTTTGACTTCCCCTCACGGGGATGTCGGGTTAGCAGCTCAGATCCCCCCGCAAGGGGGGAGAGCAGAGAAGAAAGACGCAGTGGGTGCTAGCGGGTCAGAGTGCCGCGTCGCAATTAAGAGAGAGAGGGGATAGGCATCCCTGCCCACAGAGGGGAGCAGAAACGAAGCACCCGCCCTACCCCACGTCACCCTACCCACTAACTTACCCCAACGGAAGCGAGAAAGAGAACCCTGTCTGCTCGATCCACTGGGAGAGCAGCGAAGATAGACAAAGTTTGGGCCTGGCAGGTCAGAGTGCTGCTCAGGCAATTAAGTGTTGAGAAATTAGACCATCCCAGTCCCAGTTAGACCGAAACGAAGAAAAAACAACATGCAAAAACAACAAATGAAAAAAGAAGGTCTCAACTACCAGCGATAGTGGTGTTGGTCCCGAGATTCCAGTCTCCCAAAAGAGGGGATCGGTTTCCGAGTCCAAGCTCCCACAAATGTGGAGTCGGTCCTCTAGGTCCTGACTCCCCAAAGGAGGGGGTCGGTCCTTGCTAACAAAGGTTAGTAAGAAAAAACACCTTAACCTAGCCCGAAAGCCCGGTGGTGGGTCAAGTTTAGTAACTGAGAGAACAGATGGTATTTATTTGCTCCCCCACCGAGCAAATTAGGCACAAGGCCAATTTTTAATGTGAGGAGTGAAGGGAGGGGGAAGGGAAAAAGGGGACCAGCTCCCGAGAGGTGGGAAATGGGAGCTGGTTAAAGGTCAGGCATGTGGGGTTGCCCCCACATCTGGTCTTTGCTAGTCATAGCTAGTCATAGCTTGCAGTATCTGCCGGAACAGATACTACACTTTGATCATGTCACCCGGGCCCCGGAGGGCGCGCGGGCAAGCGGCCTTTCGGCCTGTAACTGAGAGAACAGATACTACACTTTGATCTTGTCCCGAAGGCCAAGGTTGCTCCCTCAATCGAACTGCGTACAACATCGGAGCCGATGCGAATTCAACTAGTGAGTCTCATTATGTTTTTTAAATAGCCCTATTTTGAACTTTGCGTTTTGTCAGATTATTTTTTGTTGTTTGGGATGGATATTTTTTATTTTGGCTTGAACTTTGCGTTTTCTTAGATTGTTTTTTTTTTTTTTTGGGATGGATATTTTTTATTTTGGCTTGAACTTTGCGTTTTGTCAGATTGTTTTTTGTTGTTTGGGGGGGGGGATAGATATTTTTCATTTTGGCTTAACTTTGCGCTTTTTTGGGGGACGGGGGATAATTTTTATTTTGGTTAAAAATTTGTACTTTTGGGGATTTTTTTGGGGGGTGGAGATGGATATTTTTTTAGTTTGGCTTGAACTTTGCGTTTTTTCAGATTGTTTTTTTTTTTTTGTTTCAGTTGAATATTTTTATTTTGGCTTGAACATTGCACTTTTTCGGATTGTTTTTTTTTTCGGTGGGGGGAGGGGGCGATGGATATTGTTCATTTTAGCTTGAACTTTGCGCTTTTCGGATTGTTTTTTGGGGGTGGGCTGGATATTTTTTTATTTTGACTTGAACTTTGCACTTTTTCGTTTTCTTTTTGGACGGGGGAATGGATAATTTTTTTTATTTCACTTGAACTTTGCGTTTTTTTTTCGGATTGTTTTTTTGTTTGGGATGGATATTTTTATTTTTTTGGGGGATGGATATTCTTCATTTTGGCTTGAACTTTGCGTTTTTCTGTTTTTTTTTCTTTTTTGATGGATATTTTTTTATTTTGGCTCGAATTTTGCGGATTGTTTTTTTTTTTTTTTTGGGATGTATATTTTTTATTTTGCGCTTTTTCGGATTGTTTTTTTTTTTTTGGGAGTTGACGATATTTTTTATTTTGGGTTGAACTTTGCGCTTTTTCGTTTTTTTTTTTGGGGGGGGGATAATTTTTAATTTTGCTTGAACTTTGCGTTATTTTTGCTTGTTTTTTTTATTTGGGATGGATATTTTTTATTTTCACTTGAACTTTGCATTTTTTCGGATTATTATTATTTTTTTTTTGATAGATATTTTTTTATTTTGTTCGAACTTTGCGTCTTTTAAGATTGTTTTTTTGGTGGGTTCGACATTTTTTATTTTGGCTTAAACTTTGCGCTTTTTTTGGGGGGGGGGGAATGGATATTTTTCATATTGTCTTGAACTTTGCACTTTTCGGATTTTTTGGGGGGTGGGTGAGGTGGGGAAGGATATTTTTTATTTTGGCTTGAACTTTGCGCTTTTTACGGTTGTTTTTCTTTGGGGAATGGATATTTTTTATTTTGGCTTGAACTTAACGCTTTTTACGGTTGTTTTTTTGAGGGGGAGTGGATATTTTTTATTTTGGCTTGAACTTAACGCTTTTTACGGTTGTTTTTTTGGGGGGGAATGGATATTTTTTATTTTGGCTTGAACTTTGCGTTTTTTTTTTTTTGGGGGGGGGGGTGAATGGATATTTTTCACATTGTCTTGAACTTTGCGCTTTTCGGATTTTTTGGGGGGTGGGTGAGGTGGGGAAGGATATTTTTTATTTTGGCTTGAACTTTGCGCTTTTTACGGTTGTTTTTCTTTGGGGAATGGATATTTTTTATTTTGGCTCGAACTTTGCGCTTTTTACGGTTGTTTTTTTTGGGGGAATGGATATTTTTTATTTTGGCTTGAACTTAACGCTTTTTACGGTTGTTTTTTTTGGGGGAATGGATATTTTTTATTTTGGCTTGAACTTAACGCTTTTCACGGTTGTTTTTTTGGGGGGGAATGGATATTTTTTATTTTGACTTGAACTTAACGCTTTTTACGGTTGTTTTTTTGGGGGGGAATGGATATTTTTTATTTTGGCTTAAACTTTGCGCTTTTTCGGATAGATTTTTTTCTGGGGCAATAGATATTTTTGATTTTGGCTTGAATTTTGCGCTTTTTCAGAGTGTTTTTTTTGCTGTTTTGTGGGATTTCTTATTTTGGCTTTAAGTTTGCACTTTTTCAGATTTATTTTTGTGGGGGTGGGGGTGGGGGCGGATAATTTTTAATTTGGCTTGGACTTTGCGCTATTTCCGATTGTTTTTTTTTGGGGGGGGTTTATGGATATTGTTTATTTTGGCTTGAACATTGCGCTTTTTCGTTTTTTTTGTTGTCTTTTTTGATGGATATTTTTTATTTTGGGTTGAACTTTGCGCTTTTTCTGATTGTTTTTATTTTGTTTGGGAATGATACTTCTTATTTTGGCTTGAATTTACCGTTTTTTTTATTGTTTTTTGTTTTGGAGGGGGGATGGATATCTTATTTTTGCTTTAATTTAGCGTTTTTTTTTCGGATTTTTCTTTTTGGGGGATGGATATTTGTTTTTTGCTTTCCGTTTTTTGGATTGTTTTTTTTTTTTGTTTGGGATATTGTTTCTTTTTTCTTGAACATTGCGTTTTTTGGATAGTTTTTTTATGTATATTTTTTATTTTGACCTTCCAATTGTTTTTTTTTTTTTTTTTTTTTTTGGATTTGCTTGAACATTGCACCTTTTCGTTTTGTTTTTGTAGATATTTTTTATTTTGGCTTGAACTTTGCGCTTTTTTGGATTGTTTTTTTTTTTGTTTGCAATTGATATTTTTATGGTAAATATCCAGATCCGCTACTACAGAACACCGACCACTCTAATTTGTTTTTTTAAAAAGGTAATTGAGGTCGCTGACAACGAATCTGATAGTCAAACTTGGGGCAAATTTACCGTTTGCATGGTATTAACCCCCGAACAACTTTCCACCATGTTGCAGTTTCCGTGAACTTTGCGCTTTTTTGGATTGTTTTTGTTTTTGTTTGGAATTGATATATTTTTTTTTGCTTGAACTTTACTTTTTTTTGGATTGTTTTTTGAGGGAGGATGGATATTTGTTATTTTAGTTTGAACTTTTCACTTTTTCAGATTGTTTTTTTTTCGGGGGGGGGGGATGGATATTTTTTATTTTTATTCTATTTTGGGTTCTTTTTCGGATCGTTATTGTTTATTCTTATTTTATTCTGGGTTGAACTTTTTTTTGGGGAGGGGGGATATTCTTCATATTGTCTTGAACTTTGCGCTTTTCGGATTTCTTTTTTTTTTGGGGGGGGGTATTTTGGCTTGAACTTTGCGCTTTTTTGGATTGTTTCTTTTTGATTGGGATGGATATTTTTATTTTGGCTTGAACTTTGTACTTTTTCGGAGTGTATTTTTGCTGTTTTTTGGGATGAATAACTTTTATTTTGACTTTAAGTTTGCACTTTTTCGGATTGTTTTTTTTGGGGGGGGGCGGGGGGGCGGGGGGGGGGGAAGGGATAATTTTTAATTTGGTTTGGACTTTGCGCTTTTTCCGATTGTTTTTTTTTGGGGAGGTATGGATAGTTTATTTTGGCTTGGACATTGCGCTTTTTCGTTTTTTTTTTTTTTTTTTTGGCTTGAAGTTTCGGATTGTTTTCTTTTTTTTTTTTCGGATGGATATTTGTTATTTTGGCTTAAAGTTTGCGCTTTTCCGGACTTTTTTTGGTGGGGGGGGGATTGATTTTGGCTTGAGCTTTGCGCTTTTCCAATTGTTTTTTTTTGGGAGGGGGATATTTTTATTTTGGCTTGAACCTTGTGTTTTTTGGGTTTTTTTTTTGTTTGGGATGAGTTTTTTTTTTTTGGCTTGAACTTCGCGCTTTTTTGGATTGTTTTTTGTTTGGAATTGATATTTTTATTTTGGCTTGAACTTTGCATTTTTTTTTTTTTTTTTCGGATTTTTTTGTTTGGGGGATTGATACTTTTTGTTTTGCTTGAACTTTGCACTTTTTCGGATTGTTTTTTTTTTTGGGGGGGGGGGGAGGTAGATATTTTTTTTATTTGGCGTGGACTTTGCTTTTATTTTAGATTGTATTTTTTTGTTTGGAATTGATATTTTTATTTTTGCTTGAACTTTGCGTTTTTTTTTTTTTTTTTTTTTTTTTCGGATTGTTTTTTTTTTGTTTTTTGTTTTTTTTCGGATTGTTTTTTTTTTTTGTTTAGGATGGATATTTGTTATTTTGGCTTGAACTTTGCGTTTTTTTGGATTGTTTTTTTTTTTTGTTGTTTGTTTGGAAATGATATTTTTATTTTTTTCTTGAAGTTTTAGCTTTTTTGGATATTTTTTGGAGGGTGGGGAATGGATATTTTTTATTTTGGCTTGAACTTTGCGTTTTTTCTTTTTGTTTTTATTTTGTTTGGGATGGATATTTCTTATATTGGCTTGAATTTAGCGTTTTTTCGGATTGTTTTTTTTTTTTTTTTTTTTTTTTTTTTGGATGGATGTCTTTTATTTTGGCTTTAATTTAGTGTTTTTTCGGATTTTTCTTTTTGGGGGATTGATACTTTTGTTTTCTTGAACTTTGCGCTTTTTCGGATTGTTTTTTTTTGGGGGGGGGGGTTGATGTTTTTTATTTTTGCTTGAACTTTGCGTTTTTTGGATTGTTTTTTTTTGGGTGGGCGGAATGATATTTTTTCTTTTTTCTTGAACTTGGCGCTTTTTTGGATAGTTTTTTTGGTATTATTATACAAACACCGTGACAGCGTTAGGGTTAGGGTTAGGATTAGGGTTAGGGTTTAGGTTTAGGGTTAGGGTTAGGTTTAGGGTTAGGGTTAATTCGCTGTCACGGTGTTTGTATAGTTTTACCGTTTTTTTTTGGGGTGGAGGATGGATATTTTTAATTTAGTGTTTTTTCGGATTTTTCTTTTTGGGGGATGGATACTTTTGTTTTCTTGAACTTTGCGCTTTTTCGGATTGTTTTTTTTTTGGGGGGTTTGATGTTTTTTATTTTTGCTTGAACTTTGCGTTTTTTGGATTGTTTTTTTTTTTTTTTGGGTGGGCGGAATGATATTTTTTCTTTTTTCTTGAACTTGGCGCTTTTTTGGATAGTTTTTTTTGGGGTGGAGGATGGATATTTTTATTTTGGCTTGAAGTTTTTGTTTGTTGAATTGTTTTTTTTTTGTTTGGTGTAATATATGACGATACGGAGTTATTCCCCCTTCACCAATAACTTTAATCGTGTTGACTTAGCGTATATTATCTCCCCCTTGTCTATACGCTCTTCAGTAGAGAACTATATTCTAAAGAAAACAGTCCTATATTTTATCGTGTATCTTCCATTTTTAAGGTTATTTCTGTCTTTTTCTCTACTCACTTCAATTTAATACACGATAAAATATTAAATATATATAACTACGAAAGCACGAAGATGGACAAATTCTTAAAACCTGACAAACTGGATACACGTCCTAACAGCGCTTTCTCTACGAAAATATTCAACCACTGGTATCGGACTTTTTCGGCTTTGATAAGGAGAACTGAAATACGGGATGATATCGATAAACTAGACCTGCTGATTACGTACATTTCCTCGGATGTCTATGAATACGTAGCGGAGCAACAAACCTACAAGGCAGCAATCAATCGAATCAGGGAATTATACGTTAAACCCATCAACAAAATTTTCGCCAACTCGCCTACAAAAACAGGGAGAAACCATTGACGAGTACGTACAAGAATTATGACTTTTATCAAAAGAATGTAATTTTAAAGCAGTTGATGCGGCACAAAACCGGGATGATAATCTAAGAGACGCTTTTATTACCGGTCTACGATCAAACACCATCAGGGAACGGTTATTGGAAAACAGGACTCTCGACCTAGATACCGCCATTGACCAAGCTAGGGCACTCGACACAGCTCAGAAAAACTGCGAATCTTATTTGCGCTATTTTCCACCAGTCAGTGCTTCTACAACCGAGAATGGGAACGTTTCAACGATGGAAAATTGTGCCGCGCTCCCCAACACAAAATCACGGTGTTATTTCTGCAACGGACCACGTCACGATCGCCAATTCTGCCCAGCTAAGGAAAGCATGTGTTGCCGATGTAACAAAATCGGCCATTACATGAAAGTCTGTCGGTCCAGGCCAAATACAACTACTTCAGCTTCAATACATTCATCAACACACAGACTTGCTACTATTACAAACAACAAGTACGCACCCGTAACAGTAGCTTCAGATTCAACGGCAGCTTTTTCTCTTTGTTCCTCTTCATCGATACTAAGGCAAGCCACTGTATACATAATGATTGGAAAAAATGAAGCTGCAGCATTAATGGACACCGGGAGCTCTGGATCTTTCATTTCGCTCGACTACGTGAAAAGAAATAAATTAAAAATAAAACCTGCTTCAGGATCCGTCTCCATGGCCTCTTCGCCACTGAACGCTCCAGTAAAAGGACTTTGCTCAGTCAACCTCAACTTGCTAGGTGAGTCTTACCCAAATACTCCTCTCTCTGTACTACCAAATCTTTGCAATGATGTCATTCTTGGTCAGGATTTCATGAGACAACATTCTAGAGTCTTGTTTGCTTTCGGTGGTCCTAGGAAAGATCTTGTTGTGTCTAACCCTACTGCATGCAGCGTACCATCAGCTTCAGTAGACAGTCCCCCACTTTTTCAAACCTTGCACCCAACTGCAAACCCATTGCTACTAGATCTAGGAGATTCGGAGGCAATGAAAGAAACTTTATCGAATCCGAAATAAATACGATGCTTCAGGAGGGAGTAATTGAAGAGAGTAAATCTCTGTGGAGAGCTCAAGTTCTTATTGTCTCGAATGAACGACAAAGAAAAAGACTGGTGGTTGATTACAGCCAAACAATCAATAGATTTACAAAACTAGATGCTTACCCCTTACCTAGAATGGATGACTTGGCGTGGGAAATCTCCCGATATAAACTATACACATCACTAGACTTAAAAAGCGCTTATCACCAGATACCTATTCGGGAGGAAGAAAAACCGTATACGGCTTTTGAAGCTAACGGGAAATTATATCAATTTTGTAGAGTACCATTCGGAGTCACGAATGGAGTTGCCTGCTTCCAAAGAACCATAGATAATCTAGTAAAACAAAATGGCCTCCTTGTGTATACGTAGACAACATAGTAGTGGTAGGAATGACTCAGCAGGAAGATGATATGAACCTCACGAAATTCAGGGAGGTAGCTCGGCTACACAACCTGACCTTCAATGAAAATAAATCTGTTATATCAACAGAATCTATTGATTTTTTGGGCTACACTATATCTCAGGGTAAAATAAAACCCGACGCAGAAAGACTACAGCCACTGAAGGAACTGCCAACCCCAAGAGATAAAGCGGCACTATGGCGAGTTGTTGGGTTGTTTTCATACTACTCTCAGTGGATTCCCAAATTTTCAGACAAGATCAGACCCTTGATTATAGCCGACTCCTTCCCCCTGAAGCAAAATGCCGTGAAGGCATTCAAGGACCTCAAAGAAGAGATCAAGGGTGCCTTACTACACTCCATCGATGAGAATATCGCACTGGTAGTGGAAACAGACGCCTCTGATACAGCTGTTGCGGCTACATTGAACCAAGCCGGTCGTCCAGTGGCTTTCTTCTCATGTACACTAACACCCACTGAGCGTAAACACGCCTCAGTTGTGAAAGAGGCTTGCGCCATAGTCGAAGCTGTCAAAAAATGGTCCCACTATTTATCTACTCGACATTTTACAATTGTCACCGACCAACAAGCAGTGCATTACATGTTCCACTCAGAGAGACTAGGTAAAATTAAAAACAATACGATCCAAATATGGAAGATGGAGCTGGGGTGTTATGACTACGACATAATGTACCGCCCAGGCAAGAATAACATCCCTGCTGACACACTATCAAGAGCACATTGTGGAGTTGTCGTTAGCAGAGAAAAACTATTCGACCTTCATACTCGACTCTGTCATCCAGGCATCACCAGACTAACTCACTTCATAAAAATTAGAAACCTGCCATACTCGATAGAAGACGTTAAAAAGGTATGTGCTGAGTGTCCTGTATGTGCCCGTTGGAAACCTCGTTTCCACACACCAGACGCAGCAAAACTAATTAAGGCCACACAACCAATGGAACGACTCAGCATGGACTTCAAACGACCCTTACCTTCCAACTCCAAAAATCGATATATGTTGGTAGTGATCGACGAATATTCGCACTTCCCATTCGCCTTCGCTTGTCCAAATATGACAACAGATGTGGTGATTAAGTGTATAAACCAGTTATTCGCCATTTTTGGAATGCCCTCATATATCCACACCGATCGCGGGTCTTCATTTGCGTCAAAGGAACTCTGGGAATACCTTACCGGTTTAGGCATAGCAACCAGTCGAACGACTCCATATAACCCTCAAGGGAATGGACAATGTGAACGCTACAACGGCATTGTCTGGAAACACGTACAACTGGCGCTAGCCTCTAGAAACCTCCCAGAAGCTCAATGGGAAACCGTACTCCCAGAAGTACTACACGCAATCAGATCTTTGCTCTGCACTGCAACTAACGCAACCCCTCATGAGAGACTATTTTCTTATCAACGACGCTCACCAAGTGGACACTCCCTACCTTCCTGGCTCGCTACACCGGGCCCGCTACTTTTACGTCGTCATGTTCGTACCAGTAAGTATGAACCCCTTGTAGAAGAGGTGCATTTAGTAGAAGCGAACCCACAATATGCACATGTGCGTTTTTCTGACGGAAGGGAATCGACAGTTTCCATGAGTGACTTGGCTCCAGTTGGTGACTTATCCTTAAGAAAAGAGACAACCACTACCAGAAATGAGGAAATCACACCTACACCGACACCAACTGAAGGACCAGACATGGAAGATGACCCGGTAGAGACGAGCATAACGGATGGTGAGAGCATCCGCCCGTCAGCAGAGGATGAAGATCCTGCATTAACCCAGGAACCTGAAAAGTTGAGACGGTCTACACGAGAGCGTCGCAAACCAGTACGATACAACAAACTTTAAATCTTTTAAGGATGGGAGAATGTAATATATGACGATACGGAGTTATTCTCCCTTCACCAATAATTTTAATCGTGTTGACTTAGCGTGTATTATCTCCCCCTTGTCTATACACTCTTCAGTAGAGAACTATATTCTCTATATTTTCTTTAAAAACAGTCCTGTATATATTTTAAATATATTTTTAAGGTTATTTCTGTCTTTTTCTCTACTCACTTTATTTGGGATGGATATTTTTTATTTTGGCTTGAACTTTGCACTTTTTCTGATTGTTTTTATTTTGTTTGGGATGGATATTTCTTATTTTGGCTTGAATTTAGCGTTTTTCGGATTGTTTTTTTTTGTTTGGGATGGATATCTTTTAGTTTGGCTTTAATTTAGCGTTTTTTTCAGATTTTTCTTTTTGGGGATGGATATTTTTTTTTGCTTGAACTTTGCACTTTTTCGGATTATTGTTTTTGTTTGGAATGAATATTTTTTATTTGGTTGAACTTTTCGATTTTCGGATTGTTTTTTGTTGTGTTGGATGGATATTTTTTATTTTGGCTTGAACTTTGCACTTTTTCGGATTGTTTTTTTTTGTTTGGGATGGATATTTTTATTTTTGGCTTGAACTTTGCATTTTTTGGATTGTGTTTTATGTTTGGGATGGATATTTTTTATTTTGGCTTGAATTTAGCGTTTTTTCGGATTGTTTGTTGTTGTTTGGGATGGATATTTTTATTTTTGGCTTGAACTTTGCATTTTTTTGGATTGTGTTCTATGTTTGGGATGGATATTTTTTATTTTGGCTTGAATTTAGCGTTTTTTCGGATTGTTTGTTGTTGTTTGGGATGGATATTTTTATTTTTGGCTTGAACTTTGCATTTTTTGGATTGTGTTTTATGTTTGGGATAGATATTTTTTATTTTGGCTTGAATTTAGCGTTTTTTCGGATTGTTTGTTGTTGTTTGGGATGGATATTTTTATTTTTGGCTTGAACTTTGCATTTTTTTGGATTGTGTTCTATGTTTGGGATGGATATTTTTTATTTTGGCTTGAATTTAGCGTTTTTTCGGATTGTTTGTTGTTGTTTGGGATGGATATTTTTATTTTTGGCTTGAACTTTGCATTTTTTTGGATTGTGTTCTATGTTTGGGATGGATATTTTTTATTTTGGCTTGAATTTAGCGTTTTTTCGGATTGTTTGTTTTTTGTTTGGGATGGATATCTTTTAGTTTGGCTTTAATTTAGTGTTATCAGATTTTTCTTTTTGGGGGGATGGATATTTTTTTTTCTTGAACTTTGCACTTTTCCGGATTGTTTTTTTTTTGGGGGGGGGGTATTTTTTTATTTTTGCTTGAACTTTGCGTAATTTGGATTGTTTTTTTTATTTGGGAATGATATTTTTTATTTTTTCTTGAACTTGGCGCTTTTTTGGATTGATTTTTTTTTTGTTTGGGATGGATATTTTTTATTTTGGCTTGAACTTGGCGCTTTTTCTGATGGTTTTTATTTTGTTTGGGATTGATCATCTTATTTTGGCTTGAATTTAGCGTTTTTTCAGATTGTTTTTTTTTGTTTTGGGATGGATATCTTTTATTTTGGGTTTAAATTAGCGTTTTTTCGTATTTTTCTTTATGGCGAGTTGGATATATTTTGTTTTTTTGCTTGAACTTTGCGCTTTTTCGGATTGTTTTTGTTTGGAATGGATATTTTTTATTTGGTTGAACTTTTCGATTTTTCGGATTGTTTTTTTGTTGTTTGGGATGGATATTTTTTATTTTGGCTGGAACTTTTCTTTCGAAGTGTGTTTTATGTTTGGGATGGATATTTTTTTATTTTGGCTTGAATTTTGCGAATTATATTGTTATTCTATGAGTTTTTTCTGTTTTTTTGTTTGTTTTGATGGATATTTTTTTTTTTTTTTTGGCCGGTGGTTATAATTATAGGTAATTATTTACAGGAACGTTACTGCAAGTCCAGATTAGCACTTGTGGCGATAAACAAGAATAAACAAAAAGCTTATTGAAACGCAGTTAAATGTTATTTGGTGCTATTTTTAATAGTACTTTCAAGTTTAATTAAAGTTTAACGATACCTGTTTTTACTAAATTGTTAGGTGAAAGTACAAAAAAGGTGCACAACACCCTCCCGTCCCATGTTAAAAATGGCTTTCTAAATAATAACGTCATTATGTAAAGAAAAAAACCCCCAAAAAACTACTCGACATGAACACTACTGTTTTTGTTACAATAATTATTTGTTATTTGAAAATAAAAAATAAAAATTTCAAGTTGGCTTGAACTTTGCAGATTATTTTCTTTTTATTGTTTTTGTATTCTGTTCGAACATGTTTTTCCTGACATATACACACACACACACATGTACGCACGCACATACGCACAGACACATACATATATTCACGTTCACGTGTATACACTCACATTCATGTGCATACACACATGTTAACGTACACACACATATACGCACACATGGGAAACGTCACTTCCCCTGAAAGGAATTCCAGACATGCGCAGTCAGAACACTCATCCTGATATAAAAGTCAACAACAACCATTCAACTTCCTTTTTCTTCTGTTTTGCCTTTGGTTTGTCAACCAGACAAGTTTGCGTCCACAGCTCTTGGCTTGAAGACTTTTCCATGTGGACGACTGCTATCATGAACGCGCGGCTTTGCTGAGGCCAACGCACTGTCTCTCTCTCTCTCTTTCCCTTTCTACATGCGGGACTGCCATTTCTCGTCCTCTACTTCATTCCTTTCTTTTCCACGTACGTAGCCGTCAACAACTGAATGAACACTTGTTCCACCTAAACCCTTTATTTTCGACAGAAAATAAGCGACATGTAAACTAAACTCTTCCACACAAATCCATGGCACGCACGAAAAATAATTTATCTCTAAAAAACAAAAAACAAAATGGAACTTCAACAGACGGACTCCTACAATGAAACCATGGCATTAAACATTCGGCAACCTGACCAAAACTGAGATGAAAAATTAGCCAAATTAAAGTCTACGGTTGAAAAGCTTTCAAAGCAGCTGGCATACTTCAAACGCGTCAACATTATCCCAGAAACTACAATGACACGCGACGAAGTTACAGGCGAAAAAGTTTAAGCAGGAACCGGTCCACGTCACGAGATAAACAAGATGTTTGCTTCTACCACAGGAGATTCGGCGTCGATGTGAGAAAATGCACTACACCCTGCGCCTTCAAAAAACCAGCACAGGGAAACGAACCTTCCAGCCAGTAACGACGACGACAGTAGCTGGAGCACAAAAAAAAGGTCGTCTGTTTTATATCCGTGACAAAATTCATGGATATAACTTTTTAATAGACACCGGAGCAGAAATCAGTGTCATACCGACACCACATGGCCACCCAACAGGGACTCAATTTTTCAGCCTACAAGCTGCCAACAGTCCAAAAATACCCACTTTTGACGTGAAAACTTTAAATTTAAACCTAGGAATGCAAAGGAATTTTTTCTGGAATTTCACCATAGCAAGCATGAACACTCCAATTTTTTAGCCCATTTCAACCGTTTCAAGTCGACATGACTCATCACACATTGACAGACAATGAAATGAAGATATCAGTGAGAGGAACTACCTCGAAATTTTTAACCACCGGGATAATTTTTTTAATTTGGTTTGGACTTTGCGCTTTTTCCGATTGTTTTTTTTTTGGGAGGTATGGATAGTTTATTTTGGCTTGGACATTGCGCTTTTTCGGTTTTTTTTTTTTTTTTTTGGCTTGAAGTTTCGGATTGTTTTCTTTTTTTTTTCGGATGGATATTTGTTATTTTGGCTTAAAGTTTGCGCTGTTCCGGACTTTTTTTGGTGGGGGGGGGGGATTGATTTTGGCTTGAGCTTTGCGCTTTTCCAATTGTTTTTTTTTGGGAGGGGGATATTTTTATTTTGGCTTGAACCTTGTGTTTTTTGGGGTTTTTTTTTGTTTGGGATGAGTTTTTTTTTTTTGGCTTGAACTTCGCGCTTTTTTGGATTGTTTTTTGTTTGGAATTGATATTTTTATTTTGGCTTGAACTTTGCATTTTTTTTTTTTTTTTCGGATTTTTTTGTTTGGGGGATTGATACTTTTTGTTTTGCTTGAACTTTGCACTTTTTCGGATTGTTTTTTTTTTGGGGGGGGGGAGGTAGATATTTTTTTTATTTGGCGTGGACTTTGCTTTTATTTTAGATTGTATTTTTTTGTTTGGAATTGATATTTTTATTTTTGCTTGAACTTTGCGTTTTTTTTTTTTTTTTTTTTTTTTCGGATTGTTTTTTTTTTGTTTTTTGTTTTTTTTCGGATTGTTTTTTTTTTTGTTTAGGATGGATATTTGTTATTTTGGCTTGAACTTTGCGTTTTTTTGGATTGTTTTTTTTTTGTTGTTTGTTTGGAAATGATATTTTTATTTTTTTCTTGAAGTTTTAGCTTTTTTGGATATTTTTTGGAGGGTGGGGAATGGATATTTTTTATTTTGGCTTGAACTTTGCGTTTTTTCTTTTTGTTTTTATTTTGTTTGGGATGGATATTTCTTATATTGGCTTGAATTTAGCGTTTTTTCGGATTGTTTTTTTTTTTTTTTTTTTTTTTTTTTGGATGGATGTCTTTTATTTTGGCTTTAATTTAGTGTTTTTTCGGATTTTTCTTTTTGGGGGATTGATACTTTTGTTTTCTTGAACTTTGCGCTTTTTCGGATTGTTTTTTTTTTGGGGGGGGTTTGATGTTTTTTATTTTTGCTTGAACTTTGCGTTTTTTGGATTGTTTTTTTTTTTTTTTGGGTGGGCGGAATGATATTTTTTCTTTTTTCTTGAACTTGGCGCTTTTTTGGATAGTTTTTTTTGGGGTGGAGGATGGATATTTTTATTTTGGCTTGAAGTTTTTGTTTGTTGAATTGTTTTTTTTTTGTTTGGTGTAATATATGACGATACGGAGTTATTCCCCCTTCACCAATAACTTTAATCGTGTTGACTTAGCGTATATTATCTCCCCCTTGTCTATACGCTCTTCAGTAGAGAACTATATTCTAAAGAAAACAGTCCTATATTTTATCGTGTATCTTCCATTTTTAAGGTTATTTCTGTCTTTTTCTCTACTCACTTCAATTTAATACACGATAAAATATTAAATATATATAACTACGAAAGCACGAAGATGGACAAATTCTTAAAACCTGACAAACTGGATACACGTCCTAACAGCGCTTTCTCTACGAAAATATTCAACCACTGGTATCGGACTTTTTCGGCTTTGATAAGGAGAACTGAAATACGGGATGATATCGATAAACTAGACCTGCTGATTACGTACATTTCCTCGGATGTCTATGAATACGTAGCGGAGCAACAAACCTACAAGGCAGCAATCAATCGAATCAGGGAATTATACGTTAAACCCATCAACAAAATTTTCGCCAACTCGCCTACAAAAACAGGGAGAAACCATTGACGAGTACGTACAAGAATTATGACTTTTATCAAAAGAATGTAATTTTAAAGCAGTTGATGCGGCACAAAACCGGGATGATAATCTAAGAGACGCTTTTATTACCGGTCTACGATCAAACACCATCAGGGAACGGTTATTGGAAAACAGGACTCTCGACCTAGATACCGCCATTGACCAAGCTAGGGCACTCGACACAGCTCAGAAAAACTGCGAATCTTATTTGCGCTATTTTCCACCAGTCAGTGCTTCTACAACCGAGAATGGGAACGTTTCAACGATGGAAAATTGTGCCGCGCTCCCCAACACAAAATCACGGTGTTATTTCTGCAACGGACCACGTCACGATCGCCAATTCTGCCCAGCTAAGGAAAGCATGTGTTGCCGATGTAACAAAATCGGCCATTACATGAAAGTCTGTCGGTCCAGGCCAAATACAACTACTTCAGCTTCAATACATTCATCAACACACAGACTTGCTACTATTACAAACAACAAGTACGCACCCGTAACAGTAGCTTCAGATTCAACGGCAGCTTTTTCTCTTTGTTCCTCTTCATCGATACTAAGGCAAGCCACTGTATACATAATGATTGGAAAAAATGAAGCTGCAGCATTAATGGACACCGGGAGCTCTGGATCTTTCATTTCGCTCGACTACGTGAAAAGAAATAAATTAAAAATAAAACCTGCTTCAGGATCCGTCTCCATGGCCTCTTCGCCACTGAACGCTCCAGTAAAAGGACTTTGCTCAGTCAACCTCAACTTGCTAGGTGAGTCTTACCCAAATACTCCTCTCTCTGTACTACCAAATCTTTGCAATGATGTCATTCTTGGTCAGGATTTCATGAGACAACATTCTAGAGTCTTGTTTGCTTTCGGTGGTCCTAGGAAAGATCTTGTTGTGTCTAACCCTACTGCATGCAGCGTACCATCAGCTTCAGTAGACAGTCCCCCACTTTTTCAAACCTTGCACCCAACTGCAAACCCATTGCTACTAGATCTAGGAGATTCGGAGGCAATGAAAGAAACTTTATCGAATCCGAAATAAATACGATGCTTCAGGAGGGAGTAATTGAAGAGAGTAAATCTCTGTGGAGAGCTCAAGTTCTTATTGTCTCGAATGAACGACAAAGAAAAAGACTGGTGGTTGATTACAGCCAAACAATCAATAGATTTACAAAACTAGATGCTTACCCCTTACCTAGAATGGATGACTTGGCGTGGGAAATCTCCCGATATAAACTATACACATCACTAGACTTAAAAAGCGCTTATCACCAGATACCTATTCGGGAGGAAGAAAAACCGTATACGGCTTTTGAAGCTAACGGGAAATTATATCAATTTTGTAGAGTACCATTCGGAGTCACGAATGGAGTTGCCTGCTTCCAAAGAACCATAGATAATCTAGTAAAACAAAATGGCCTCCTTGTGTATACGTAGACAACATAGTAGTGGTAGGAATGACTCAGCAGGAAGATGATATGAACCTCACGAAATTCAGGGAGGTAGCTCGGCTACACAACCTGACCTTCAATGAAAATAAATCTGTTATATCAACAGAATCTATTGATTTTTTGGGCTACACTATATCTCAGGGTAAAATAAAACCCGACGCAGAAAGACTACAGCCACTGAAGGAACTGCCAACCCCAAGAGATAAAGCGGCACTATGGCGAGTTGTTGGGTTGTTTTCATACTACTCTCAGTGGATTCCCAAATTTTCAGACAAGATCAGACCCTTGATTATAGCCGACTCCTTCCCCCTGAAGCAAAATGCCGTGAAGGCATTCAAGGACCTCAAAGAAGAGATCAAGGGTGCCTTACTACACTCCATCGATGAGAATATCGCACTGGTAGTGGAAACAGACGCCTCTGATACAGCTGTTGCGGCTACATTGAACCAAGCCGGTCGTCCAGTGGCTTTCTTCTCATGTACACTAACACCCACTGAGCGTAAACACGCCTCAGTTGTGAAAGAGGCTTGCGCCATAGTCGAAGCTGTCAAAAAATGGTCCCACTATTTATCTACTCGACATTTTACAATTGTCACCGACCAACAAGCAGTGCATTACATGTTCCACTCAGAGAGACTAGGTAAAATTAAAAACAATACGATCCAAATATGGAAGATGGAGCTGGGGTGTTATGACTACGACATAATGTACCGCCCAGGCAAGAATAACATCCCTGCTGACACACTATCAAGAGCACATTGTGGAGTTGTCGTTAGCAGAGAAAAACTATTCGACCTTCATACTCGACTCTGTCATCCAGGCATCACCAGACTAACTCACTTCATAAAAATTAGAAACCTGCCATACTCGATAGAAGACGTTAAAAAGGTATGTGCTGAGTGTCCTGTATGTGCCCGTTGGAAACCTCGTTTCCACACACCAGACGCAGCAAAACTAATTAAGGCCACACAACCAATGGAACGACTCAGCATGGACTTCAAACGACCCTTACCTTCCAACTCCAAAAATCGATATATGTTGGTAGTGATCGACGAATATTCGCACTTCCCATTCGCCTTCGCTTGTCCAAATATGACAACAGATGTGGTGATTAAGTGTATAAACCAGTTATTCGCCATTTTTGGAATGCCCTCATATATCCACACCGATCGCGGGTCTTCATTTGCGTCAAAGGAACTCTGGGAATACCTTACCGGTTTAGGCATAGCAACCAGTCGAACGACTCCATATAACCCTCAAGGGAATGGACAATGTGAACGCTACAACGGCATTGTCTGGAAACACGTACAACTGGCGCTAGCCTCTAGAAACCTCCCAGAAGCTCAATGGGAAACCGTACTCCCAGAAGTACTACACGCAATCAGATCTTTGCTCTGCACTGCAACTAACGCAACCCCTCATGAGAGACTATTTTCTTATCAACGACGCTCACCAAGTGGACACTCCCTACCTTCCTGGCTCGCTACACCGGGCCCGCTACTTTTACGTCGTCATGTTCGTACCAGTAAGTATGAACCCCTTGTAGAAGAGGTGCATTTAGTAGAAGCGAACCCACAATATGCACATGTGCGTTTTTCTGACGGAAGGGAATCGACAGTTTCCATGAGTGACTTGGCTCCAGTTGGTGACTTATCCTTAAGAAAAGAGACAACCACTACCAGAAATGAGGAAATCACACCTACACCGACACCAACTGAAGGACCAGACATGGAAGATGACCCGGTAGAGACGAGCATAACGGATGGTGAGAGCATCCGCCCGTCAGCAGAGGATGAAGATCCTGCATTAACCCAGGAACCTGAAAAGTTGAGACGGTCTACACGAGAGCGTCGCAAACCAGTACGATACAACAAACTTTAAATCTTTTAAGGATGGGAGAATGTAATATATGACGATACGGAGTTATTCTCCCTTCACCAATAATTTTAATCGTGTTGACTTAGCGTGTATTATCTCCCCCTTGTCTATACACTCTTCAGTAGAGAACTATATTCTCTATATTTTCTTTAAAAACAGTCCTGTATATATTTTAAATATATTTTTAAGGTTATTTCTGTCTTTTTCTCTACTCACTTTATTTGGGATGGATATTTTTTATTTTGGCTTGAACTTTGCACTTTTTCTGATTGTTTTTATTTTGTTTGGGATGGATATTTCTTATTTTGGCTTGAATTTAGCGTTTTTCGGATTGTTTTTTTTTGTTTGGGATGGATATCTTTTAGTTTGGCTTTAATTTAGCGTTTTTTTCAGATTTTTCTTTTTGGGGATGGATATTTTTTTTTGCTTGAACTTTGCACTTTTTCGGATTATTGTTTTTGTTTGGAATGAATATTTTTTATTTGGTTGAACTTTTCGATTTTCGGATTGTTTTTTGTTGTGTTGGATGGATATTTTTTATTTTGGCTTGAACTTTGCACTTTTTCGGATTGTTTTTTTTTGTTTGGGATGGATATTTTTATTTTTGGCTTGAACTTTGCATTTTTTGGATTGTGTTTTATGTTTGGGATAGATATTTTTTATTTTGGCTTGAATTTAGCGTTTTTTCGGATTGTTTGTTGTTGTTTGGGATGGATATTTTTATTTTTGGCTTGAACTTTGCATTTTTTTGGATTGTGTTCTATGTTTGGGATGGATATTTTTTATTTTGGCTTGAATTTAGCGTTTTTTCGGATTGTTTGTTGTTGTTTGGGATGGATATTTTTATTTTTGGCTTGAACTTTGCATTTTTTGGATTGTGTTTTATGTTTGGGATAGATATTTTTTATTTTGGCTTGAATTTAGCGTTTTTTCGGATTGTTTGTTGTTGTTTGGGATGGATATTTTTATTTTTGGCTTGAACTTTGCATTTTTTTGGATTGTGTTCTATGTTTGGGATGGATATTTTTTATTTTGGCTTGAATTTAGCGTTTTTTCGGATTGTTTGTTGTTGTTTGGGATGGATATTTTTATTTTTGGCTTGAACTTTGCATTTTTTTGGATTGTGTTCTATGTTTGGGATGGATATTTTTTATTTTGGCTTGAATTTAGCGTTTTTTCGGATTGTTTGTTTTTTGTTTGGGATGGATATCTTTTAGTTTGGCTTTAATTTAGTGTTATCAGATTTTTCTTTTTGGGGGGATGGATATTTTTTTTTCTTGAACTTTGCACTTTTCCGGATTGTTTTTTTTTTGGGGGGGGGTATTTTTTTATTTTTGCTTGAACTTTGCGTAATTTGGATTGTTTTTTTTATTTGGGAATGATATTTTTTATTTTTTCTTGAACTTGGCGCTTTTTTGGATTGATTTTTTTTTTGTTTGGGATGGATATTTTTTATTTTGGCTTGAACTTGGCGCTTTTTCTGATGGTTTTTATTTTGTTTGGGATTGATCATCTTATTTTGGCTTGAATTTAGCGTTTTTTCAGATTGTTTTTTTTTGTTTTGGGATGGATATCTTTTATTTTGGGTTTAAATTAGCGTTTTTTCGTATTTTTCTTTATGGCGAGTTGGATATATTTTGTTTTTTTGCTTGAACTTTGCGCTTTTTCGGATTGTTTTTGTTTGGAATGGATATTTTTTATTTGGTTGAACTTTTCGATTTTTCGGATTGTTTTTTTGTTGTTTGGGATGGATATTTTTTATTTTGGCTGGAACTTTTCTTTCGAAGTGTGTTTTATGTTTGGGATGGATATTTTTTTATTTTGGCTTGAATTTTGCGAATTATATTGTTATTCTATGAGTTTTTTCTGTTTTTTTGTTTGTTTTGATGGATATTTTTTTTTTTTTTTTGGCCGGTGGTTATAATTATAGGTAATTATTTACAGGAACGTTACTGCAAGTCCAGATTAGCACTTGTGGCGATAAACAAGAATAAACAAAAAGCTTATTGAAACGCAGTTAAATGTTATTTGGTGCTATTTTTAATAGTACTTTCAAGTTTAATTAAAGTTTAACGATACCTGTTTTTACTAAATTGTTAGGTGAAAGTACAAAAAAGGTGCACAACACCCTCCCGTCCCATGTTAAAAATGGCTTTCTAAATAATAACGTCATTATGTAAAGAAAAAAACCCCCAAAAAACTACTCGACATGAACACTACTGTTTTTGTTACAATAATTATTTGTTATTTGAAAATAAAAAATAAAAATTTCAAGTTGGCTTGAACTTTGCAGATTATTTTCTTTTTATTGTTTTTGTATTCTGTTCGAACATGTTTTTCCTGACATATACACACACACACACATGTACGCACGCACATACGCACAGACACATACATATATTCACGTTCACGTGTATACACTCACATTCATGTGCATACACACATGTTAACGTACACACACATATACGCACACATGGGAAACGTCACTTCCCCTGAAAGGAATTCCAGACATGCGCAGTCAGAACACTCATCCTGATATAAAAGTCAACAACAACCATTCAACTTCCTTTTTCTTCTGTTTTGCCTTTGGTTTGTCAACCAGACAAGTTTGCGTCCACAGCTCTTGGCTTGAAGACTTTTCCATGTGGACGACTGCTATCATGAACGCGCGGCTTTGCTGAGGCCAACGCACTGTCTCTCTCTCTCTCTTTCCCTTTCTACATGCGGGACTGCCATTTCTCGTCCTCTACTTCATTCCTTTCTTTTCCACGTACGTAGCCGTCAACAACTGAATGAACACTTGTTCCACCTAAACCCTTTATTTTCGACAGAAAATAAGCGACATGTAAACTAAACTCTTCCACACAAATCCATGGCACGCACGAAAAATAATTTATCTCTAAAAAACAAAAAACAAAATGGAACTTCAACAGACGGACTCCTACAATGAAACCATGGCATTAAACATTCGGCAACCTGACCAAAACTGAGATGAAAAATTAGCCAAATTAAAGTCTACGGTTGAAAAGCTTTCAAAGCAGCTGGCATACTTCAAACGCGTCAACATTATCCCAGAAACTACAATGACACGCGACGAAGTTACAGGCGAAAAAGTTTAAGCAGGAACCGGTCCACGTCACGAGATAAACAAGATGTTTGCTTCTACCACAGGAGATTCGGCGTCGATGTGAGAAAATGCACTACACCCTGCGCCTTCAAAAAACCAGCACAGGGAAACGAACCTTCCAGCCAGTAACGACGACGACAGTAGCTGGAGCACAAAAAAAAGGTCGTCTGTTTTATATCCGTGACAAAATTCATGGATATAACTTTTTAATAGACACCGGAGCAGAAATCAGTGTCATACCGACACCACATGGCCACCCAACAGGGACTCAATTTTTCAGCCTACAAGCTGCCAACAGTCCAAAAATACCCACTTTTGACGTGAAAACTTTAAATTTAAACCTAGGAATGCAAAGGAATTTTTTCTGGAATTTCACCATAGCAAGCATGAACACTCCAATTTTTTAGCCCATTTCAACCGTTTCAAGTCGACATGACTCATCACACATTGACAGACAATGAAATGAAGATATCAGTGAGAGGAACTACCTCGAAATTTTTAACCACCGGAATCAGCACTGCCCTACCCGAAGATTTACACGTCCGCCGGTTACTCCAAAAATTTCCTCAACTTTCCCAGCCATTTTAAAACATGGACCCCATCAAGCGTAGCGCTAAGCACTATATTAAGACCACAGGACTGCCTGCCTATTCAACCCCCAGATGCTTGAAACCGGATCAATACAAATTGGCAAAATCCGAGTTTCAAAACCTACTCCACATGGGGATAATACGGCCCTTGAAAAGTGCTTGGTCATCACCACTCCACATGGTACAGAAAGCTGACAACACCACATGGCGCCCGTGCGGAGATTTTAGATGCTTAAATGTGAAAACAGTTCTGGATAGATATCCTATTCCCCATATCCATGACTTCGCCAATGGACTCCAAGGTGCCACAATTTTCTCCAAGCTGGACCTCGTAAAGGCATATTTTCAAATTCCAGTCGCGGAAGAAGACATTCATAAAACCACACTAACCACACCATTTTGCCTTTATGAGTTCCTAAGGATGCCTTTCGGGCTGAGAAACGCCTGTCAAACTTTCCAGTATTTGATTCACAAAGTTTTCAGAGGTCTGCCGTTCATATTCGCTTATGTGGACGACGTTTTAATCGCCAGCAGAAACCTCGAAGAACACCGGCTACACCTGGAACAAACTTTCAAAAGACTGTCACATTTCGGTCTTAAACTAAACACCGATAAATGTGTTTTTGACCACCAGGAAGTTCAATTTCTCGGTCATTTAATTGACAAGGATGGAATCTCCCCTTTGCCTGAAAAAGTAAGTGCCATTTCAAATTTCCCTCTACCGACATCTGTCAGACAAGTACGCCATTTTGTAGGCATAATTAACTATTACCGACACTTTTTGCCTAACTGTTCCATGTAACTCGCACCTTTAATGGACTTGTTAAAAAAACGATCCAAAAACCAACAGTTAGTTTTGGAAGGACCTGCACTACAGGCCTTCGAACAATCGAAAACTGTTTTGGCAAACTTCACCAAACTTACTTATATCCAAGATAGTGATACAACGGAACTTACACGTACGATGGACGCATCGGAAATAGCAGTAGGAGCTGTCATTCACCAAATTTCTGACAACAAAATGACCCCTATTTCATTGTTCTCTGCCAAGTTAAACAAAGCGCAGACTAAATATAGCACTTTCTCGAGAGAGTTACTTGCAATTTATCTTGCAATTAAGCACTTTAAACATCTCCTCGAAGGTAGAAAATTTTCCATTTATACAGATCATAAACCCCTAACATTTGCTCTACACACACGTCGACAAATATGGTCCACGAGAAATTTGACAACTTGACTATATAGCTCAGTATTCTACCGATATACGGTACGTAAAAGGATAAGAAAACGTAGCTGACGCTTTATCTCGTGCAACAATTGCTTCTTTAAATTCCACTCCACTAAGTATGGAATTAATAGCACAAGAGCAATTAGCTGATACCACGCTCCCAGCTATAATGGACAAAACTTCACTGAAGCTAAAAGAAATGCCAATACTGTTCGGAACAACAACTTTCTATTGCGATGTTTCACAAAAACACCCTCGCCCTTATATTTCATCCAGCCTCAGACGACAAGTTTTCCAGCACTTCCACAATTTTTCTCACCGAGGAAAACATGCCACCAGAATAGCGGAACGTTTTGTTTGGCCAAGTATGAATATGGACATTCGTAGTTGGACTAAAACTTGCATTCCTTGCCAAAAAAACAAAGTTCACAGGCACACAAAATCACCTTCAGGAACTTTCAGTGTACCAGACGCTAGGTTTACTCATGTGCATATCGACTTGGTTGGACCCTTGCCCACTTCAAAAGGACATACCCACATCCTTACTATAGTCGATAGATTCAGCAGATGGCCGACAGCAATACCAGTGAAAGACATAGCTGCAACAATAGCCAGAGCGATTTTACAAGATTGGATAGCGATTTTTGGAGTGCCCTCTGTAATCACAACGGAAGGGGCTCACAGTTTCAATCAACTCTTTTCGCTGAATTCAACCGTTTGTTGGGAACAAAGCCCATTAAGACTACTGCCTACCACCCTTGTGTAAACGGTGTGGTGGAACGATTTCATAGACAATTAAAAGCATCTTTAGTTATGAACGAAAACAAATCGGACTGGTCAGACAATTTGCCACTCATTCTCCTAGCAATTCGCAACACTGTGAAGGAAGATTTGCAGAGCACACCTGCAGAATTAGTTTTCGGATCAGCACTGATTTTACCAGGACAATTCTACGAAAACAATACAAACATTTCCCCAACGACAACTTTTGTGACTGATTTAAAACATAAAATGTCACGATTAAAATTCACCCCAACCAAAAAGCCAGACACAAACATTTTCGTTCCAAACGATATTCACACCTGTAAATACGTTTTTATCAGGAATGAAGCAGTCAAAAAACCACTCTGTCCATACTATTCCGGACCTTATCTAGTTCTCGACAGAAGTGAAAAGTATTTTACCATATTAAAAAGAGATAAAAAAGACACTATTGCAATAGACAGACTTTAACCTGCATTTATAGATGAACAATTACACATTTCTCCTAGCCCAATACAAGAACATACACACTCACACACAAACTGACAAAGAAATTACAAAAAACAACACCCCACAAACAACAACAAAAACAGGTTGAAAAGTTCATTGGTCAAAACATTTCAAACAATACATAACTTATTAATATATATATATATATATATATATATATATACATACAAAAAACAAAAACGAAATACGTTTCTCTTGTATATATATATTTTTTTTTCTCCCCAGGAGGGGGAGTCTTGTTCGAACATGTTTTTCCTCACATATACACACACACACACACACACACGCACAGACACGTACATATATTCATGTTCACGTATATACACTCACATTCATCTGCATACACACACACTAACATACACACATGTACGCACACATACGCGCACATGTACGCACACCTGGGAAACGTCACTTCCCCTGAAAGGAATTCCAGACATGCGCAGTCAGAACACTCACCCCGATATAAAAGTCAACCAGACAAGTTCGCGTCCACAGCTCTTGGCTTGAAGACTTTTCCATGAGGATGACTGCTATCATGAACGTGTGGCTTTGCTGAGACCAACACTCTCTCTCTCTCTCTCTTTCCCTTTCTACATGCAGGACTGCCATTTCTCGTCCTCTACTCCATTCCTTTCTTTTCCACACGCATAGCCATCAACGACTGAATGAACACTTGTTCCACCTAAACCCTTTATTTTCGACAGAAAATAAACGACATGTTTATTTTATCCAGCAATTGAGTTTTGTTTCCTTCTTTCCATTCGTATCATTATTTTCTTTTGTAGCGAGTTAGGATATTTATATCCTGGCCCACAACAATTCTTTTGTTGTTATTGTTTCTGTTTTATTTTTTTGCCGGATTTAACAAGCAAACAAACAAAATGAAAGCAAAGCAAAACAACAACAAAAAAGAATTTGGTGCTTATGCACTTATGTTACCGTTATTTTTTTTTTTAATGACATTCAATGTGAGATACACGCTAAAGCTTTTTGTTTATTTTTGTTTATCGCCACAAGTGCTAATTTGGACTTGCACCAATTTTTCTGTTAACTATAGTCTCCGGCCCCCAAAAATTATCCATCCAAATAAAGCATAAAAAATCATATAATAACAAAATAATTCGCAAAGCTCAAAGTTCAAGCCCAAATAAAAAATATCCAATCAAAAAAAATAAATAAATAAAATAAAAAATAATCTGAAACAGCGCAAAATACAAGTCAAAATAAATAAATAAATAAAATACTAGGCCACACACACAAAAATTTTTTCCTTGTCAAAATAATAATTGCTCCCTCAATCGAAATTCGTACAACATCGGAGACGATGCGATGCGTATTTAATTAGATGGGGTCTCACTGTTTTTTTTTTTTAAATAGCCCTATTTTTTTAAACAGTTTATTAAATCCAGCTAAAAAAAAAATCGCAATTAAAATGGAAATTTTTCCGTGCTGAAATAATGGCATTTTATTTAGAAAGCCATTCTTAATATGGAGGCGAGAGGGTGTTGTTTATCGATAGAAGGAAAATCACCGAGTACATTTTTGTTTATCGCCGCAAGTACTAACCTGGACTTGCACCAATTTTCCTGTTAATAACTACCTATAACTATAATCTCCAGCACCCCAAAAAAATCCATGCAAAGAAATAACAAAACAAAACAAAAAAAAACATAAAATAATCCAAACAGCGCAAAATAAAAAAAAAAAAAAAACCAAAACAAGAAAAATCATAATAACAAAATAATCTGAACAGTGCAAAGTTCAAGAAACAAAAAAAAACGAGGCCACACACGCAAAATAATAACCACTCCCTCAAATGTGATGCGTACAACATCGGAGCTGATGCATATTTCACGAGAAGGGCCTTACTCGCGTATGTCCACCTAGCGTGGATCAATAAGTGCCCTGTTTTTTGGTATGAGAAAAAACGACATTGAAATGAAAATTCGGTTTGACAACCATCTTCATTCTGTGACAGGTCAGTACATGATAAAGGTATTTGTTTATTTTTGTTTATCGCCACAAGTGCTAATCTGGACTTGCTCCAATTTTCATGTTAATGATTATCTAAACTATAATCTCCGGCCCAAAAAAAACACAAAATAAGGTGCTTGTCTATAATTGGGCCCCAAAAAATTTTTTACAAGAAAAATCTGCAAAAAATCTCCATAATGTACGTACTTATCACTGCATGAAGATGTCATATTCCAAAAATAAAATTGATCAAGTAGTTTTTTTTTATTTAAGAAAATCAAATATTATCACACATTTTAGCGAAGAATTGCTTCACGCCATCTTGTTTGACACTAATACGCTAGTAGCGACACCTGTTGGAAATATAGGATCAACAAACATTGGAAATAAAAATTGCAAAATGTAATACTCACCAGCGTCCACGTATTTGTGCATTGTGTGGATGTGCGTGTGAGCCGTGGCGTGACGGAAGAGAGGTGGACTTGCCGCAGGGAAGTGTTGGGTGGGAAAAGAGAAAAAAAGATGGCACCTGGTGTTTTATAAGCTGTGGTCTTGCGAGATCGCGAGATCACGAGAAAACAGACGGCCCACATGCAACAGAGGCAGGGTGAAAAACTGCATAAAAAGCAAGCTTGTGAGAGGAAGGGACAATATTGTTTACAGTCACGAGGTTATTGTGTTACTATTGCGAGCGTTGGTGACGATTGAAGTTGAATTCGATACAAGCTATCTCGGCTATTGCTGTGAAAATGACCAACTCAAAGTTTGATCTGAAACTGATTCCAGAGTTTGATGGATCCACATCTGTCATTGACTGGGTTGAGAGGGTCGAGTTGACCTGCAATCTCTGTGAGGTAAAGAGAGTGCACACTGTGATTCCCCTGAGATTGGCTGGGGGTGCTCTGAGTGTGTATCAGCAAATTAGTGCCACCGAGAAGGCTGATGTGACTGCTATAAAAAATGTGCTGTACAAGGCATTTGCAATGGATCCTTGCACGGCTTACGAAAGATTTGCCTCCAGGAAGCTCATACCGGGAGAAACCATGGATGTGTTCTTTACAAAATTGAAGAAACTTGCTGTGCTGTTTTGGCAATGGAGTGTCGGAGTGGACATTGGCATATGCATTTGTGGCCTGCCTTCCTACCCATGTTAAGCAATTGTTGAGAGCCTCTACCAGTGTGTTTGCAACACCTATGGAGCACTTGAAGGGACGCGCCCGGGCTATCATCAGAGATGAGGAAGTTCTGAGGGAACCAGTTGGAAAGGCAACAATGGTAGCTCAGAACAAGGCTGGGGAGATTCAGAGTCTGAGCCCCACGACTAATGGAAGATGTTACTGCTGTGGTCGGCGAGGTCATTTTGTGAGAAGCTGCACTGACAAAGGGCGCGGGCGACTGCGCTATTTCCAATGTGGCGGCATAGGGTACCTAGCCCACAACTGTACGGGAAATGCGTCAGGGGGCAGAATGTCAGTGCCACCCTTCTCCCCAGACAAGATCTAAGTGACACGCAACCTACGATAACTGTGTACGTGAACCGAGTGCCCTGCTTGACTCTGGCTGCTCAGATACCATCATGAGTGCCAGATTGTGTCGGACCTGGACTAAAAGGAACATTAAAGTCACCACAATAGATCGCGGAAATTAATGTGTTGGTGACGCGAGGGGATTTGCTGGGGTTCGACATACTGCAAGGCTACGATGCTATCAAGACACTGGGGGGGAGTGATCATCGAAAGAGACAGGAGCATGCGCTTTTTAAAAAACCCGGTGTGTGCTGCAATCCACATCGATCACCCTGACTTTAAGGTGGGCTATGACTATAGCCAGCAGGCCTGGACTGCGTCATAGAAGTGGACTGAGGGAAGGGCACCAATCAAATTAAAGAATCATGTTGCAGAATACCCTATACCTGACGAGGCTTGTGATGAGTACGAGCAAGAGCTTGAGGCGTGGATCCAAGACAAATGGCTGAATCCCCTACACCGAGAAGCTTGGTCTGCCCAAGGGTCTGATACCCTTAATGGCAGTTATCCAGTATAACAAGTCAAAAGTAAGACCGGTGCTGGATTATCATGAGCCGATGCTGCCATGTGCGCCAGCAAACTGAGGGAATGGTGCCAGAAGGGCTCCAATGTGTCAATATTAGACCTGAGGAAGGCCTATTTGCAGGTGCGAGTAGATGAGACGCTGTGGCCATTCCAGACAGTGTGATTTCGGGGTCTGAGGTACTGCCTAACACGACTTGGCTTTGGTCTAAATGTAGCACTGCAGATAATGAAGACCATTGTGAATGCGGTGTTGTCTCAAGAAAAGACCATTGAGGACGCAACATCAGCCTACATTGACAATGTGTACATCAATGAGGACATAAAATCTGCATTGTGTGTCAGGGAAAAATTGGCTCAGTTTGATCTGCAGTGCAAGAATCCTGAACATCTGAGGGATGGAGCGTGCCTATTGGGATTAGATATCTGTGAGAAAGATGGCACCCTACGATGGAGGCATAGCAGTGGGATTCCAGGCATTCCTAACGTTGTTACGAGGTGGACCGTTTTTTCCTAGTGTGGGAAACTTGTTGGACACTTACCAGTTTGTGGCTGGCTCCGTGTAGCTGTGGATGCAATCAAACGCAAAGCGAATTTGGTAACCACAGGTTGGGATGATGTGCTTGACGATGCTCTTCTAACTCTGATGGTAACTGAGACCCTGGAGAGAGTCAATAAGAGAACCCTGCCCGTGGAAAATGGTGTATTGATGTAGACCATGTAAATGTGTGGGTCGACACTAGTTTTTTGGCATTGGGAGTCGCATTAGAGCAAGGAGGGAATATGTTTGAAGACGCATGTTGGCTGTAACCCATGAGTGATTCTCAGCACATCAACTTAGCAGAGCTGGACGCTATTGTTAAGGGAATAAATCTCACACTGTAATGGCAATCAAAGAAACTGCACCTGTACACGGATTCTCTCTGCGTCTACCACTGGGTGTCTGACATGCTTTTAGGACGGACAATAATTTGCACTAATGCAGCCAGCGAGATATTGATCTGGCAAATATTAGACATGCTGAAGAGTCTGGTCTCTGAGTATGGACTATCAGTGGGAGTAATGCTGGTAACATCATATTGTAATCGTGCCGACCAACTAACCCGTGTACCTCACAGATGGTATGGAGTCGTGAAGATGGGTGTGGAGCACACTGATTGATCTCGCGAAATTGCAATTGGCACGATTAGCCCATGTCAAATACAGAAGATTCATGCACAGAGCGGGCATCCAGGTGTCAAGAGAACAGTGTATTTTGCGAGGCATGTGGACCAATCAGTGACAAAGGCAGATGTCAAGCACTGTGAGGCGTGTGAGTCTATTGATCCTGCTCCAAAGCAATGGCAAAAAGGACGATTGGACGTCAAGAAGGTGTGGCAGCGGGTGGTGATGGACATTACCCATTACAGTGGTAAACCTTTTCTAACTCTTATCGATTGTGGACCCACACGTTTTACAGTATGGCGACACATGATTAGACAAGACTTGGCAAGTGCTGTTCGCATCTTGTCATCCATTTTTTTGAGCGGGGTGTGCCGGAAGAGATCTTGAAGTATAATGATGCTGCTTTTTGCAGCCAACAAGTTCGGCAGCTTTTAGATGAATGGGGCATCCGACTATGGCTGCAATGCGCTCATATGCCATCAGGTAATGGGATAGCTTAGAGGAGCCATCGTAGCATTAAGAGAATTGCTGCCAGAAAGCAATGTATCATTACAGTGGCCAAATATTGGTATAACATTACGCCAAAGGATGGGAAATTACCTACAACAGTGCCAGCTAATGCCATATACACATATCATGTTAGACTAAAGGAAATTGATGCTGTACAGCCAGTCAACCAGAAAAGACATGCCAAATATGAGGTAGGGGATCCAGTTTGGGTGAGACCACCTGGAAACCGGTGCACCACCAAAGGACGAATCTCTGGGGTGATCAGCCAGCATTCGGTCCTAGTTGACAGAATTCCATGCCAGGTGCATCATACAACTACAGACGAGAGCAATGAATCCTCAAGTGATGAGCTAATGATGAACGAAATCAACAGACCAGAGAGTGATGATTATAGTTCACCTGACACAGCGGAAACAGAATCTGAATCAGAACCAGAATCTGAATCAGAACCTGAATCTGAATCTGAATCAGAACCAGAACCAGAACCTATGTATGTGCTCCTTCGTAGAAGTAAGCAGACTAGGAGACCAACCCTGCAGTGCACTCTGTGTGATCATCAGATCAGGGGGGAGTGTAATACTCACCAAAGTAGCAAGCGTCCACGTATTTGTGCATTGCATGGATGTGCATGCGAGCGATGGAGTGACGGAAGAGAGGTGGACTTGCCGCAGGGAAGTGTTGGGTGGGAAAAGAGAAAAAAGATGGCGCCTGGTGTTTTATAAACTGTGGTCTCGTGAGATCGCGAGATCATGAGAAAACCGAGGGCACACACGCAAATGAGACAGGGTGAAAAACTGGATGAAAAGCTTGAGAGGAAGTTGTTTGCAGTCACGAGGTTATTGTGTTGCTATTGCGTTGGTGACAATTTGAGAGACGCTCAAGGGTACAAGAATAAGAATTGTCCCAGTCGTGAAGAATTTCTCCTCCACCGAAAGAGAACAAGAAATGGAAGTGCGGCATCCGAAGAACAGATGCTGCACTTTGATCCTGACCAAAAGGCCAAGAGTAGCGGTGAACCCGTGGAAAAAGAAAGGGAAAAAAGGCAGCTGTAAACGACGAAAGGAAGAGAAAGAAAGACAGAGAAAAAAGATAAGATCATAGCTTATGGTGGGAGAATGTGATGACGTTAAATTGGCCATGACAGCCCGTGGGTGGCGAGGATACCAATGAAATTCCGATGTACAAAGCAAACAGTATCGACGAACAGCTGGGCGATAAGTGACCCTATTGAAAAGACACGTGGCCTTTGTGGAATCGGATTCAGCTGTTTTTATGTCCTCTCAAAAATAATTAAGTTGGACATCTCTGTTTTTACGACCTGTCAAGTTCCATTAGGCTGAAATTGAGAACACCCGAATGCCAACAGAGGAAGAAAGACAGCTCCTTTTTTGGGTATAGGCCGCCTGGCGAAGATTTGACGGACAGTGATCCCTTAATTCTGATTGGCCAACGACCTGAAACGGGAAGAGACCCAGTCCACGCCCCCACAATATAAGCAGCGAGCCTTGAGAG
>NC_136526.1:26874739-26877239 GCF_053919585.1 Euprymna scolopes
ATGGGATAGTGTCGTAGTAATTATTAGTATTAGAGATTTGATAAAGTGTGTTACTTAAGGGGGCGGTTCATCAGGAATTTGTTTATGTTAGACTTGAAGACATCCAAGTTGTAGTCAGGTGGGAAGCAGGCAAGCGGTAGAGAGTTCCACAGGCGTGCAGTTCTAAGAAAGAAGCTTTGTTCATGGAATCTACAGATAAAGAGTGGGGAAAATTATTGACAGTGGTTTCAGCTAGACGGGTGTTTATCATAAAAAACTGGTGAGGGGGGACCAGAGATTGGAGCTCAGACGAGCACTTGCCATGGAAATAATGATACAACAAAAACAGGTTCGCAAGTCTCTTCTGTGGGAGAGAGATTGCAGGGAAGAGAAAAGGGCATCCCCCACTAAGCCACACAGTCTACTTTGTACTCTGTCAAGGCAGGATAGTCTGTTTTTAGCAGCTCATGTCCAGATTGGATGTACTTGGCTTTTATATAGATAGAGAATTGCATCAGTAGTGAGATATCTTCTGGAGCGGTAAAAGGATCCCACCATTTTCCCAGTGACCTTGGCAGCAGACTTGATGCACGTGTTCCATTTCAGGTCAGGAGTAAAGGTCAAACCCAGAAGCTTATCAAAACATGGAGCCTCCCCTAGATAAGAGCCATCCATTTCAATTGATGCCAGATGGGGATCAGAGCGTTGATAATGCAAAGATAGGAACTTGGTTTTAGATGTATTAAAAGTAACCATGTTTCCCCCAACTGTACCACACGCTCAAGATCAGAGGAGAGAGATTCAGAGATAACTTTGTCATTTACGCCTTTTGATGTGTTGCCATAGATAGTCGTGTCATCAGCATAGATGTACACGAATGATTTAAGTATGTGTTTTGGGAGATCATTGATGTAGATCAGGAAGGGAGTTGGGCCCAGGATGGACCTCTGAGGGACTCTAGCAATAATACTGTGGGCCTCTGATTTCTGCCCATCAACCACTACTCTTATGAGCCTATCAAAGAGAAATGATTTAATGATTGAGAAAACATTTCCAGTTATACCATAGCTGAAAATCTTGTGAAGTAGGCATTTATGCCATACCTTATCGAAGGCCTTTGGTATGTCAAGAGTAATTGCCCTAGAAAGGAAACCTTTGCCGAGAGATTCACTAATCCTATGAGATATAACCATTAGCACATCTGCTGTAGATCTAGCAGAACGGAAACCACATTGCGTGTCACTAAGAAGATTATTTCTGCTGAGGTGGTTGACTACTTCTCTATTTAATATGGATTCCAGCAGCTTACTCATGACACACAGGAGACTGGTCTGTACTGAGAGGGAGATGACTTATCACCTGAATTCTTAAATACAGGGCATACTGATGAGGTTTTCCAGGGTATTGGAAAGCACATCTCCTTAAGGCAACACTTAAACAATTTTGTAAGTATGGGGGTAAGTTCTGGTTGAAGCTTTTTCAACACTATAATTGGAATGCCATCAGGACCAGTTGCTTTACTGGAATCAAGGTTCTTGATTAGCTTGGCGACCTCATGCAAAGATATTTGTATGTTGCATAGCGTGTTGTCTGTTATAGGAGGAAATATGGGGAGTTGATGGCCTTCGTCTCACAGGGTAGAATTTGCCGCAAAGTCTTTGGCAAATAGTTTGGCCTTGTCTGATGCTAACGAGATGACCTCTGGTCCATTGATGATGGTTGGGATAGAATGCACGTTTCTGTTCAGGATCCCGTTTGTTATTTGCCAAAACTGGTGGGAACCAAGCCACTTGCTCCTCTGGCCTGCAACCTCGCTTGCATCTCACTTCTCTGGTCTGCAACTTCGCTTGCATCTCACTTCTCTGGTCTTCAACTTCGCTTGCATCTCACTTCTCTGGTCTGCAACTTCGCTTGCATCTCACTTCTCTGGTCTGCAACTTCGCATGTGCCTTGCTTCTTCGGTCTGCAACCCCGCCTGCACCTGGCTCCCTACTGACCGTCTGTTCCTTAACACTGATCCTACATTCTCAGTGTCGTCTGTTCCTTAACACTGACTCCTGCATTCTCAGTGTCCACCGACTGTTCAGGATGGCCCTAACGTCCAGCCGATAATTCCTGACCCAGCAAGCAACCCTAAACCACGCTATGTCTAGAGCACTTGTTCCAGCCCTCCGTTGACGTGTGACCTTCTAGACAACCAGCATCCAGATCATACTATTTTTCACTCCCTTTGCAAATAAAAGGCGAACCCTCGTCTTCAACCAAACAACCCGTGTCTGTCATTCTTCTTTGCCTTTTTTGCTGTTAACGTTTTGCCCGTGTCTACCTTTTTAGTTGTTGGGCCGATTGTCCCCGGACAACCGGCTCCGCAACACTTTGACTCCAATTTTGACCCCTTAACATTCATTATTTTGGTCTTAAATCAAAATACAAAGTTTTATCCATGGCAAAGTTACCTACATCTAAAATTTCAAGTCTTTAAGCCCAAAATTGGTGGAGGAATTTGGTAGAATCTGCAAAG
>NC_136526.1:26884739-26887929 GCF_053919585.1 Euprymna scolopes
AATGAATATAGTCGTTTTTGTGTGTGGTCTTTCTATGTACTTTGAAGCTCAGATCAGTTTCTGATCTGATGAGGAATATGTCTAGAAAAGCTAGGGAGTGGTCTTGTTCGGATTCATGTGTGAAATTTATAGATGGTTCCACTGAATTTAATTTATTTCTAATTTGTTCTATTTGTGTGTTTTTAGGGAGAAAAATAAGAATGTCATCTATATATCTAAAATATGTGGAGTTTTTAGGAAGTCTGTGTTTAAAAGAGTTGGTTTCTAAGAATTCTAAGAATAAGCAGGCTAGTACACCACTAAGGGGGTTACCCATAGGGAGTCCAAATTTCTGTCTATAGTAAGAATTATTAAATTGAAAGTAGGTTCTATCAGTGATGAGTTTTATAATTTGTATTAGTGTATCTGAGGAAAAAGGTAGGTCGGCTTTAATTTTGATTAAGTGCTTGTGGAGTAGATTAAGGCATTTTTTGATTGGAATATTGGTGTACAGGGAAATTATGTCTAAACTATGCATGGTTTTATTTTGCATGTCCATATTTTTTATTCTATTTAGGAGGTCACCAGAGTTTTTGATATGTGAAGTGCTGATGGTGCCCATTAGTGGAGTTAAAATTTGGGCAATAGCTCGTGCTAATTTATGGGTGACGCTTCCAATGTTTGATATTATAGGTCTCATAGGGACGTTCTCTTTATGTATTTTTGGGAGGCCGTATAATATAGGAATAGTGGGGTGGTATTCTATGTTATTTATCCATTTTTTATCATTTCCGATAAGTTTCTTTACGGATTTATTAAAAGTATCGAAATCTTTTTCTATTGATTTTAAATCTATCGGAGTGTATATATCTCCGTCTGCCAATAGTGTGTGCATTTTCTTTAGATATAGGTCTTTATCTATTATAACTATACCCCCTCCTTTATCGGCTTGTGAAATAATAATGTCTTTATTTTTTTGTTAAAAGTTTTAAGGCATCAATGTATCTTTTTGGTAGTGCTAATTCTTGAGGCTGGGTAGTTGTTAAAGCTATTATCCCTTGTATGAAGCCTTTAGTAAAATCATATAGACAAGAGGACTCTGATTTTACTAAAGGCTTCATACAAGGGATAATAGCTTTAACAACTACCCAGCCTCAAGAATTAGCACTACCAAAAAGATACATTGATGCCTTAAAACTTTTAACAAAAAATAAAGACATTATTATTTCACAAGCCGATAAAGGAGGGGGTATAGTTATAATAGATAAAGACCTATATCTAAAGAAAATGCACACACTATTGGCAGACGGAGATATATACACTCCGATAGATTTAAAATCAATAGAAAAAGATTTCGATACTTTTAATAAATCCGTAAAGAAACTTATCGGAAATGATAAAAAATGGATAAATAACATAGAATACCACCCCACTATTCCTATATTATACGGCCTCCCAAAAATACATAAAGAGAACGTCCCTATGAGACCTATAATATCAAACATTGGAAGCGTCACCCATAAATTAGCACGAGCTATTGCCCAAATTTTAACTCCACTAATGGGCACCATCAGCACTTCACATATCAAAAACTCTGGTGACCCTCCTAAATAGAATAAAAAATATGGACATGCAAAATAAAACCATGCATAGTTTAGACATAATTTCCCTGTACACCAATATTCCAATCAAAAAATGCCTTAATCTACTCCACAAGCACTTAATCAAAATTAAAGCCGACCTACCTTTTTCCTCAGATACACTAATACAAATTATAAAACTCATCACTGATAGAACCTACTTTCAATTTAATAATTCTTACTATAGACAGAAATTTGGACTCCCTATGGGTAACCCCCTTAGTGGTGTACTAGCCTGCTTATTCTTAGAATTCTTAGAAACCAACTCTTTTAAACACAGACTTCCTAAAAACTCCACATATTTTAGATATATAGATGACATTCTTATTTTTCTCCCTAAAAACACACAAATAGAACAAATTAGAAATAAATTAAATTCAGTGGAACCATCTATAAATTTCACACATGAATCCGAACAAGACCACTCCCTAGCTTTTCTAGACATATTCCTCATCAGATCAGAAACTGATCTGAGCTTCAAAGTACATAGAAAGACCACACACAAAAACGACTATATTCATTACTACTCACACCACAATGATAAAATAAAGACGGGCATGATTATAGGTTTTTTCTTACGTGCCTTTAGAATATGCAGTCCCCAATATCTTAATGATGAATTTCAATATATTACGAATGTTTTAAGAAAACTACAATATCCATCCTATTTCATTTCTTACGCAAAGAAAAAAGCTACGAAAATACACTATAACATAAACACACAGAAAAATAAAACAGATACCTCACTATTAAACAGACATCTTTTCATTCCCACCCACACCAAAAACACAAAAAATCTACGACACTCTTAATAGACTTGGTTTTCACCTGATACAAACAACTTCCTCAACCATAAAACAGACATTAAAAACTACCAAGCACTCTCCCAAAACCCTCACATCCGATGCCGGTATATATTCCATCCCATGTAACAACTGTCAACAAGCGTACATAGGTGAAACACAACGAAAATTGAAATTAAGACTTAACGAGCACAGAAGAGATATGAGGAATGGTAACGCCCTAAATGCACTTTTTTGCCATTGTGCAGAACACGATCACTCATTTAATTTAGATCAAGCGAAAATTATTAAATACGTGATAGATAGAGCTAAAAGAAGACTTTTAGAATCAGCACTAATTTTGAATACTAATACTATTACGCAAAGAAAAGGCTTCTACCATTTAACCCCTAGCATAGGGAAAATAATAATCAAAGAGCAAGGTATCAGGGTGGATCCGGGCTAGCCGTTTTTCTTTGAATGTTTCAGGAAAATGAGTAGTTTCGCAGAAGAGAAAAAAAAAAAAGAAAAAAAAAAAAAAAAAAAAAAAAAAAAAAAAAAAAAAAAAAAAAATGTACATATTTATTTTAAATGCATTTTAAAATTGTATATATAGACATCAAACAACCTTCCCATACGCACACATATTCGTCCTTTCCCGACATGGGTTGGATTTTAAAAAACTGTCTTTTTTCGCACGATCTATGACTTTTTCTTTTATCACATTTTTATTTCAATAATCCTGAAGATGTCCTCAAAGTCAAGGACGAAACGTTGATTTTTTAATAA
>NC_136526.1:26888029-27003029 GCF_053919585.1 Euprymna scolopes
ACATACATTATATATATATACATTATATATATATACATTATATATATATACATTATATATACATTATATATATATATATATATATATATATACATTATATATATATATATATACATTATATATATAGCTATATATACATTATATATATATACATTATATATATACATTATATATATATACATTATATATACATTATATATATATATATATATATACATTATATATATATATATACATTATATATAAAACTATATATACATTATATATATATACATAATATATATAACTATATATACATTATATATATAGCTACATTATATATATACATTATATATATATACATTATATATATATACATTATATACATATATACATTATATATATATGCATTATATATATATATACATTATATATATATACATTATATATATATATACATTATATATATATACATTATATATATACATATACATTATATATATATACATTATATATATATATACATACAGTATATATATACATTATATATATATACATTATATATATATACATTATATATATATATATACATTATATATATACATTATATATATAAATTATATATATATACATTATATGTATATATACATTATATGTATATATACATTATATATATATACATTATATATATATACATTATATATATACATTATATGTATATATATAAATATTATATGTATATATATACATTATATATATATATACATTATATATATATACATTATATATATATACATTATATATATACATTATATATATATACATTATATATATATACATTATATATATATACATTATATATATATACATTATATATATATACATTATATATATATATTATATATATATACATTATATATATATATACATTATATATATATACATTATATATATATACATTATATATATATACATTATATATATATACATTATATATATATATACATTATATATATACATTATATATATACATTATATATATATACATTATATATATATACATTATATATATATACATTATATATATACATTATATATATATATACATTATATATATATACATTATATATATATATATACATTATATATATACATTATATGTATATATACATTATATATATACATTATATATATATACATTATATATATATACATTATATATATACATTATATATATATATACATTATATATATATATACATTATATATATATACATTATATATATATACATTATATATATATATACATTATATATATATACATTATATATATATACATTATACATATAAATACATTATATACATTATATATATATTATATATATATATATACATTATATACATATATATATATTATATATATACATTATATATATTATATATATACATTATATATATATATTATATATATACATTATATACATTATATATATAATATATATATATATACATTATATACATTATATATATATTATATATATATACATTATATACATTATATATATATTATATATATACATTATATACATTATATATATATTATATATATATACATTATATATACATTATATATATATATTATATATATATATATACAAGATATACATTATATATACATTATATGTATATATTATATATATATACATTATATACATTATATATATATACATTATATACATTATATATATACATTATATATATACACATTATATATATACATTATATATATATATATACACATTATATATATATATACACATTATATATATATATATACACATTATATATATACATTATATATATATTTATTATATATATACATTATATATATATACAGATTATATATATACATTATATATATATACAGATTATATATATATACATTATATATATATATATACACATTATATATATACATTATATATATACATTATAATATATATATATACACATTATATATATACATTATATATATATACAGATTATATATATATACATTATATATATATATATATAATATATACATATATACATTATATATATATATATATATATTATATACATTATATACATTATATATATATATATTATATATATATACATTATATATATATATACATTATATATATATACATTATATATATATATATATATACATTATATATATATTATATATATATACATTATATATATATTATATATATACATTATATATATATACATTATATATATATACATTATATATATATACATTATATATATATTTTATATATTATATATATATGTATACATTATATATATATATTATATATATACATTGTATATATATACATTATATATATACATTTTATATATATACATTATATATATACATTATATATATATATACATTATATATATACATTATATATATACATTATATATATATACATTATATATAAATCTACATTTTATATCTATCTATATATATACATATATCAACATTATATATATATCTATATATATATATCTACATTATATATATATTATATATACATTAGATATATACATATATATATACATTATATGTATACATTTTATATATACATTATATATACATATATAAATATACATTATGAATATATATATGTACATGATATATATAGATTTATATATATACACATACACATTATATATATATACATTATATATATGCATTATATATATATGCATATATGTATACACATTATATATACATATATATATATATACACATTATATATATACATATACATATACATATACGCAATTTCTTATAACGTCACCAACTAACTTTCGGAAGAACCCCCCATCCGCTGTTCTTTTATATCGTAAGTTTCTTAAAACGTGACTAGCTAAAGTTCAGAATAAAATCATGCTTTTCTTTTAACGGTTAATTTAAAAAAAAATCTTTTGAACGCTGTTAACTTTAATTCCTCATTTCAGTTTACATTTTGGAGACGGACATGTTTTTGTTGAGATAAGTGATTTCAATTTTAATCATGCTTTTTATTTTTAGATTCAAATATTAATAACTCCATTTTATTTCAGTATTTAATTTATGTATTTCTGTTTTATTAAATGCTAGCTTTTTTTCTCGTCCATAAATGTTTATTTATCTACCGAGTTGATCTTAAATATTGTATACTCAATCCATTATATTATCCTTTTCAGTCTACACCCCTTAATTACGCTGGCTTCCATCTTATCTCGCAATTACTTATAACGTCATCAACTAACTTTCGGAAGAACCCCCCCCACCCCATCTGCTTTTCTTTTATATCGTAAGTTTCTTAAAACGTGACTAGCTAAAGTTCAGAATAAAATCACGCTTTTCTTTTAACGGTTTATTTAAAAAAAAATCTTTTGAACGCTGTTAACTTAAATTCCTCATTTCAGTTTACATTTTGGAGACGGACGTGTTTTTGTTGAGATAAGTGATTTCAATTTTAATCATGCTTTTTATTTTTAGATTCAAATATTAATAACTCCATTTTATTTCAGTATTTAATTTATGTATTTCTGTTTTATTAAATGCTAGCTCTTTTTCTCGTCCATAAATATTTATTTATCTACCAAGTTGATTGCAAAAATAGATTACGAATTTGTACTCATTCTTAGTTCGTGAGAGGGGAATCTATTACCATACTTTCACTTAAACACGTCTGTTGGACTTTTATTAAGTAGAATACTTAATAGTCTTTTTGATTTTTTTTAATGGAGAGTAGAAAACGCATTGTGGATGCGTTATCAGCAGCTCCTGTTACTCTCGCTTCTTCTTATTTGTCCCTCAGTCCTCATTTTTTAATGAGTGATTTTTCTGACAAAGGGAGAAGAAAAAGCTGTTTTCTAGGTTGGCAGTATTTTGCGCGAACAGTTGGCAGAGATGGCGGAAATTTTCTGTTTCTATGTCTATCCTTGTAGCCATGTCACTAGTAAGGGTGCTGGAGGTAAACGTTTTGTCTGGGCTGACGTTATCCGCCTGATAGCCAGGGACCCGAACCTTGGATTAACCACTAAGGAGGCTGTCCTATCAGCAGGTGCAAAGTACTGGGGCTGCTGTATTGCCATTTGGTGAATGGATTCTGGACCATGCAGTAGCTTCTGGTGGGGGCTCTCGATGCCATACTAGTGGGTAATTGTTACGGCTTTACCTTATCATTAGCTACAAATAAAAAAAAAATTCTTCGTTTCTTTTTCTCTCTTAGTTTCCCCTCTCTGTCCTGCTCTAAGTAAATCTGACGACCTAGTCCACAAATTCCAAAATTTCATCATGACAAATTTCAAGAAAAAATACACGATTAAACATGGTTCTCCAACTTCCAACGTAGACCCCTACTACCATGTTTCCTTCTCCAACATCAGGGGTCTACGTTCTAACCTTCCAGAGGTTGAAACCCAATTACAGGAGACTAAACCAGACCTTTTATTTTTAAGTGAAACTGGCATTGGACAGGCTATTTCCCTAGAAGAGTTCGCAATTAAAGGATACTCTAACTTAACTTCTAAATCTGACCACCAAGATCGCCATGGGCATGGAATATGTGCCTATATTAGGGATAACTTTCCATGTGGTAGGGACATCTCCAGGGAAAATCCTAACTTACCCTATATGTGCTTCCGGGTTGCTTTAGCTCACACTACGGCATTTATATTTACTCTCTATCGCCCCCATAACAGCGGAGTTACTATCTTTCAAAGCATATCTGAGAAAATTGACCAAGTCCTATCTGCATATCCTTCAGCTAACATTCACGTATGTGGTGACTTCAATGTTCACAACGTCGAATGGTTGACCCACTCTAACAAGACCGATGATGAGGGGAGGTTCTGTCATGATTTCTCCATTGCCTATGACCTCACTCAGATTGTTCAGGAACCCACCCATGTGCCCGACAATGACGGCCAGTATGCGAGCCTACTAGACCTTTTTCTCACAACTTGCCCTGAACTATGTTCAGTTTCTGTTCTGTCGCCTCTTGGATCTTCCGACCACTCTGTTGTATCAGTTAAGATAAAAATGAAATGTAATAAGTCCCCAGACGTACCTCTCCATCGTACAGTATATCGATACACTAAGGCTGACTGGGATAGCTTCCGTACATTTATATCTGATCTACCTCTGCATTCCATGTTTAAAAAGGATGTGTCCTCTATAGTATTAGACCTGACGGAATGGTTAATTGACCGTTTCATACCCTCGAAAAAGTTTCAGCAAAAACCTAACAGCCAGCCATGGTTCTCTCCAGAATGTGCTGCTGCCATTGCGCACAGAAATCACTTTTTCTACTGTTTCCAACGTAATAGATGTATGAAAACTAAAGCCGCTTTCAGGACTGCCAGCAACCATTGTAAGAAAGTAATAAAGAATGCAAGAGAGTTGTATGCTCAATCTGTTAAGTCCAAAGTAGCTGAACAGCGGCTTGGTTCCCACCAGTTTTGGCAAAAGCAAACAGAATCCTGAACAGAAGCGTGTGCTCCATCCCAACTATTATCAATGGACCTGAGGTAATCTCGTCAGCATCAGACAAAGCCAAACTCTTTGTCAAGAACTTTGCAGCTAATTCTACCCTTTGTGATCAAGGCCGCCAACCCCCAATATTTACTCCTGTATCAGAAAACACGCTATGTGATATACGTATATCTATACGTGATGTTGCCAAGCTAATCAAAAACCTTGATTCCAGTAAAGCAACTGGCCCTGACGGTATTCCAATTATAGTACTCAAAAAACTTCAACCTGAACTAGCGCCCATACTTACAAAACTGTTTAAACGTTGTCTTAAGGAGAATAGTTTCCCATCTCCCTGGAAAATTTCATCAGTATGCCCTGTATTTAAGAATTCAGGTGATCGCTCATCCCCCTCTCAGTACAGGCCAATAAGTCTCCTGTGCGTCATGAGTAAGTTGCTGGAATCTGTGTTAAATACAAAAGTAATCAACCATCTCAACAAAAATAACCTTCTTAGTGACACTCAATATGGTTTCCGTTCTGCTAGATCTACAGCAGATGTGCTTACAGTTATATCTCATAGGATTAGCAAATCTCTCGACGGAGGCAACCTTTCTAGGGCAATTGCTCTTGACATATCAAAGGCCTTTGATAGGGTATGGCATAAAGGTTTACTTCATAAGATCTCTAGCTATGGTATTGCTGGAAATGTCTTCTCAATTGTCATAGGAGAACATATTCTCTCCTATGATTGGATTAAGAAATATATAAATATTTCTTATAATATATAAATATGTTTATTGATATATTAATTAAAACATAAAGACGTTTCTAGAATGTCGTTATTCATAAAAATAAATGATAATCGGCGTCTATAAATATAAAAAGGCGTAGAACGCTTTTTTGTTCCTTTTTTGAGTCTCTAGAAGGTTCCAGGAAGTTCCTTTTAAAACTCATATAAAAGAAACGCTATTGGTGGGTAAAGTCAGTTCGTGACATATTTTGGGATACAAAAAGAGGCAACCAATGTCCGAATTCCGGCTTCCACATAAGGCCGTAAAAACAAAAACCTCACTGAAGAACTGGCTGTCTGGATTCTGGTAAAGTTTTTATTTATTCTTTGAGTTTGTTGACCGAAATACATATACATATAAAAATACACTAAACAAAACATTTCAAAACAATACATTAAGAATTACGATCTTTATGATCTAAGGAAGACAATTTATTAGCGAGTTGTCGCCCTTCAAACATGGTAATCTTTTCTTTTGTTTTTTCTTGTTAATTTATTTTTAAATAAATTTCTTTTTTGTTAAATCTTTTTCTTTTGTTTTAATTTTATTACATGTGGGTGCTGATAAATCCCTAGACCATACGAGCTATGATCGGCACACATATGTAATAAATGGGGGCTCGTAAAAAAAAACAAAAAAAGAAACAAACAAAAAAAAATTCCATTTATTAAGTTAGTCAACAACCTTCCGATGAATATATATACAAAAGGAAAATTTATACCAAGCTAAATAATAATAAAAAGATTCGTTCTTTCTTTCTTTACTTTTTTTTTTTTTTTTTTTTTTTATTACATTTTCACCCCAAACAAGGCACATTGCCACTTTGGTGTAGGGGGCTACTATCAGGGGAAACATCTACTGGGGTACTATGTAGGGATTAGGGCAGCGAGATGTTGGTTCACGTTGCACTTGAACTTATGCATGTCAGTACAGTTGGGGAAGCAGTGACCCGGAATGGAATTCCAAAGTCTAGCAGTTCTGGGGAAGAAACTACTGGAGTAGAAGGATCTTTTACATCTAGGGATCTCTACAGTGTGGGGGTGGGATTTTGCAGCTTGTCGGGTCTGTCGAGGGTGTTCACGTCGTGGGGGCACAAGTGCTTGCAGTTCTTCAGAGCATTCACCATTATAATACTTGTAGAACAGGCAGAGGGATGCAACGTTTCGACGATGGGACAGAGGCTGAAGTTTTGATGCCAGTTTAGGGCCTATCAGATTTGCGACTCTCTTTTGAACCCTGTCAAGGAGCGAGAGACTAGTAGCCGATGCACCGGCCCAAATATGACAGCAATACTCCATACATGGGCGAATAGTGGCCTTATAGAGGTACAGGATACTTTCGGGTGTTAAAAGTTTTCTAGCACGGTAGAGAGAGCCCACCTTCCTTGCAGCGGCCCTGGCAATGCCCTCGATGTAACTGTTCCAACTCATGTTTCCAGTGAACGTTAGGCCAAGGAGCTTGAGAGACGTACTCTCAGATAAAGAGTTGTTGGCCATTGCTATAGGTGGTAGAGAAGGTTTCTTGTAATTATTGAATGAAACCAGTTTTGTCTTGGTGGCATTGAACGTGACCATCCATTTTTGTCCCCATTCCACTACTGATTGGAGGTCATCCTCTAGTGTTTCTGCCATTACTTTAGTTATATGTTCGTTTGTTTTCCTGTCGTGCCTGCTATAGAGTGTGGTGTCATCAGCATATATCCCCATCTCAGAGGCAATCTTGTCGGGGAGGTCATTTATGAATATCAGGAACAGCAGAGGTCCCAGGATAGATCCTTGGGGCACTCCCGCATTTATATCATATTGTTTAGATGTACGACCGTCGAGGACAACCTGGATTTTTCTCTTATCTAAGAAGGATTTAATTATGTTAAGTATTCTACCAGTGATACCGTAAGATCTAATCTTCCTGAGGAGACCCTCATGCCATACCCTGTCAAAAGCCTTAGATATATCTAGAGCTACCGCTCTTCCCTCTTTGTCCAGTGAATGGTATATGCGTTCAGAGATTACAGTGAGGATGTCTGCCGTGGAACGGGCTTGTCTAAATCCATATTGACGGTCGGTCAGAAGTTTAGCATCTGTAAGGTGCTGGACTAGAGCATGGTTAATTAAGGTCTCAAATATTTTGGCAAAAAGTGGGAGGAGGCTAATAGGGCGATAATTTAATGGGTCAGTTCTTTCGCCAGAATTCTTGAATACTGGTACTACAGAAGCAGTTTTCCAACAGCTCGGAAAGCAAGATTCATTAAGGCATTTGTTGTAGAGTTTGGAGAGAACTGGAGCTACTTCGGCTGAGCACTTTTTTAATAGCACAGCTGGGATGAGGTCGGGTCCACATGCTTTTGAAGTGTCAAGGTTTTTTATGATAGCATGCACCTGAGCAGGGGTGATTTTCAGGTCGTCTAGCGTGGCGTCTGTCCGCATAGGAAATTGAGGTAGGGGGTGGTTTAGAGGGTCCAGTGTGGAGTTTGAGGCAAACCGACTGGCAAGCATGTTAGCCTTCTCGGTTGCTGAGCAAAGAACCTCGTGATTGTTGGTTAGTGGGGGAATTGTTGATTGCCCATTATTTACTACACTGTTGTAGATTTTCCAGAAGTCACGAGTTCCTAGTTTTTGTGCTTCGATGCGTTTTTTCGTGGTTTCCGTAAATTCCCTCTTAGCTGTCGCTATTTCTTTCTTAACGTTACTTCTAGCTTCTATGTACTTCTGTCTGTTTGAACTGGACTTATGTCGATTAAACCTGTGGAATGCATGCTGCCTTTGAGCAATGGCAGTTGCGCAAGTCGAAGTAAACCATTGGGGAGAGTGGGGCTTGCTATAGAATTTCCGCATGGGAACATGTGCTTCGATTGCAGATTTGAACCATTCAGTGGTCTCGGTTGCACACTGTTCAGCAGGAAGAGAAAAAATATTTCCCCATGGGGCGTCTCTGATAAGATCTCTGATAGCTTCCCAGTCAGCCTTTTTATAATATCTCGTTGTTTTGAGCACTGGCTCTTCAGTTTTGGGTCTAGAGTTTAGGGCGATTTCAACCATTATCACCGCATGATCAGCGTTCCCAAGTGGGCTGTCGGCTTTCGTTACACAATCATCAGGAACTGAGATAATGACATAATATTTATTATTAGCTGTGCGCTATTCAAAAAAAAAACAAACAAAACAATTAATAAAATAAAAAATGTCTACCTAATGTCATTAAGAAAAAAAAAATTAAATTAAACTAAATAAAACAACAAAAATATATACATATATATAGATTTATATACAATAACAAAAAAAAATTGACTTGCTTACGTAATTTCAGATAAATAACAAAGTAAATAACATTTGAAAATATTTCAAATATAAAAATAAAACAATCTGGCCAAAAAGACGCTAGCCTTCATAAAAAAATTAAAATGTCTACTGAATGACATTGTACTATTTTATAAACAAATGCAAGGGAGATAACTATATTATCAAAATAAAAAAATAAAAAATTTTCACCGTGTCAAACAAATGCACAAAAAAATAAAAAAATTAAAAATTAAAAATAAAATTAAACAATATAACATATAGATATATGTTAAATTTATATCGAAGTGATTACGTAATAAAAAAATAAAATAAAATAAAATAAAAATAAAAAAATAAAATAAAAACAGACAAAAATACTATCGGAAACTCAGACGCTTTCAAATTTTTTTCCAAGATAATCTAACGGAAATAACTACATTATTCAAAATAGTTGTTAACATAAGGAAACAGCGTTCCATATTCGTTTAAAAAAAATAAAAATAAAAATAAATAAATAAATAAAAATTTAATTAAATATAAAATATTAAATTATAACATAAAATGCCTTTCTCGGTAGAAAATTTTTTAGGTTCCAAAACAATAAAAGAAGACTTCTTTAAGTTAAAAAAATCCGAACTATTAGATATCGCTGATTATTTCGAATTGGATATAAATCCGAATATGAATAAAGCTGAAATGGAAAATATAATCGAGGCAACTCATAGAAATAAATTTGTTAGACCCTCATAGTTCAAAAATACAGGACAGTACTCTACGGCTACAATTGGAAGTTAAAAAATTAGAAATAGAAAGTAATGAAAGAATGGAATTGCAAAGAATAGAATTAGAAAAAATGAAGCTGGAATTGCAATCCAGAAATATAAATTCCTCACCAATTAATTCATCCTTCGACGTAGGACGAAATATAAAACTCGTACCACATTTTAATGAAGCAAGAGTAGAGAAATATTTCCCTCATTTTGAAAAAATAGCAACAACGTTAGAATGGCCGTATGAAAATTGGCCAGCACTTTTACATTTAACTATAGAATCAGTTGGGAAAGGGTTTTGTCTGTTATGAATGTTGTTATTGCGAGAAAAATGACTAAGGGGACGAGCTGCCGATATATATTCTGCATTAGACAACGAGGATTCCTCAGATTATGAAACTATTAAAACTGTCATACTAACGAATTGATTCCGGAAGAGTACAGGTTAAAATTCAGGAATTTTAAAAAATTTGAAAATCAAACTTTCGTTGAATTCGCCAGACAAAAAACGGACTTATTTCATCGATGGCTTAGAGCAAAAAAGGTAAATGGCGACTTTGAGAAATTAACACAACTAATATTATTAGAGGAATTTAGCAGATGTGTCGACAAAGACACACAATTGTACCTAGACGAAAAAGATATTACAAACATAAATGACGCTGTGCGATACTCGCAGATACTCATAAGGTAACTTTACGAAAACGTTACGAAAACACAAACCTGTCCCATAAGCATTTAGATGGTTACTCTTATAATAAATCCTCAATAAGGTCTCAAACTCATAATTTTTCTCGCAATAATAACATTCATAACAGACAAAACCCTTTCCCAACTGATTCTATAGTTAAATGTACTTACTGTGGTAGACGCAATCACCTGATATCTGAATGCAGAATAAGAAAAAGAGATAATGAGTCCAATATAAACTACAAACCCCACGCATTCGCAAACACAAGAAAAATCAATTCTTTCCCTCACTCATTTCTCCAGAGTTCAAATGAATTTAAAAATAATACAGATTCGATCATGCAAACTTATAAACCATTCTTATCCGATGGCTGCGTTTCCACAGGTGACATTAAAAACACTACTCCTATAAAAATCCTAAGAGACACAGGGGCGTCCCAAACACTTTTACAAAAAGACATTTTACATCTATCCAATTCTATCTTCACGGGAGAATACGTCCTATTACAAGGTATCGACTTAAATTCTACAAAAATACCTCTACATAAAATATATTTACAATCTAGCTACATAAACGGTTTTGTTGTAGTTGGGGTTCTTCCCACCCTACCAGTAAAAGGTGTCTCCTTAATCTTAGGGAATGATCTAGCAAACGGTAAAGTTATAACAAATCCGATAATTACAGATAATATAGATTTAACAGACACAAATAAAGAAGATAACAACTTATATCCAATATGTGTACTCACTCGAGCTAGAAAAAATAAACAACTGCTAGAAAACCACAACACTTCATTACAAGACACTTTATTAAAATTAAACGAAACATTTATAGCGTACGATCTAGAAAAATTAAATAATAAAAATAAACATTTAGATATTAGCACTGTACGTAATGGAAACACCACAGGAGAATTACAAAATAATCTTATAAAAGAACAAGAAAACGATAACGAACTATGTCTTTTAAAAAGTAAGGAACTTCCATTAGAAGACGCAAAAAAAGAACGAGAATGTTTCTATATGACAGATGGCATCCTCATGAGAAAATGGAGACCATTAGATGCTAGTTTAACTGAAGAATGGAGGATAATACACCAAATAGTGATCCCAAAAGTTTACAGAGAGGAAATACTCAATATAGCTCATAATACCCCTATGTCAGGCCATCTAGGTATAAATAAGACACATGACAAAATATTACAACATTTTTACTGGCCGAAATTGAAACAAGGTGTAATCGCTTTTTGTAACTCTTGCCACACTTGTCAGATGGTCGGGAAACCAAACCAGAAAATTCCTCCCGCACCTCTAAAACCTATTCCAGCTTTCGGCGAACCTTTTAGTAGAGTAGAGTGCTAGTTGATTGTGTTGGTCCTCTCCCTAAAACAAAAACAGGTAACATCTACCTGCTAACAATCATGTGTGCATCTACCCGCTTTCCGGAGGCAATTCCGCTAAGGAATATTAAGACAAGAACTATAGTGAAAGCCTTAACTAAGTTCTGCTTAGTCGGGATCCCATCATCCATTCAAACAGACCAAGGCTCAAACTTCATGTCTGGTCTATTTAAACAAGTGATGGATGAAATGTCTATAACACAATATCGATCTAGTAGTTACCATCCAGAATCACAGGGAGCTCTTGAACGTTTTCATCAAACACTCAAGTCTATGATACAAAAATTCTGCTTCGAATATCAAAAAGATTGGGATGATGGAGTTCATTTTGTTTTGTTCGCAGCAAGAGAAGCAGTCCAAGAATCGCTTGGTTTTAGTCCTTTTGAACTCGTTTTCGGTCATACAGTAAGAGGTCCTTTAAAACTTCTAAAAGAAAAATGGCTTACAAAGCGGAACGATCTGCATCTCCTAGATTATGTTTCCAAATTTAAAGAAAAATTATATTCGGCTTTCACATTAGCACAAGAAAACTTACAAAATTCTCAGGCTAGAATGAAAACTAGATACGATAAAAACAGTAAACACCGTACTTTCCAAATAGGAGATAAAGTAATAGTATTCTTACCAATTCCATCTAATTGTTTACAGGCAAAATATTTTGGACCATATGTCATAAAAGAAAAAAATTAATGATGTAAATTACATTATACACACCCCAGATAGGAGAAAGAAAAATAGGTTATGCCACATCAACATGTTAAAACCTTACTTAAGTAGAAATGCTACAGCAACAACACGGCCAGTTTTTACTTTGAAAACTATTTCAGATATTGACACAAGCAAAACACCTTCGGATACTGAAAAAACTTTCCTTAAAGAAAAAGAAATAGGTCATTACAGTAAATTAAACAACTCCGAAATCCTACACAATCTAAACAACAAACTTATACATTCATCTTATGAAAACAGAAAAGATGTATGTACTTTGGTCAATAGATTCAAAGATCTTTTTCCAGATGTTCCTAGGAAAACTACAGCAGCAATACATAATGTCGTCGTGGGCAATGCAAAGCCCATAAAACGTTTCTACCGACTAAATCCCATCAAGCTCCAAAGTCTGAGAAAAGAAATTAAATATATGCTGGAAAACGACATTATAGAACCAAGCAACAGTGAGTGGAGTTCACCATGCATCCTCGTGCCTAAACCCGATGGAAGTTACAGATTTGTCACAGACTTTCGTAAAGTCAATGAAATCAGCAAGACTGATGCTTATCCAATTCCTAGAATTGATGATTGTATAGATTCAATTGGAAAATCAAAATATGTCAGCAAATTTGACTTGATGAAAGGTTATTGGCAAGTACCTTTAACCAATGAAGCCAAACATATTTCCGCATTCGTCACACCAGATGGTTTGTACCAATACAAGGTTATGCTGTTCGGAATGAAAAATGCACCAGCAACTTTTCAAAGAATGATGCATTCCATATTACAGGATCTTGACGGATGTGAGTTTTATATCGACGATGTGATCGTTCACAGCAATACATGGGAGGAACATTTAAAAATTTTAACCCAATTTTTCAGAAAATTACAAACTAACAACCTGCGTATCAATCTCAACAAAACTGATTTCTGCCAGGCAAAAGTCGAATACTTGGGGCATATTGTGGGTCAGGGACAAGTGAAACCCATCTCAGCAAAAGTGGACGCTATTAAAAAAATACCCTGCCCCAACCAATAAAAAAACAACTTATGAGATTTCTAGGTATGGCAGGATTTTATAGGAGATTCTGCAAAAACTTTTCCACAATAGCAAGTCCACTCACCAATCTTTTAAAAAAGGCTACAAAATATAATTGGACTGATTCCTGCCATAATGCTTTCATTAATATAAAATCAACTCTTATTGAAAATCCAGCCTTATCAACACCGGATTTCACCAAACAATTTAAATTACAGGTTGATGCCAGTGATGTGGTATGGGTGGAATTCTCACTCAAGAAGATGAGCATGGCTTTGAAAAAGCTATTGGTCATTTTTCAAAAAAATTCAATGTCTACCAAAAAAATTATTCCACCAGTGAAAAAGAGTGCTTGGCCTTACTATCAGCTATACAGAATTTTGACTTTTACATTAATGTGACTGTGCAGCCTGTTTTAGTTCGCACTGATCACAACCCACTAACTTTCCTAAACAAAATGATTAATAAGAACCAAAGACTAACGAGATGGACTCTTCTTTTACAAGATTATAATCGAACATATGAAAGGTAGCGACAACATTATCGCCGATGCTCTATCTAGAGCATAACCTTGTTTCTTTTCACACACACAAAAAAAAACAAAACCATTAAAAAATAAAATAAATTCACACACTCAAGTATTACATATCTAACACAAAAATTATACAAATTAACAAACTGTACAAATACATATTAAACTATTGTAATACTATTATCCATATTTCTCACTTACAAAAAGAAGAAGAACGAACATCGACTAAAAACTTTCAGTACCTTGTATATTTATTGATATTGACATTTTCTTTGTTTGCTTTCACATTCATTTTTTTCAGGTACCAGACCATAGCCAGCCTTGTGAAATTAAAAGTTTTGATATCTAGATATCAAAACTTTTACCTTGAAGGGGGGGTGTCATAGGAGAACATATTCTCTCCTATGATTGGATTAAGAAATATATAAATATTTCTTATAATATATAAATATGTTTATTGATATATTAATTAAAACATAAAGACGTTTCTAGAATGTCGTTATTCATAAAAATAAATGATAATCGGCGTCTATAAATATAAAAAGGCGTAGAACGCCTTTTTGTTCCTTTTTTGAGTCTCTAGAAGGTTCCAGGAAGTTCCTTTTAAAACTCATATAAAAGAAACGCTATTGGTGGGTAAAGTCAGTTCGTGACATATTGTGGGATGCAAAAAGAGGCAACCAACGTCCGAATTCCGGCTTCCACATAAGGCCGTAAAAACAAAAACTTCACTGAAGAACTGGCTGTCTGGATTCTGGTAAAGTTTTTATTTATTCTTTGAGTTTGTTGACCGAAACACATATACATATAAAAATACACTAAACAAAACATTTCAAAACAATACATTAAGAATTACGATCTTTATGATCTAAGGGAGACAATTTATTAGCGAGTTGTCGCCCTTCAAACATGGTAATCTTTTCTTTTGTTTTTCTTGTTAATTTATTTTTAAATAAATTTCTTTTTCGTTAAATCTTTTTCTTTTGTTTTAATTTTATTACATGTGGGTGCTGATAAATCCCTAGACCATACGAGCTATGATCGACACACATATGTAATATCAATTATTAAATCATTTCTTTCTGATAGGTTCATGAGAGTAGTAGTTGAGGGGCAAAAATCAGAAGCTCACAGTATTAATGCCGGTGTCCCTCAGGGGTCCATCCTGGGCCCAACTCTTTTCCTGATCTACATTAATGATCTTCCAAATCACATCCTTACATCATTTGTAGACATTTATGCTGACGACACTACCATTTATGGTAGCACATCTAAGACAGTAAATGACCAAGTTCTCTCCAATTCTCTCTCCTCTGATCTTGAGCACGTAGTACAATGGGGTAAGGAGTGGCTGGTTACTTTTAATGCATCTAAAACCAAGCTTCTCTCTTTGCATCATCTACATTCTGATCCAAATCTGGCATCAATTGAAATGAATGGCTCTCGTCTTCAGGAGGCCTCAAGTTTTGACAAGCTTCTTGGCTTGACCATTACTCCTGATCTTAAATGGAGCACGTACATCAAATCTGTTGCCAAGGCCGCTGGAAAAATGGTGGGATCTTTCTATCGATCCGGTAGATATCTCACTGCTGATGCAATTCTCTATCTATATAAGAGCCAGGTACGTCCAAGGATGGAATACTGTTGCCACATCTGGGCAGGAGCTGCTAGAAAGGACTTGGCCTGCCTTGATAGAGTTCAAAATAGACTTCGTAGCCTCATAGGAGTTGTCCTCTTCTCTTCCTTGCAACCTCTATCTCACAGAAGAGATGTTGCGAGTTTGTCTCTGATGTATCGTTATTTTCATGGAAAGTGTTCGACTGAGCTTCAATCTATGGTCCCCTCTCGCCAAACTTTCACAAGAAACACTCGTCTAGCTGTAAACACTATCAATAATTCCCCCCACTCTTTATCTGTGCCTAAACCTAAACATAGATTCCATGAACAAAGCTTCTTTCTTAGAACTGCACGCCTGTGGAATTGTCTTCCGTTTTCCTGCTTTCCAGCTGACTACAATATGGTTGTCTTCAAGTCTAACGTAAATAAGTTCTTGATGAGCCGTTCCATATAAGTTATCAAATTTACCAAATTTTCATTACTAATGATTACTATATTGTCCAATTTCTACTGTACACTCTTTAACCCTTATCCTTGAGTGGCCTCTTGGCCTTGATAATGTGGTGATGCCTATGTAAAAAAAAAACAAAAAAAACAAAAACATTATATATACATTATATATATACATTATATATATATACATTATATATGTATGTTATATATATATATGTATATATATATATATATATATACATTATAGATATATACATTATACATATATATGTATATATATACATTATATATATGAATTATATATATATACATTATATACATATATATCACATATATGTATATACATTATATTTATACATTACATATACCTCATATATATATATATATAATGTATATATTATATGTACATTATATATATATATACATTATATATATATATATATACATTATATATATATATATATATATATACATTATATATATATATATATATATATATATATATATATATATATATACACCTCTTACACCTGCTTTCTGAAGCTGCCTCATTTCAACTACAAGATCACAACAGCCATCCGCAAAGCTATACACAGACAGGGTCTAGATATACAACATACACACTGGGCCATCACTAAAACAACATTTGTCAAAACGCAAAACCCACCTAAGCAACGTACCCTGCACTCTTACTAACTGCCCGATGAACACCACTAACATGTGCCACCGTACATACACAGTATATCGCATACATTGCACCAAATGTGACCAATCATACGTCGGTAGCTCAGTGAGACACCTGCACATTAGAGTAAAAGAACACATACAAACACAAGCCTCTTCTGTTCGCAAACACCTTCACACATGCGGCAACACTAACAAATCCATCAGAGTAGATATTTTAGCTACCGAACGCAATGTTGGCAACCTTCGTATCAAAGAATCAATCCTGATTGCCAAATTACATCCCAAGATTAATCGCCGACATGAATTAGGCTCTTCATTCTTAACCATTGTATAATACAATTAAAAAATAAATAAATAAACAAAATAAAATAAATAAGAAAAAGTAAATCCAAAATTAAATTAAAATAAACCAAAATAAATAAACAAACAAAATAATAGATAAGCAATCCCTATTCAAGATTACTACACATTAATAATAATAACAATGTTTAACAATTAAATAGCAAGCCTAATATATATGAATTAGATGCTGCGAGCATATGGGCTACACGGCTACATGTATATGACTCATGCAAATCTATAAGTTATTGCAAATCTATAAGTTATATTGGGGCATATATGCCCCAATATAACCCAATTGATTTCTCCGAATAAACCTAACAATATTAATCGCAAATAGCAATAAGGCATAATACACCAAAAACAGAAATCCAAGTTAACTCAAATAAATAAATACATTATATAAAAAAAATTTTTTTTTTACTAAAACTCTCGAAATAACTTTAACCACTTCGTCATAACACATTGCATGTATAAATAAATAATTATAGTTACTATGTAATTGAATTAAAGATACAAGAATCCATAAATGAGTATATATACACTACATAACGAATTAAATAAAATACCGCCGGAATGAGAACAATATCACTAAAATAAAATAAATAAGCAAACAAATAAATGCACAAAAAAGTAATCCAACGTTATACATCTGAGAAGAAATATCGGTAACGATTATCCCCCTTAGAACAACCCATAAAGTAGTCTCCCTTGACCAACCGACTTATTCTAAGTCTACGCCCACCACCACCAAACAGAACGCAGAAACGCAAACAAAAAATAAATGAGTTAATTAAATCTCCTCAATATAAACATAAACTACTATAAAAAAAAAACAAATGAATACATAAAATAAATAAATAAATTAAAAATAAAAATAAGGAAAAAGAAAAACAAACAAACTCAATCATATTAAATTAAAAAGCCGCCAACAATGTCCGGACAATTATTTAGCACGATACTGTTACTATTTACTGTTTACAACAACACGTTTGAACCAAAGATAAACTACTATAAAAAAAAAAAAAAAAAAATTAAATAAAATAAAATATAATATAAAATAAATAATTTAGAAACATAAAATAAGAATTGAGAAAAAAAAACAAACAAACCATATACTACCCACAAGTCCCGAGCGATGATTTGCTGCGGTATAGTTACTGCTTACAACAACCACGTTTGTCAAAGTCAAGTACATATCTGACGAAGAGATCTTTCTCGAAATATTATATTGCACGAACATATCACCAGACCGACTTTCCCAGGTAACCTCTGTGCTAATATAAATATACTGCGTATATGAAATATGAATATGTACACATGTATTTATAAGTTGTATTAATAAATTTCGCATCTGATACAGCTTGTGTCTTCTGCATTGTACCGCCTTCTACAATTCTATTAAACTATATATATATATATATATATATATATATATATATATATATATATATATATATATATTATATATATACATTATATATATACATAATATATATATATATATATATATTATATATATACATTATATATATACATAATATATATATATATATATATATATATATATTATATATACATTATATATATATATGTATATATATACATAATATATAATATATATATATACATTATATATATACATAATATATATATACATTATATATATACATAATATATATACATTATGCATACATACATCATATATATATGTATATATATATACATTATATAGACATTATATATATATGTTATATATATACATATTATATATATATGCATATAAATACATTATATATATATATGTATATATACGTTTTAAAAATATATACATTATCTATATATATGAATATATACGTTATATAAATCGTATATACATACATTATATATATTATATATACGTTATATAAATATATACATTATATATATACATTATATATACATTATATATATACATTATATATACATTGCATATATATTATATATATCTACATTATATATATATTTATACACATTATATGAATTTATATATACACATAATATATATAGAGAGATATTACATACGTATATACACATTATATATACACATTATACATTATATATATATATTATATATATACATTATATATTTATACATTATATATATACATTATATATGTACATTATATATATAGATTATATATATCCTATACCTTACATATATACATTATATATATATACATTGTATATATACATTATACATATACATTATATATACATTATACATATATACTTATATATACATTAGATATATACGTTATATATACATTATGTATATATATACATTATATATATAAATTATATATATATATTATATACATATATACATAATATATATATGTACGTTATATATACATTATATATATACATTATATATATGTATATATATACATTAGATATATATACATTATATATGTATATATATATATTATATATATATACATTATGTATATATATGTATATATACATTATATATACGTTATCCATATATATACATTATATATATATATATTGTATATATACATTATATATATACGTCATATATATACATCGTATATACATACATTATATATACGCATTATATATATACATTATATATAAATATATTATACATACATATTATATATATGTAAACTATATATAGATATATACATTATATATAGATACATTATATATATACACATTATATATATACATTCCGTATATATATACATTATATATATAATATATATACATATTATATATATATGCATTATATATACATTATATATACATTATATATACATCATATATATATACATTATATATGTATAATTATATATTGATATATGTACATTTGTGTATACATTATATATATACAGACATACATTGTATATATATACATTATATATATATAAAGTATATATATATATAAATTATATATATATAGATTGTTTATACATTATATATATACATACATTATATATACACATACATAATATATATACATTATATATATACATATGCATTATATATACATTATATATATACATTATATATATACAGTATATATAAACATTAAATATATATATATACATTATATATATATACATTATATTTATACCTTATATATATACATTATATATACACATCATATGTATACAATTCTATATATACATTAGATATACATTACATATAGATATTATATGTATATATATACATTATATATATACATTATATATATACATTATTTATATACATTATATATATGTATATATATATACATTATATATATACATTATATATATACATTATTTATATACATTATATATATGTATATATATATACATTATATATATGTATATATATGCAGTATATATATACATTATATATGTATATATTATATATACACCATATATATGCATTATATATATACATTATATATATGCATTATATATATACATATACATTATATATACAGTATACATATACATTATATATATAATTATATGTGCATTATATATACATTATATATATACATTATATATATATAAATTCTATATATACATTATATATATATATATTACATATACACTTTATATTTATATATACCTTATATATACATTATTTATATACATTATATAAATATGCATTATATATATATGTATATATACATTATATATATATATACATAATATATATATGTACATATATATACGTTATATATATACATTATATATATACATTATATATATGCATACATTATATATACACACATTATATATATACATTATCTATATACATTATATATACATATGTATCTATAAATATATACATTATACATATATATTTATAAACATTGTATACATACACATTATACACATATTAATATATATACATTATATATATAGATATCACATATATATACACATTATATATATACACATTGTATCTACACATTATATATATATATTATATATATGCACACATTATATATATAAATGATCTATATACATCATATATATATATACATTATATATATGCATTATCAATATATACATTATATATACATCATATATATATACATACATTATTTATACATTATATATATACATATATATAATGCATGTTTTTATATATTATATATATACAGTCATACATTATATATATACATTATATATACATATATATATACATACATTATATAAATTCATTATATATATGCACCTTATATATACATTATATATACATCATATATATATATAGATTATATATGTGCTGCTGCTCTCGCGCACAGAAATCACTTTTTCCATAGCTACCAACGTAATTGATTCACTGAAACTAAAGCTGCTTTCAGGACTGCCAGCAACCACTGTAAAAGAGTAATAAAAAATGCAAGAGAGCTATATGCCCAGTCTGTTTAATCCAAGGTAGCTGATCAGCGGCTTGGTTCCCACTAATTTTGGCAAATAACAAATAGGATCCCGAACAGTAGTGTGCGTTCTATCCCGACCATTATCAATGGACTAGAGGTCATCTCGTCAGCATCAGACGAGGCCAAACTATTTGCAAAGAACTTTGCAGCGAATTATACCCTATGCGACGAAGGCCATCAACTCCCTGTATTTCCTCCTATAACACAGAACTCGCTAGGTAACATACAAATATCCATGCATGAGGTCGCCAAGCTAATCAAGAACCTAGATTCCAGTAAAGCAACTGGCCCTGACGGCATCGCAATTATAGTGTTAAAAAAGCTTCAACCAGAACTTGCTCCCAGACTTACAAAACTGTTTAAGTGCTGCCTTAAGGAGAAGTGCTTTCCGACTACCTGGAAGACCTCATCAGTTTGCCCTGTATTTAAGAATTCAGGTGATAAGTCATCTCCCTCTTAGTACAGACCAATAAGTCTCCTGTGTGTTATGAGTAAGTTGCTGGAATCCATATTAAATAGAGAAATAGTCAACCACCTCAGCAGAAACAACCTTCTTAGTGACACACAATATGGTTTCCGCTCTGCAAGATCTACCGCAGATGTGCTGACAGTTATATCTCACAGGATTAGCGAATCTCTTGACAAAGACTTCCTTTCTCGGGCAATTGCTCTTGACATATCAAAAGCCTTCGACAAGATATGGCATAAGGGTCTACTTCACAAGATTTCCCGCTACGGTATAACTGGAAATGTTTTCTCAATCATTAAATCATTTCTCTTTGATAGGCTCATAAGAGTAGTGGTCGATGACAAAAATTGGAGGCCTGCAGTATTAATGCTGGAGTCCCTCAGGGGCAATCCTGGGCCCAACTCTTTACCTGATCTACATCAATGACCTCCCTAAACACATACTTAAATCATTCGTTGACATCTATGCTGATAACACGACCATCTACGGCAACACATCAAAGGCTGTAAATGACAAAGTTCTCTCTGATTCCCTCTCCTCTGATCTCAATTGCGTGGTTCAGTGGGGGAAGACGTGGCTGGTTACCTTTAATGCGTCTAACACCAAACTCCTATCCTTATCAATGCTCTGATCATCAATCTGGCATCAATTGGGATGGATAGCTCTCGTCTGGGAGAGGCCCCGTGTTTTGACAAGCTTCTGGGTTTGACCTTTACTCCTGATCTGAAATGGAACACGTACATCAAGTCTGTTGCCAAGGTCGCTGGAAAGATTGTGGGATCCTTCTACCGTTCCAGAAGATATCTCACTACTGATGCAATTCTCTATCTATATAAAAGCCAAGTACGTCCAAGTATGGAATACTGCTGCCATATCTGGGCAGGAGCTGCTAAAAACAGCCTATCCTGCCTTGACAGAGTACAAAATAGACTTTGTGGCTTAGTGGGGGGATGCCCTTTTCTCTACCCTGCAACCTCTCTCCCACAAAAGAGAGGTTGCGAGCCTATCCTTGTTTTATCGTTATTTCCATGGCAGGTGCTCGTCTGAACTCCAATCTCTGGTCCCCCCTCGCCAATCCTTCACGAAAAACACCCGTCTAGCCGAATCCAATGTGAAAAATTTCCCCCACTCTTTATCTGTGCCTAAATCAAAACGTGAATTCCATTAACAAAGCTTCTTTCTTAGAACTGCACGCCTGTGGAACTCTGCTCCGTCTGCCTGCTTCCCACCTTACTACAACTTGGATGTGTTCAAGTCTAACGTTAACAAATTCCTAATGAACCGCCCCCTTAAGTAAACACTTCATCAAATCTCCACACTAACGTAATGTACTTTCAATAACCCTTATCCCTGAGTGGCTTCCGGGCCTTGATAAATGGTGACCACTGTGTAAAAAAAAAAAGAAGTTATATATACATTATAAATATATATACATTATATATATATATACATGAGATATACATATATATATATACATTATATATATACATTATATAAAGATATATATATATACATTATATAAAGATATACTTTATATATATACATTATATATACATTATATATATATTATATATATATACATTATATATATTATATATATACATAATATATATATACATTATATATATATACATTATACATATATACATTATAAATACATTATATATTATTCCTTAATTGGAATTCATTTTTGAGATGAGCATTATATACATTAATTTATTTTTTTATTTCGGACTACTAGTCTCATCTTTATTAGTTGTTGTTTTTCATCTTTTATTGGATTGTTTATTCACAACGTTTCGGCCAACTAATTTGCCCCAATAAAAATTCCTAATAAAGATGAGACTAGTAGTCCGAAAAAAAATTAATATATGTACATTATATTTATACATTATATATATACATTATATATATATACATTATATATATTATACATTATGTACTCATATACATTATATATACATTATGTACATATACACATAATATATATATATATGTACAGTATACATATATATATTATACATATACATTATATATATGTGTATATACATTAGATATATATTATATATGTATGTATATATATACATTATATATATATTATATATACACACAATATATATATATACGTTATATATACATTATATATACATTATATATATATGTTTATATATACATTATATATGTACGTGATACATATATATACATTGTATATATACATTATATATATACATTATATATGTACATTATATGTACACGTTATATATACATTATATATATATATAAAAATACATTATATATACATTATATATACACATTATATATATATATGTACATTATATATATAGATATATACATTATATATAAATACATTATATATATACATTATATATACATATACATTATATATATATATAATATATATATACATTATATATACATTATATACATTATATATATATATTATATAGATATACGTACATTATGTGTATACATTAAATATATAAATTGTATATATATACATTATATATAATGTGTATATATACATTATATATAATGTGTATATATACATTATATATATAGACAAACATTGTATATATACACATTATATATATATATATAGACAAACATTGTATATATACATTATATATACATTATATATATATACATTATATATATACATTATAAATATACATTATCTATATATACATGGATTATATATACATTATATATACATTATATATATACATAATAAATATACATTATCTATATATACATGGATTATATATACATTATATATAAATTATATATATATATATAGACATACATTACATATATACATTATATATACACATTATATATACATATATATATACATTATATATATGTATACATGATATATACATTATATATACTCATTAAATATATATACACTATATATATACACATTATATATACATTATATATATACATTATATATACACATCATATATATATATTATATATGCATACATTATATATATACAATTATATATATACGTTATATATATACATTATATATATTATATATATTTATATATGTATACATTATATATATACATTATATATATACATTATATATTATATACACATTATATATACATATTATATATATATATATACATTATATATACACATTCGGTATATACGCATTATATATATATATACACACATTATATATGTGTATATACATCATATATACATTATATATATACATTACATATATATACATTAAGTATATATACATTATGTATATATATATATACATTATATGTATATATATATACCATATACATAATGTATATATACTTAATGTGTATATATAAAATGTATATATATACCTTATGTACCTATTTACAATGTCTCCCCACGGGACAGAGTTAGACACCAGGGTCGTTTTTTAACGTGGAGAAAAGGTACAAAAATAAAAATTGTCTTAGTCGTGAAGGACTTCTCCTCCACCGAAGGAGAACAAGAAACATTATATATATATATATATATATATATATATATATATATATATATATATATATATATATATATAACATTATATATATAGTAGACATGGTAATTAATAAAAACTGAAGAAAGTGCTCAATACTGTTGTAGAGCAAATATGCGTTATATAATTTTGTACCGTATCTTTCTGTTAAGTTACATTATTGTTTCAGCTACACGACCGTTTCTTTTTGCCGTCTGTAGCTTCCTCAGACTTTTACAGAAACCGGAAGCTACAGACGCCCCCCCCTCCAAAAAAAAAACCGCCGTATAGCTGAAACGATAATGAAACAGAAGAATACGGTAATATAAAATAAAACGCATACATTATATATATGTATATACATATATACATATATATAAACATAAATATATATATATACACATTATATATATACATTATATATATATATATACATTATATATAACATATATATATATATATACATTATATATACATATGCATTACGTATATATATACACATTATATATATACATTATATATATATACATAATATATATACACATTATATATATACACACTATATATATATACACATTATATATATATACACATTATATATATATATATATATATACATATATATATATATATATATATTATTGTTGTGGTGGCACACATTCATTTGCATATGTGGATAGTAATTACACATAAATAGGAAGACTTTGTTAGTCTGAGTGTGTGTTCACCAAAAGCCACCGAAGGCCAGATATGTTTCTCCAGCAAAGACTCTCTTATTTGATACCATTATGTAAATATCCTGTAAATATACCTTTTCCTACTACACTTCTTATTTGAACTACCTTTGTTTGTTGAGTCGTCATTTGTATTGCTTTCTACGTTACTTGCTTCAACCTGCAAACTTAACAGTGACGACGAGGATGAACGTCAAATATAACAGTTTCACGAAGAAATGGAAAGAACTCACTAAAAAAAAAAAAAAAAAAAAATACACCGCAGAGCGGTTGACCTTTCTAAGGAATACAAGTTTTGACGAACGAGATAGTCGTAAAAACTGATTTTACGCTAAAGAGAAGTTCGACTCAAGCGGAACATTGGAAAACTGTAAAATATTTTCCTCCCGAAGTACAACACTAAAAGAAAGAAACGGTTGTTTCCCAAATTCCAAGAACAAAAACTACATTCAGGTTAAAAAAAAAAGTGACCTCGATTAATAGTATTTTATTTACTAAAATACTCGTCGGAAAAAAGAGACAAACCAAAACCTTTAATTGCAGTCTCAAAGAAAAAAAAACCTCGAACGTGGCGGAAAAAAAAAAAAAAAAAAAAGCGACGATTTACGCCGTTTCCCGTGGAATCCATCTTAAAAACAAAGAACAAACTGTAAAAGTGAATTTTTGTAAAACGACAAGCAAGTTAGATACGAAGAAAAAAAAAAGTTCACCAGTGGATTTCCTAATTTGCTGTAAATACCAACTAAAGACTTTTTGGTAAACCAAATTTTCTCTTCGGTATTAAAAAAAAAATACCACAGTTAAACTAAAATCAAGGAAAGATTTTTTTAAAAACTTTAAAACTGGATAACGGATATAAGACAGTAAAACGTCATGCAAAAAAAAAAAAAAAAAAAAAGAAAAATTAAATGTAGTCCATACATTTTATTTTTTTTCAATTGTGACTCGAGTTGAAAAACTTTTTTTTTCTATGGAAAGAGTTGTAATTAATGTTATTTATTAGGAAATGCCTAAAACGGAAAATTAAATCGTATTTTGTGGTTTTCAGCAAAAGCCTCAGTTCTTATGTTGTGGTTGGATGAAAAAAAAAATGGCAGATTTATCTAGAATGTTAATGCAATTTTTGCAGACGCAACAAAAGGCGCAATCCGAGCTAGATGCACGTAGAGACGAGAAATTATTGAAATGGCAAATGGAACAAGAAGGAAGGCAGAAGAAATTACAATTTGAACAAGAAGAAAGGCAGAAGAAATTACAACTCGAACAAGAAGAAAGGCAGAAGAAATTACAATTTGAATATGAAGAAAGGCAAAATGAACGTTTTGCTAAAACACTGGAACTATTAAAGACTAATCGAGAAAATGTCGACAGTACTAATTTCTCGCATACAACTATATTTAATAGCATGGACACATTTAATTATGTGTCGGAGGAAGAAAAGGCTTTTGAAGCATACTATACAAGATACGAGGATGTCTTTCAACTGGACTGCAAAAGTCGGCCAAATAGCCAGAAAGTGAGCCTTTTACTCAGGAAGTTCGTAGATTATATACTACCTAAAAGCTACGGAATTAGATTTCATGGAATTGTAAAATTACTAAAAGAATTATTTAATCCGAATATATCTCTTTTTCATAAAAAGATGGTTGTGTATGAATCTAAGGAAGATGGATAACCAAGATTATTTGACATGCGCATCAGTTGTCAATAAAAACTGTGATAATTTTAAGCTAGCGGAACGAACAGTAGAAGATTTCAAATGCCTAATCTTCGCACAAGGGTTAGTCTCCACGAAAAATGCAGAAATACGCAGACGAGTGTTGTCTAAGCTGGAATCTGAACAAGATTTAACACTTCAGAAATTAGCAGAGGATTGTGAAAGGCCATTACACTAAAAATGGATTTAAAAAAGATAGAAGAATCCGGAGTGGCATATGTAAGAAAGGTTAGAAAACCATACACACCAACCAAGAACTATACAAATAAAAGCAGTCAAAACGGAACGAGATATTCCAAATATAATAATTATAATTATAGGAAAGAATATAACAAGTCTCTTCCTAAATATAACTGTAAGAGATGCGCAGAAAGACATTGGGAATCGGATTGCCCTTATAAGAAGAAAAAATGCTACATTTGCAAGAAAGTCGGACACAAAAGCGATTGTTGCAGATATAAAGATTTCACCAGAAAGAGAGTACAGCAAACAAAATCAAATGAAAAATTAGACAAAACTCGGCGAAAATACATAAAAGCGGAAATATTTAAAACGCCAATAAAATTACAACTGGATTCAGGATCCGATATTTCTATAATAAACTTGAATACATGGAAAAAGTTGGGTAAACCAACCATGATGAAAACAAGTAAATCAGCTCAGACGGTAACTGGTGGTGAGATAAAATTTGAAGGAGAAGTTATCCTTCCGATAAAATTGAAAAGGATTACGAAGAAATTAAAAATGTTTGTATTGAAGAATAGCGAAAACCTGTTTGGAATAGATTTAATTGAGAAATTTGGACTCTGGGATAAGCCAATTAATACATTCTGTAAAAAAATAGAATATACTACTCCAACAACAGAAAATATAAAAGAGGACTTAAAAAAATTATTCCCTGATGTATTTATGACTAAATTAGGTCGTTGCAATAAATTTAAGGCCTCGTTTGAAGAAAACACCAGCCCAATTTTTAGAAAAAAGCGAAACGTTCCGTTCGCTGGGTTGGAAAAGATTAATAAAGAATTTGCCAGAAAGGTGAAATCAGCGTTTGATAAACTATTGCCAAGACATGCGATTCGTCCGAAACACTACACACATAAGAAAGAAATATAACTCGGGAGATCGAGTATGCTTTAAGTGCTACAGGAATAACACTTCTTACTGGGAATGTGGAGTGGTGGATAAACGCATTGGTGATTGTACATACATGATTACACAAAATATACATAAAAGGCACCTGAACCAAATAAAAAAACGCCACATTCAAGATGGTGATTATACAACAGCAGTCGAAGTGGAGGAAATCATGGACATCATATACGAATCCTTTAATTTGGAACCGCCTCAATATACACCTGAACCCCGAAGATAAGGTAGAAAAAGAAAGTTAATGAACATTAATGTTAAATCCCAAGAGAAAAAGATATTGAAATCTGTGCGACTTCAAATCTTGGGAGGAGGGTGTTGTGGTGGCACACATTCATTTGCATATGTGGATAGTAATTACACATAAATAGGAAGACTCAGTTAGTCTGAGTGTGAGTTTACCAGAAGCCACCGAAGGCCGTGGAGAGCAGATGTTTCTCCAGCAAAGACTCTCTTATTTGACACCATTATGTAAATATCCTGTAAATATACCTTTTCCTAAAACACTTCTTATTTGATCTACCTTTGTTTATTGAGTCGTCATTTGTATTGCTTTCTACGTTACTTGTTTCACCCTGCAAACTTAACAGTTATATATATACATTGCTATAGATATACACATTAGATATATATATATATACACATTAGATATATATATATATATATATATACATTATATATAATATACATTATATATATATATACATATATATATAGACATTATATATATAAATATATTATGTATATATAGATTATATATATATATATGCATTATATATAGATTATATATACATTATATATAGACATTATATATGTATATATGCATTATATATAGATTATATATAGACATTATATATGTATATATACACATTATATATACATTATATATACATGTATATTATACATACATTATATATATACACACACATTATATATATACATTATATATACACATTATATATATACACAATATATATATACACACAATATATATATACATTACATGTATACATTATATATATACATTATATATATACACAATATATATATACACACAATATATATATACATTATATATATACATTATATATATATTTACACATATATATACATTATATATATATATACATTATAAATATATTTACACATTATATATATACATTATATATATACATCATATATATATAAAATATATATATATATACCTCATATATATACATTATATAAATATATACATCATATATATATGCATTACATATCTATACGCATTATATATACAATATATATATAATGTATATATATATAATGTATATGTATATATAATGTATATTTATACATATATACATTATATATATAAATACATTAGGTATATACATACATTATATATACATTTGATATATATATACATTATATGTTATATATATATACATAATATGTATACACATTATATATATATGTATATATACATTATATATACAATATATATATACCCATATTATATATATACACATTATATACATAGACATATATATACACATTATATATACATTACATATATATACATTATATACATAGACATTATATATATACACATTATATATACATTACATATATATACATTATATATATACATTATATATATGTACACATTATATATATATATAAATTATATATATACATTATATATATACATTATATAAATATATACATGATATATATGCATTACATATATACATACACATTATATATACAATATGTATATAATGTGTATATATATAATGTATATGTGTATATATATAATGCATATATATAATGTGTATATATATAATGTGTATATATATAAAATATGTATATATAATGTATATATATGCATATAATGTACATATATAATGTATATATATAAATGTATATACTGTATACATATATAATTTATATACATTATATATATGTATACATTATATACATTTATATATATACATTATATATATATTCATTATATAGATATATATACACATCATATATATACATTACATATATGTATATATACATAATACATATACATTATATATATACAGTATTTATATATACATTATATATATACATTATATATATACATTATATATATACATTATATATACACATTATATATACATTATATATATACATATACATTATATACACATTATATATATATTGTATATATATATACATTATATATATATACATATACATTATATACACATTATATATATATTGTATATATATATACATTATATATATATACATTGTATATATACATTATATATACACACATATAAAGACATTATATATGTATGTATATACATTATATATGTACTCATTATATATATATACATACCTTATATATACGCATTATATATATAGATTATATACATATATATATATATACAATATATATATAAATTATATATATATATACATACATATATATACATATATATAATATATACATGCATACATATACAAATATATAATACACACATACATACACACACACATACACACACACACACATATATATATAATGATTGCATCGTCTTGTTAGACGGTTCTCACTCCCTCAGACACTCAAAATCCATGAGCCCAAAATTGACTTCGAATCGCCGCAGGACCTTTTTAATAGACCAATGCCTGAAGGAGCATCAATACACAGATGATATTACAGGATTATAAATAAAATGAAGTAAAATACGTAAATAAACGGAGAATATTCTTTTGATCATCAATTAATTTTTTATATTCTTGTTGAAACATATTAAAATTTATTAAAGTATTCGGATTGTTCTTTTTCTTTCTGCTCCCAACCTCATGTATACTCCTATATGTACATACATACATACATACATACAGTGTTAGTCATAGAGTGAAATCATTGTTTCTAAATTAGAAGCCATCACAAAAATTGGAAGCTCGATATGCCGGTTATAGAAATCAGAGGTTAATAACGTTTAATATTGGAAATGAAACTGAAAGAGGCATTGCAATGCTGAAACGAGGAGTTGAATAGTGGTAACAACAACAACAACAACAACAATAGCAATCATTTTACTACTACTACTACTAATACTAATATATACATATACATATACACATATACACACATATATATATATATATACGTAAATATATATATATATATATATATATGTATATATATATATTTATGTACATATATATATACACATACCCACACATACATATATATATAGATTAGTGATAATAACAATAATAATAATAACAATAATAATAGTGATAATAATAATAGTCATAATAATAATAATAACAATAATAACAATAACAGTAATAATAATAATAATAATAACAATAATAATAGTGATAATAATAATAATAACAATAACAGTAATAATAATAATAATAATAACAATAATAATAGTGATAATAATAATAATAATAATAATAATAACAATAACAGTAATAATAATAATAACAATAATAATAATAACAATAACAATAATAATAGTAAACCTAATCCTGTATATCTTCATAGAGGGGTACTATAATATATAGGGTTTGTGAGGGGTGGATGGAGGGCGCACCCGTGTCTACACCGTGCACGTGTGCGTGCTTAGAAAACGGACTTAATTATATGTCGGAAATTAAAATGTGTGGAATGTGAAAAAATAAAATAAAATGAAGTAAAAGGCCTTACGTAAACAAAAACTAACTTCTAGTGGGGGATGCTAAGACGTTCTTCCACCGTGCATACTCACTCTGCCCTGTGCCCCGTCGGGAAATGTCTTTGGTGGGTTTCTATTTTTCATGAAAAGAGTTCTCATTTAGCGGTCCCAAATCTTTATTTAGACCGAGGATGTGGGTGTTAATCTCAGTGAGTTTCTTTTCATGTTGTCTTCTTTGTCTCTGTGTCCGAAAGTTGGACACAGAGACAAAGTAAGACGACAACATATATATATATACATATATATATATTGATATATACATATATATATATATATATATATATATATATATATATATATATATATATATACATATATATATGTTGTTAGTTTATGTTTGTTGTTATAAGTAATTGATAACCGAGTTGTGGTTTTATTTAATATAGAACTTTATTGACATATTTACATAAGAAGAGAGATTGAATGTACGTGTGTAGAGGTCTACGCCATGTTGTCAAAGACGTATGTATTAGACGGTTGATATCAATATTCATACGCTATGATTTACTTGTTACGCGTATGAAAGTAGTTCTATGATAACACTACATCCCCCTTACCAGAAGGAAGAAAAGTAGTACACATTGTTCAGATATTTATTGTTTAAATCTGTTTGGCCTATGGATTTCACGGCCATGTCTTGTTATGTTTGGTGTGTGTTTCTTAGTGTTTATTTGGTTTGAGATGCTTGTGTTAGGGAGTCCAGATTGAGATTGGGTTTGGTCACTGAAGTGAACATGTTCATGGGTTGCTTTTCCATCTGCTCTGATATGGACTCTGTTACGTCTTTTTGACGATCCATCTGGCAATTTGAGGATGTACGATCTAGGTTCTGTACATTTGCTGAGAATTGTTGCTGGTTTCCATTTTCTAGTTTGGTTATCCCACATACGTACGTGCTGGTAAGTCATGGGCTGTTTTGTCGTGATAGGTTTTTTGTATATCCTGTCTGTGCTTTAGTTCTTCATGGATATGGTCACGGTTGGGAAATCTGTGATTCGCGATTTTTGCAATCAGGTTCGATTTCATGATGCGACTGTTTAGAAGTTCAGCTGGGCTTGGAAGTTTGTGGCTGATAGGCGTTGTTCTTAAACACAGCATTGCAAGGTTAACATCTCTTCTTGCTTGCTTTGCTTTGACTATTGTTCTTTTAATGGTTTGAATCTGTCGTTCAATAAAACCATTTGATTTAGGAAACCTTGGAGATGATGTGATATGATCGAATTGCCATTGTTGAGCAAATTCTTTAAATGCTTCACTGGAGTACTATGGTCCGTTATCAATAATAACTCTGGTGGGAATACCATGTTCTGAAAATATCTGCTTCATTGTTGATATGACCAGGTTGCTTGTGACCATGCCATTCATATGATTGGGAATTTACTATAATAATCGGCAATTATGAGGTATTCCTGGTCGTTACAGTGGAACAAGTCAGTGCCAACAACTTCCCATGCTCTGCTAGGGATGTCATGTAGTTGTAAAGTTTCCTTTGGTTGTGCTGGGAGGTTTTCCTGGCATATTGAACACTTTTTGATCATGTTCTCAATATCAGTATACAGTATCTCTAGCTTGCAGACGTGTCTTTTCGATACCTTGATGGCTGTAATGTAGTTGGTCCAGGATAGTTTTCTGCTGGTTTTCAGGGATAATTGTAGCAGACGCAAATAGACCTCTTTCTTCTTGCACATATTCCTCCCTGATTGAGTGATGTGACCATACACTGGCCAATCAGAGGAGTAGCGCATGAATATTGTTAACCCCCAAGGACCTGACAGCTTCCGGTCCTGAGAAGAAAAAACTCTCTCTTACTCCACCAGCTTTCGAAGGGACTAGACCTTTCGCTCCTCTGCTCCTACTAGGTATCAGACGACAGCCACCGGCTGTAACTACCTAGTAAGCAGTGAAGTCCCGAACCTTCCTTCCTTCTTTTCCTCCTTCGAGTTTAATGCCTTTCTAAATAAACCTTTTCCTTGTTAAGTTTAAGAAGTGTTTTGTTGTTTGTTCGGAAAATTGTGTTAAAATATTTTATTAGGGAGTGCATTAAAAGCACCAAATAATAAATCCCTAAATAATAATCCTTGAGCCTTTCATGATTATGCCATCACTGACAGATAACTCATCTCTGTATGACCAGTATGACCGAATTGTCGGTGGTACTTCCTTAATTGAGTCTGGCCATCCTGTTGTTATGGTTTCATGTAATTGGTTGAATATTGGATCAGCCTTTGTTTGCTTTTTTATTTCATTCAGGCGTTCGCTCCTGAATCTCACCAAGTCAACTCGAATATCTAAGTCGATCATGTCAGTGTTTTGAGTACTGGGGAGGCGATTTAGTGTATCAGCTACAGTCATTTCTTTGCCTGGTATGTATTCTATTTGTATCTGGTATCCATGTAATTTGGTAATCATTCGTTGTAGCCTAGGAGGTGCACTGGTCAGTGGTTTCTGTAGTATCATGACCAAGGGTTTATGATCAGTGTGTACCTTGAACTTCCGTCCATATGTAGACATGATATCTGTGGACACCAAATACAATTGCTAGAAGTTCCCTTTCTATGCATGCATACCGTTGCTCGGCGTCTGTTAGAGACTTTGATGCATATGCAATAGGTTTTTTGTTTTGCATTATTGCTGCTCCAAGTCCTTTTGAACTCGCATCAATTTGCAGTATTGGTTCTTCATTCGTGTCAGAATACGTTAATGTGGAGTCTTTGGTGATAATTGCTTTAAGTGTTTCAAAGCATACCTTGTGATGCTCTTCCCAGAGAAAAGGTACGTCTTTCTTCAACAAGCCTCTTAATGTATGTGTCTTGTCAGCCAAATTTGGGATGAATGGTGATAAATATGTAACAAGGCCTAAGAATTCTTGTAGTTCTTTTTTGCATGTGGATATGGCATGTCTTGTAAGTCTTTAAGTTTTTCTGGGTCTGGGCTAACATCATTTTCACTATATATCATATACAAATATATATATATACATATATACCCACATACATATACGTATATACACATATACATATATAGCCACATATGTATATATATACATATATATACATATATACACATCTATAAACATATATACACACATATATATACATATATACATATATATACATATATACACATATATATACATATATACATATATATACACATATATACATATATATACATATATATACACACATATATATACATATACACACGTCTATATACATATATATACATATATATATGCATATATACACACACACATATATATCCATATATACACACATATATATCCATATATACACATATATATATATACATATATACGCATATATATATGTATACACATATATACATGTATACACATATATAAATACATATATACACATATATATACATATGTAGACATATATACACATATATACAAATATATATACACATATATATATGCATATATACACATATATATTTACATATATGCACATATATACACACATATATATACATATATACACATATACATTCATACATATTCACATATATACACACATATATATACATATATACACATATATACACACATATATATACATACATATATACACACATATATATACACACATATTCACAGATATATATATACACATATTCACAGATATATATATACACATATACACACATATATATGCACATATATACACATATATATATACATATATACACACATATATAATATATACATACACATATACAGACATATATATATATAATATATATACACATATACATATGTATATCTACATACACATGTAGATATATATATATATATATACATACAAACATTGATATATATACATACACATGTACATATACATACACATATATATACATAAACATATATATACATACACATATACATACACACATATATATATATATACATATACACACACACATATATACATACACATATATATACACACACATATATACATACACACAGACATATATATATATACATACACACGCACACATACATATACATACACGCACACATATATATATACACACCCACACACATATATACATACACGCACACACATATACATACACGTACACACACACATACACACATAAAGCACAATGGTTGTTTAAGAAATTTTGTGGCGGTGATGAGAGTCTTGAAGATGATGAGTGTAGTGGTCGGCCATCAGATGTTGGCAATGATCAATTAAAAGCCTTAGTTGAAGCCAATCCACACACAACTTTTTTAGAACTTTCTATTGTGTTAAATATGTATACGACGATTTCCAACTACTTGATAAGCATTGCAAACACAAAAACACTTTATAAATGGGTGCCTCATGAATTGAACGACAACTAAAACAAACGTTTTTATGAAGTATTATCTTCCTTTTTTATGCAACAAAACGGCCCATTTCTTGATCGGGTTGTGACTTGTGATAAAATGTGGGTTCTTTATGACAACCGGCGATGCTCAGCTTAGTGGTTAGAGGCTGACTAATCTCTATGGCACTTCCTGAAGCCAAAGTTGTACGAAAGGAAGATCGTGCTGACTGGTGGTCTGCAATCGGTTTCATCCATTACAGTTTTTGGAATGCAGGCGAAACTATTACGACAGTGAAGTACTGTCCAACAATGGATGAAATGCATCAGAAACTTCGACAACGACAATAGTTTTAGTCTACAGAAAAAGCGCAATTCTCCTCCACGACAATGCCCAACTGCACGTTGTGTTGCAGAAGTTGAATGAATTGGGCTGTGAAATTCTGCCTTATCCACTCTGTATGGTTAAATATGTTGGTGTTATGAAAATCCAACGCATAACTGACAGAACTCACGTTTGCCAAAGAGACACCATCGAATTGACATCTATATGAACCATGTGCCTTATATCTAAAATATGTTACGGCATTTCATCGACACTAAAGTTGTTAGGGGATGGGATTACAGTCCTGTAATCATCCCTCTTCCCCATCGTGCATAGGAGGTTTCATCCAAACCTCTCCTATTTGGATTCGGGTTGGTCCTTGTTCATCAATTTCTGGGGATATATCTCTTGGGTGCCTCCATTCATAAGTAAAAATTAATCAATATGGCGCTGTGTCTTCTCTCTGTCCGACCTTAGGGGCCATGTTGTACTTCTTCAGGTGATATCCTTCCTTTCTTGGCTATTGTTTTCACTGTCCGATGATGTTGCTCCACTATTCCACTTCCTCCAGGTCTATAGACTGCCCAGTAATAACTTTTTATCTTCCATTTTTTCAGCATAGTCTGGAAGATTTCTGAGCAAAAAGCAGCGCCATTATCCATTATCACCTCCCTTACTGAACCTCATTCAAACATCACCTTTTCTAATTCAGCTGCAATTGTAGACACAGATTCTGCATGTAACTCCCTCCATATCGCTAGTTTACTTGGTCCACAGTCAATTATTGACAAGTATGTTCCTCCACGATAGTGTGTTATGTCAATAACTAATCATGTCCAATTCTTCGAAATTCCAATTTTCCCAGGCTTATGTATATTTGGGACAGGATTGATCGATTGACACTGAACACAGTTTTTAATTACCTTCTGAATATATAGAGATCAACTTTTCTGTATCAGATATAATGTTTTTTCTACTTCCATGTGGTGCATGCCATGCAACTCTTCCAGTTCACCAAATCCTAGACAGCATATTGTTGGGACTTCTTCTTTCTCAACTAACCACTGTTTTCCTGTCCGTATTAGCACCTCTGCCTTTCTTCTTTTTTTTTTTTTTACAAAGGAATCACCACTTATCAAGGCCCAGAGGCCACTTGAGGATAAGGGTTAAAGAGTGTACAGTAGAAATTGGACAATATCATAGTAATCGTTAGAAGTGTAAATTTGGTAAATTGGATTACTTAAGGGGATGTCCCCTCTCTAAAATTCTAACTTATTTCTAGGCCAACTGTTGAAATATTTTGTACTCTAATGGGGTATGATCCCACACAGTCGGACAATTCTATTTATAAGCGATGTTTGCTAGGAACTGACGAATCGAATTAATTCACGTTCTGCTACCAACCAATCAGAAACCAGAATTGCTTCATAAATATTAAACCTTTTCTGGAGCAATTTCACATTTTTTTTTTCCGTTTCGACACGGTAAGAATATTTTGCTCTGTGGAAGTCTACTGCAAACCAGTCACCTCTCAAAACTTGTTTAGAGCAACGAACCATCGGAAACTGTTCTGTCTACTGCAAACCAGTCACCTCTCAAGACTTGTTTAAAACAACGAACCATCTGAAACTTTTATGAAACTAAACATGGCTTACACTTCTAGAGGTTATGTACCCAGTGTGCGTCTTTATTTCGATGGATCCGAATCAAAATTCGAATTGTGGCAAGTTAAATTTCTAGGATATCCACGAATCCAAAAGCTTCACAAGGTACTTCAAACACAACCTGAAAACAGAAACGACCCCGATTTCATTGAAAAGAACACAACTGTCTCTGCGGAATTAATACAGTGTTTAGATGACCGAACCGAAGTCTATCACTGGTAATGAGAGAAGCCTTGCACAATGGCTGCAAACATTAAACATATTGAGAGAGTATTATTTATCGAAAGGAAAACCCAAAATTATTTCTTTATATACTGAACTGACCTCTCTAAAACGAATGGAAGCCGAAACTATTACTGATTATATTATAAGAGCCGAAACGACTGCAAATTCTTTAAAAATGTCTGGTGAAGTTATAAGTGACAGTCTGTTAATTTCCATGGTCCTTAAGGGATTACCGAGTGATTTCAAGCCATTTACAACCGTGATAACCCAGAAAGAAAAACCCATGACTTTTAGCCAATTCAAGGTAGCACTCAGAAGTTACGAAGAAACTGAAAAAATGATCACAGAACAAAACGAATCCACAAATATCATGAAAATTAAAAATACACACATAAAAACACCAAAATTAAATTATACCCATGTCAGGAATAAAAACCGAAGAAAAGTACAAACATTATTTGCTATAAATGTGGACGACCTAATCACAAGAGTTTCCAATGTAGATACAGGACTCAAAATGGCGACTCCATTAAAAATGTAGAGAGCTCTGTTAACGAACACACATTTTTATTTTCGTGTACGTTTAATGCTTCAACAAACAATAATAATTTTCTTGTCAATTGTGGGGCCACGGCACATGTGATTACAAAGGAATCTGATTTTATCAATTTTGACCCTAACTTTAAGCCACAAAATCATTTTGTAGAACTAGCTGACGGGAGTCGAGTCAATGATATCGTTTTGAAAAGAGGCAATGCGAAAATCTCGCTAAAGAACAATAAAGGTGAACTATGTTTCTGTATTTTAGAAAACGCTCTTCTAATCCCAAAATTTAAACAAAATATATTTTCTGTACAAGCTGCCACAAAACAAGGTGCAAATATAAACTTTAGCCCCAATAAATCAAAACTGGTATACCCGAATGGAACTGTATTCGACATTAAAGAAAATGGAAGACTATATTATTTAAATAGCGTAGTTCCATCGAAAACCGCCTGCCATGATCTACAGACATGGCATAAAATTCTTGGACACTGCAATATTCTTGATATCAAAAAGTTGCCGACTGTAGTTGATGGAATGAAAATACAAACATCAAAAAACTTCAACTGCAACGTCTGTACGCAAGGGAAAATGACAAACTATCAAAGCAAGATGCCAGACAAAAAGGCCAAAAAAATCCTATCAATGGTGCATTGTGACTTGAACGATCCCGTGGAACCAATGGCCAGAGAACATTATAGATATGTGTTGAATTTTGTAGATGACCATTTAGGTTTAATAATGGTTTACTTTTTAAAGAACAAATCTGATACCCTGCTAGCAACTAAAAAATATCTAGCCGACATGACTCCCTACGGTGAAGTCAAGTGTATTCGCTCTGACAACGGTACGGAATTCACCAATAAAGACTTTGAACTTTTACTAATTAACCATCATATCAGGCATGAAACATCAGCTCCTAGATCGCCATACCAAAACGGGACTGCTGAACGTGCGTCGCGGACACTTTTTGAAATGGCAAAATGCCTACTCATTGAATCCAAACTCCCTAAAAATCTCTGGACGTTGTTGTGGACCAAGATATAGAATACCCTAACTCGCTACAAGAAAAAATAATGAAACGAATTGAATGAAGAAAACAAAGAACTCAAATGCTGAAGTAAAATAAACATGTCGTTTATTTTCTGTTGAGAAATGAAAGTCTTCGGTGTACACGTGTTCATTCAGCCGTTGACGACTATGCGCATGGAAGGAAAGGGGGAATACAATAGAGAAACGCGAAGTGGCAAGCCATCTGTAGAAAGAAAGGGTTAAACTCAGTAGAACACGCACATGTCTGTGTCGATGGGCCAAAGCAAAGGGGAGATAGAGTGAGTAAGTCAATCCAGTTCATGGAGAGAGAAAGCGTATTAAGTGTGCTTGCCCAACATTACAGTAGCAGGGAAAATGACGTTAGAACACGCGGTCGGTTCGTCGACTCAACACGTCGAATGCTGGTCCAGACGAAAAAGGGAAGTTAACAGGTTTTGTTGACTTTTATGCTGGGGTCAGTGTTCTGACTGCGCATGTCTGGCTTTCACTTTAAAGGAAGTGACGTTTCGCATGTGTGCGTACTTGTGCGCGTAAGTGTGCGTATATATGTGTACGTTAGCGTGTGTGTGTACATGTGGGTGTGTATATGTGAGGGAAAACATGTTCGAACAACGTACGCACTTATGGCGGCAGCCTATATACGCAACAGGTGCTTTAACAAAACACTATCTAAAACTCCATATGGATGTTTCTGTGGTAAAAAAACAAATTTAAGCAGAATGAATATATTTGGTTCAACTTGCTTCGCATAGATAGATAAAAAGAGTAAATTGAATATTAAAGCCGACAGAGGTATATTTCTTGGATACGATAAAAACAGTCCAGCCAATTTATTATTTTTTCCAGAAAAAAATAAAATAAAAAGAATCCGAAGTGTAAAATTCACAGACACGTTTAATTTTACAGACGAAAACCCGTCATATGAAGAAGATGAAATTATATTGCCTCAAATAATTAAAATAAACGAAGACAATAAAAATGACGGAGACGAGAGTGTCCATGATGTTGATAAAGTCGAAAGATATCCCAAAAGAAACAAAAGGCGACCCGATTTTTTGTGGTCGACAATCTAAAAGATTATCAAATTGACTATTGCTATTCAATGGATTTTTTCAGATTGATGGTATAGAATATTTTTCTATGTTTTCACCAATCATAAGCCTAACGACAATCAGAATTTTACTGAAAATCGCATCACAATATGACCTAAACATCCATCAAATGGACGTAAAAAATGCTTATTTGAATGCCCCAATAGACTGTGAAATTTATATTACCCCTCCAGAGGGATTTATAATGAAATATAAAAATAGCGTGTGGCGACTTAACAAGTCTAAAGCAGAGTGCTCAGTGTTGGAATACAGTATTTCATGATTATATTATTAAACAACAATTTAGACAATGCGCTGTAGACACTGGCATAGCTGGGGGGGGGGCGAGCCGCCCCGGGCGGCACACCTGAGGGGGCGGCATTTTGAGAGGGTAAAAATATAAAGTAGAAAAAAATAAATAAAAATAAACAAAAGTTAACAAAAAATATGAAATTTTATACCAAAAAGGTTGTAAAAAATCGGAATTTTTGGGGGTATCGGAATCAGAAAAAATGTTTCCCTATTTTCTGAGCGTCAGGGGGGGCGGCATGGGGGCGGCATTTTGAGATGGTAAAAGGGGAAAATCGAAAAAAATGCTAACAAAAAATCTGAAATTTTATATCGAAAAGGTTGTAAAAAATGGGAACTTTTGTAGTTATTGGAATCGCAAAAAGGTGTCCCTATTTTGCGAGCGGCATATGTCAGGGGGCGGCATTTTGAGAGAGTAAAAATAGAAAGTAGAATAAATAAATAAAAATAAACAAAAGCTAACAAAAAATATGAAATTTTATACCAAAAAGGTTGTAAAAAATCGGAAACTTTTGAAGTATCAGAATCAGAAAAATGTGTCTCTTATTTACGAGCAGCACATGTCAGGGGCGGCATTTTGAGAGGATAAAAATAGAAAATAGAAAAAATATGTAAAAGCTAACAAAAAATCTGAAATTTTATACCGAAAGTTTGTAAAAATCTGAAGTATTGGAGGTATCGGAATCGGAAAAATGTGTCCCTATTTTACGATCCCAAAACCGATTCTTTTAAATTTTTAATTTAATTTTTCATTATTGGTACTAATTATAAATATTTATTATTTTTAAATTATCACTAAAACTAAAATGAGAATAACCTCAAAATACGATGTAAATTTATTTTATTTGTAAAACAATTTTTTTAAATTGCATAAATTCTCTATGTAACCTTTCAAAGAAAGCAGTTGCTTTACATGTTCTGAACAATGTTGAAAAATTAAACAGCAACAGTCTTTGCAGCCCGCGGCGATCGTAAGATTTGCCCCCCCCCCCGCATTTGATAATCTGTTAACCTTCAAAATTCCAAAAGCCCTCAAAATATTTATTTTCATGGAACTAATGTTAGACTGCAGCTATTAGTCCTAGATTTTCATCGTATTACAGTACTCGTCAAAGAAGACCAAAGATTTTTCAAAACAATTATATAATTTTCTTCGGATTAATGTTCACACAATTCCCTTCAGATTAATGTTTACATACTTATTATTATTGAAAAGAAATTGTTAAATTAAATTAACTGGCTACGTAGCCAGTTAATTTAACAATTTCTTTTCAATAATAATTGAATATTATTATAATAATAATTGAAATTTCTTTTCAATAATAATATATGACTTGGGTGCCATGAGCTAGAATCGAAATCGAAACACAACTCTCCACCCTCATTCCCTAGCCTCTGAACCACTAATAAAATAAAGACTGGGTATGCAAATAAAAGAAACCAAATATTTTTTCAAAACAAAAACTTATAATTCAAATTATAAAAAAAATGTTAAATTAAATGAATTAGCTACACAAGCAAATATAATAATAAATTTAAATGAGAACATTTGAAAACCTGAAAATGTTATGAAATGATAAAATCATTTTTATTTACTTTTTTGTTGTTAAAGTCCGAATTTTCGCCAAATAACATGGATGTATCAAGGAGAGAATAGTCCGATGTAGTTTTCTTTTCTTTGTCTTCATAATGTTATTATTAAGCGGTCGAGCCCTCCGAAGAGAAAAAACGTCTTGCATCGGTGCTTTTTTAAATCCGTGTGTGTAATCGCTCGGTTTTCAGAAATTTGTTGTTGTTAATAACGTTTCAACTCTTTTAAAAATAGTTTTAATATATTTTAAATAAATGTATTTATGAATGCCAAATAAGGCTATAAATTTATTTTTTGTGAGAGAACTGTCGCAAGGCATCAAGTCGGTTGAAAATTTACAAACAGATTTTTCGCGCCTTTTTTCGGCAAAGTTATCAATGACTATCAAAATTCACTTCCTCGACAAGTTCCCTCTCTATTGAGAGGATTGCCAAGTCTGTAAGTCTTGTCTGGCTCATTGCTGATCTAAGGTAGTTTTTTTATGAGCTTCAGTTTTGAGAAAGAGCGCTCACAGCTAACAACGCTAATAGCTCTGGTGAGGAAAATTCTCAGCAAGATCACAATATTAGGGACGGAATCCCTAAGTTGGTATCTTTGTATAAAGTTCAAAAGTTCAAGAGGTCCATCGATTTTGTCTTTTTCTGAAGCTTTTACAACATACCGTAACCTCTTCCTTTCAGCAAAGAATTTCTCTTTTTCTATATCTTCGTCAAATCCACCAAGCTGACAATCATAATTATCATCAAGCAGATTTGACGGTATAAGAAAAGCATATTTATTTGCAAGATTGTGAACTTGTTGAAATCTGCAAGATATTTCTTCAGTCAATCTGTCTATGACAGACAGCATTTCCCGTCTCAACTCAGTATCAAAACTCAGCGCTGCATCAGTCAATCCTTCACCATCCATTCGTTTCTTTTTGCGAATACGACGCTCCATGCTTATCCCCATTTCAGAGCAGAGTGTTTTTGACCCGTCTATTGCAGTGTCCACTATCTTTTCTCTATTCTGAAGAAGGAAATCTTTCAACGCCGTCAGCCTGACAGAACTTTGTTGCAGATCCAGCCCTTTTTTTTAAAGATATTTCTGGGCATCATTGATTTCTGGGAGAATAGTTTTCCAAAGGTTCAGAAATAAAAGAAACGGAAACGATAGTACCGAGTTGAGAATTAAAGATGCATCTGATCTTGTGGTTGCATTTTCTCCTTCTTCTGTGAGCTGTTCCAGGGCAATGATGACTTCCAATATTTTTTTATCACAACATCTACAGCATCTGCTCGACTACTCCATCTAGTATCCACAGTCCGTTTGATACTTAGACCGGTCAACTGAATCAAGACGTCCCAGCGATGTGTAGATCATCTGCAGAAAAGAACGAGAATAACCGGTCCAGTGTGCCAAAAAATGTAACAGAGTGAACCGCTACTGAAGCTGCATGTACACAAGCCAGATTTAGTGAATGGTTTGTGCATGGCACAAATAGAGCTTTTGGGTTGATTTCAGAGATTCGTTTCTGCACACCCGATCGGTGACCTGCCATAACAGCGGCATTGTCAAATGCCTGGCCAATACAGTCACCAATCTGTATCTTATCATTCTCAAATTCTCTCAAAATGAGTTCAGAAATGTCCTCCACGCTTTTACCCTTTGTTTCGATGAAGCGGAGAAACGACTCCTCCACCGTCACTTCATTTCTGTCAACTTTCACGTAGCGCAACACCTCACTCATCTGGTCCTTGTGAGATACATCGGGAGTACTATAAAAAAATTATACAAAATACTTGCTTTTCTTTATCTGATCGATAATTTTCTTTCTGGCCTGCTTTGCTAAAATGCTCACAAACTCATTTTGAATTTCTGGTGACAGATAAGAAATAGTGAATTTCTTCCCTAGGTTAACTTTAACCAAATGTTCACGGAGTACAGGGTCATATTTAGCCAATAGATTTACCAATTCCAGGAAATTTCCTTTGTTTTCTTGACCCCTTTCATCATTATGGATGTCTTCCCGGTGACCTCGTAGCGTCAGATTCTGCTTGGCGAGAAATCTGATAATGTCCAGCAATCTAGCTAGGATTTCTCGCCACTTCTTTGTTTCTTTCTCAATGATATTTTGCTCAACTTTATCAACTACCTTTCCTTCAGCAAGTCGGATCTCTAGCTCCTTCCAGTCAAGAAACGCCTGAGCATGAGATGTGCTTGCTTCATGTTCATGTACTTTTGGATTTCATTTCCACCAATTCTTGAAACCCACATCAGCAGAAAAACTCGAGAGTCCAATTGAAAACAGTCTGCAGCAGAAGCAAAATAAGGCTTCTCTGGCAGGAGAATACATCATCCAAGTTCACAAACTTTTCTCACCGTTCCGCAATACTTGAATTCATGATCAAGGTGCTGCACAGCGGCAGATCCCTGCCGAACAAGCATAGCGCGAATTTCATGACTAATCTCAATAGGCCATAGACCAACATCTGTAAAATCGGTCGCGACAACCAGTGATTGCCTTTCCAATTCTTCAACTTCACGCGCATCATCATTGGCAGTTGTTGATGTATCAACGCGGGCAATGTCGACTTCCGAAGTAACAGTATCAACGTTAATTTCATCTTCGGTTTCAGCAAGATTTTCGACTTTCGTTTCCGCCATTTCGGCCATAGAAGTCTTTTTGATGAATTTCAACAGCGTGCCTTTATTCTTGTTTTCTTCCTCTTCTTTTGTTTTTCGCTTTTTACGGAATGCCGCACCACTCTCCTTAATTCTCTTCATTTTAAAATTCACGTAAATATTCTGAAAAAAAATTTAAATACTATTTTTAAAAATAGCACGCTATTTCTCTGCATAAGCACCTTTTGTGTTGTTCCGTAATAGTACCACAAAAGGTGAGATACCCCCCCATAAAATCTTAGATGCCTATCCTTAAAAATACATATATACTTAGAGAGCGAGACCCGTCACTACCCCCCCCCCCGTAAAATAGAAACTTACGGGGAAAGAGTCTTTCAAACTACGTTAAAACACCAATAAATGATTCAATTAACTTTTATAACCAATAGGAACATTTATTTGTTGTATATTTTATTTTTTGCACCTTTTCAAATCTCTTTGTATTGTAAAACAAACCCCAAAACTAATTAAACTAATAAGTAAATATTTTTCAAAGTATTTCCTTATTTAAGGAATGTTATAGAAAAATACAAGGAATGGTCATCTTCACTAAAGTCGTACGCAAGATGACGGCCGCAAACGGATGTAAAAAATTGAAGGAAACGCAAATTTTAGCGAAACGAAATTTAGCGAGTTGACTGTACAATCTAGCAAGCAAAAAACAACAGCTGATAATATCAACTAATAATTTTAATTTGTAAATATTCTGTACTTGTTATGAATATCTTAATAATAAAATAAAATAATTAAGAATTTTTTTTTGTTTTACATAACATTTTAATAAATACAAGATACCATAAAAATTGAGTTTCATGGTCTTTTCTCTGCATAATTACCAAAACAAAACAATCAAATGAAAAATAAAACAAACAGAATCAAATGAAACAACTAAAAAATAATATAATCTTCCAGAATATCAAACAAAGCAATTTTAATGTCTGTTTTTAGTTAAGAATAAAAGTAGTATTAAAAAATGTAAATAAATAAATTAAAAACTGAAAAAAAAATTATCTAGTAAGGTAAAAACGTAACTTAGCTTGCCTTTAGTAACATTTGTTTCATTCATTTTTTAAAATAAAACGAAAAACAGTTTCTTGTTTTTTTTTTGTCATTATGCAGAAAAAGGACGATGAAATTCAATTTTTACCGTATCTTTTGTATAATCTCATGTAAAACTACAGTATAGTTGAAAAAAAACATTTCTTATTCATTTCATTTCATTATTAACATATTCATAACAAGTACAGAGTAGTTAAAAATTAAAATACGTTTATTATTTTACATTAAGTACAAACACTATAACTTATCCAGCTATGTAGAAGAGTAACTTATATTACCCTTGCTAATATTTATTTATTATATATTTGTTGTTTGAGACATTTTCGAATCTGTGTTGCTTGTAAAACAAGCCCTAAAATCACGTAAATTTCCTATTAAAACCTCCAAAATGGTTTTAAAAATGTGTGAAATGTCGGATATTTTCTCGTGTTCTCACGTAACTAAATAAAAGCTTTAAAATAAGTTAAAATACTAAAAAGTTATCCAGCTCGGTAGAAAACGAACACTTAGAAAAATCAATTATCGGTTTTAAAACAAAAGTAAATAAGTAAAAATATTTTGTTAAATATATTTTTAAGAAAAAAAAGGCCAAATTCTAAAATGAAGCCTCTCTTTTGCTGTAAAAAAGGCCCCTCAAAAATGCCAAATTGAAAATTAAAGAAAAATTTCATATGTTGAAGATGTTAACATCTATATCTTTGCATTTTTATTTCTCTATTAATTTTGTAGTATTTTCTTATCGATGATGAAGCAAAAACGTTAATAATGAAACCAAATCGAAAAGTATACTTTGGCTCTCACATATTTTTCTGTTTAAATTAGTTCTATGTTTAATATTAAAAAGAATAAACTCATTACATTCAAAAGTTTAAACAGTTTTAAAATCGTATCAGAAATTTAAAGAATAATTTTAATACTAATTTAATATAAAATAATTTGATGAACAATTGGTAAATTTGTAAATAAGAATGTCTTGAAAAACTGTTATAATGAGAAAATTATTTTAGGAATTAAAGTGGGGAATCAGTTTCTCATATATATTTGATTTAAGATTATCACCCATTTCCAACAGAATAGAGCCATTGACTAACAGAATAGCGTTTATTCTTTCTATGTAAATTTTAGATAATTATTAACGGTTCTTAGCACGCATTTATTTATCTAAATATATTTTTAAGTCTCCCTACCACCAAAATAAAATATATCGAAGAAGAGCCTACAATTTCAATTTCATAAAGAAAGACTTGACATTGCCATCGTTAAGAAAACAGTGTAAACCCAATATAGGAAACGTGCACATTTTCCCAGGCTTAAATATATTTTCGCCTACTTTAATAACTATTTTTCCACTTGGGCATTTTAAAGAAACGAAAATGTTAATGTGTATGACACTAACCTTTGTTGCTGGTAGTAGGAATTAGTTTCTCTTGGGCTGATGTTCTGGTGTTCCTTAGTAATTTTTCGGATGAAGTAAAGAATAGATACCCCGTAGCAGACGCCGCCGCCTGGCGGTGCCAGGCGCACAATTCAACTAACACCGGTGATTCGACCTTGACATTGGCACAAGCACATGGCGTCGGTTGTTTTTAAACACGTCAAATAGCAAACATGCTCGAATATTCACCAGCATTTTTTAAAAAATATATTTACAAAACCTTTGAAGATTTAAAAGAAAAAGTATATATTTACAAAACATTTTTTAAAAATAAGTAACAAAACGAACGTATTTAAATAAAAGATATTTAAATAAACGGGTGTCTGTCTGTCTCTTTCTGTTTCGGATTTTTGCGACCAAGATTGATTTTTATGTGCCGTGTTTTGGGGGGTTCTGTGTGCGTTTTTAAGACAATTCAATATTTATTCTTTAAAACATTAACTTCAGCGACAATTAATATATTTTCAAAATAATATTTTTAAATATTACATTTTTACGAATATTCGCGAGCAAGATTAAAAAAAAAAGTTCAAATAAAGACTGTTTGAATAAAACTTATAAAAAAAAGGTTCATTCTATACGGTTTTGGCCATTTCTTTTTTGTGCGTTTTTGATACAATTCAATATTTATTTACAGTGCGATGTATGTCGGTGGTCAGTGAAGGAGAAATCCTTTTAGGCCGAGGCAATTTTTATGCATAATAAAATCACAAGTATAAACAATCGAGATAAAAAAAATATATTATTTTATTCATATCTTTTTTTTATAAGTTTTATTCAAACAGTCTTTATTTGAACTTAATGGACTGGTTTTTTTTTATTAACTGTTTTATTCTTTTTATCAAACAAAAATAGAACTTTTATAATGAAATATATATTATGGACTGTTTTTCAAACATGGAAATTTTTAAATTAAAGTTTTATTTAAAACAAAAAAAAGACGAGGTGTTTTTTTCTTTTCGAGATATTTTTTTTCACCATTTATTACTTTGAAATTTTATTCAACAATGAAATGATAAAAAAAAACTTTTCGTTAAATATATTTTTAAAAAATTATTATAAAATATCTATAAAATCTATTTTTATGTCTGTAAAAGTTTGTTGAAAGTTCAAATAAAGTTTATAATTTAATTGAAAAAAAAAACACCTCGTCTTTTTTTTTTTTAATCTTGGTCGCGAATATTCGTAAAAATGTAATATTTAAAAATATTATTTTGAAAATATATTAATTGTCGCTGAAGTTAATGTTTTAAAGAATAAATATTGAATTGTCTTAAAAACGCATACAGAACCCCCCAAAACACGGCACATAAAAATCAATCTTGGTCGCAAAAATCCGAAACAGAAAGAGACAGACAGACACCCGTTTATTTAAATATCTTTTATTTAAATACGTTCGTTTTGTTACTTATTTTTAAAAATGTTTTGTAAATATATACTTTTTCTTTTAAATCTTCAAAGGTTTTGTAAATATATTTTTTTAAAAATGCTGGTGAATATTCGAGCATGTTTGCTATTTGATGTGTTTAAAAACAACTGACGCCATGTGCTTGTGCCAATGTCAAGGTCGAATCACAGGTGTTAGTTGAATTGTGCGCCTGGCACCGCTGGCAGATATTCTTTACTTCATCCAATTTTTCTTATGAAGATTCAGTAGTAACAAGTTGAGTGTGCCAGTCTGAACTGTCATATTTTGTCAGCTAGTTTTGGCTTATATTAGAATTGGTTGGTTTAAAAGGATCATAAACAAGCCATTCTCATGGGTTTTGGTGATTTCACACCTACATGTGAATACTTGAAGAGGGCATATCAGGTTCCGATTTGATTGAAAACATTTTCTACTTAAAAAAAAAAGGAATGAATGGAAATAAAAAGAAGGAAGACCATAAAACTTTATTCAGGGCACATTTGAATAAATTTGACTTTTTTAAAAGTATGGACACAATTATTTTACGTTTATAATACATTTGAGTTTTGTTTTTAAAACTTTACATTTATTATTTATAAATATAATAGACATTTTGGGGTTGTTTTACTATGCACATAGATTCGAAAAAACTGTCAAAAATATATAACAAATAAATGTTATCAAAAGCAAGATAAGTTACTCTTCTACCTATCTTGACAAGTTTTTAGTGTTTTTTACTCACTTAAAACGTGTAATCAGTTAGAAAAACATAGTGTCTATCGGTATATGCGAAAAATACAAATGAAATCCATTCAATATATGTTAGCGTGACATAGGGTGACATACATTCGGTGGGTTTCCAAGAGTATTTTCAATATGTATTTAGTTTTAAGTCAATTTCCCGAACTTGCCGCATTCTAAACGAAGTCTGGCGCCATTTTTTATTTTTTGACAGTTTTTCTTCGAATCTATGTGTATAATAAAACAAACCTGAAATTGTTAATTCGATTTACTTCTCTTACTTTTCATTTTAATAAATATTCGATTAATATTACAGGATATATATACATCCACTAAGGTTAAGATTTTTTTGTTATTGGCGTTTGTTCCGCGATAAGCGTTTGTTTACATTTTTTATATATTTTTATACATTCGCTACCTTAGCTATAAGCGCTTTATTATTCATATTATTATATGAATGAATCGCCCTAACTTTTTGGACGCATTTAATTTAATTATTTTTTTACGTGCATAAAATAAAATAAACTAAAATAAATTTTATGCACGTAAAAACATAATTAAATTAAATTACATACATATATATATATATGTGTGTGTGCGTGTGTGTATAATAGTCATTCACACACAGGACTGTTTCGCTGTTTCGCTGTTTACAGCTCATCGGTGCGGCTAGACTTTAGCAACTACTTTTTTTTTTTTTACATAGGCATTATCAAGGCCAAGAGGCCACTCAAGGATAAGGGTTAAGAGTGTACAGTAGAAATTGGACAATATAGTAATCATTAGTAATGAAAATTTGGTAAATTTGATAACTTATATGGGATGGCTCATCAAGAACTTATTTACGTTAGACTTGAAGACAACCATATTGTAGTCAGCCGGAAAGCAGGAAAACGGAAGACAATTCCACAGGCGTGCAGTTCTAAGAAAGAAGCTTTGTTCATGGAATCTACGTTTAGGTTTAGGCACAGATAAAGAGTGGGGGGAATTATTGATAGTGTTTACAGCTAGACGAGTGTTTCTTGTGAAAGTTTGGCGAGGGGGGACCATAGATTGAACCTCAGTCGAACACTTTCCATGAAAATAACGATACATCAGAGACAAACTCGCAACATCTCTTCTGTGAGATAGAGGTTGCAAGGAAGAGAAAAGGACATCTCCTACGAGGCCACGAAGTCTATTTTGAACTCTATCAAGGCAGGCCAAGTCCTTTCTAGCAGCTCCTGCCCAGATATGGCAACAGTATTCCATCCTTGGACGTACCTGGCTCTTATATAGATAGAGAATTGCATCAGCAGTGAGATATCTACCGGATCGATAGAAAGATCCCACCATTCTTCCAGCGGCCTTGGCAACAGATTTGATGTACGTGCTCCATTTAAGATCAGAAGTAATGGTCAAGCCAAGAAGCTTGTCAAAACTTGAGGCCTCCTGAAGCCGAGAGCCATTCATTTCAATTGATGCCAGATGTGGATCAGAATGTTGATGATGTAAAGAGAGAAGCTTGATTTTAGATGCATTAAAAGTAACCAGCCACTCCTTACCCCATTGTACTACGTGCTCAAGATCAGAGGAGAGAGAATTGGAGAGAACTTGGTCGTTTACTGTCTTAGATGTGCTACCATAAATGGTAGTGTCGTCAGCATAGATGTCTACAAATGATGTAAGGATGTGATTTGGAAGATCATTAATGTAGATCAGGAAAAGAGTTGGGCCCAGGATGGACCCCTGAGGGACACCGGCATTAATACTGTGAGCTTCTGATTTTTGCCCCTCAACTACTACTCTTATGAACCTATCAGAAAGAAATGATTTAATAATTGAGAAGACATTTCCAGCAATACCATAGCTAGAGATCTTATGAAGTAAACCTTTATGCCATACCCTATCAAAGGCCTTAGATATGTCAAGAGCAATTGCCCTAGAAAGGTTGCCTCCGTCGAGAGATTTGCTAATCCTATGAGATGTAACTGTAAGCACATCTGCTGTAGATCTAGCAGAACGGAAACCATATTGAGTGTCACTAAGAAGGTTATTTTTGTTGAGATGGTTGATTACTTCTGTATTTAACACAGATTCCAGCAACTTACTCATGACGCACAGGAGACTTATTGGCCTGTACTGAGAGGGGGATGAGCGATCACCTGAATTCTTAAATACAGGGCATACTGATGAAATTTTCCAGCTAGGAACGAAATCCGACCATCTGAGAGAGCGAGGGAGAAAATTTTAACAACAATTAGCAGCCTTTGGGCTGATATCACAGTGTAGTATCTGTTCTAATGACACACTTCTCCTTTTCTGTCGTCGGTCAGTATGGGGAAATCGTTCATGACTGAGAATTTTTATTTTTGTTCCTATCCAGAGTGCCCCTTTTTGTGGAGCTGGATTTCCCCCACATTAAAAACCGGCCTTGTGTCTAACTCTGCCCTCGTGGAGAGGCAAGTAAATGGGAACAATCGGCAGTCGTTGCCAAACCGACCTCAGCTCTAATTGTACACAAGATCTAATTTTAAACAAGACCATTGCTATATTCGCTTACGGCCGTTTGCCATTTTCGGCTCTCATTATAATAAATACATATTTATTTGATAACTATATATGTGCATATATACATATATATGTGCATATACACATATATTTATACATACATATACATATATACATACATACGTGCATATATACATATATACACACATACACATATATAAATGCGCATATATACATATATATATATATATATATATATATATGTATGTATATATACATATATGTATATATATACATATATAATATAAATATATACAGTGATGATCATATTTATTGGCACGGTAAAATAAAAGTTAAATTTTGTCTAATAAATTCTAAAAAAGGGATTAAATTAAAGAAAATAACAAAGTATATTATGTATTTTTAACTGGCCTTTCCGATGCAGCAATCGGATTTTAGAAAAAATAAATAACAAAGGAACAACAAACATAATTGCAAAAAACCCTTGTTCAAAATTATAGGCACGGCTTTGTTTTTCTTTTAGTATCAGTATAATATCAATCAATTTCCGGTTTACGTGCTTTCTGAACTTTTTTATAGCCATATTATGCTTGTTTAACGCTAATACAGTGAATAATTTTTTTCAGATAATTTTTAGATAGCGATTTATTTAAACTATTATAAGTGACTAAATTATAATTTTCAATCGCCATGGTTAAAACTAAGGAACACAGCGAAGACGTCAGGAAGCTTGTTGTAGCATGCCATACCAATGGGGAGGGCTATGATAAGATTTCAAAGAAGCTAAACCTTCCCAAATCCACTGTTAGAGCCATAATAAACAAGTTCAAATCGCAAGGCCACGTTATGAGTTTAGAGGGTAGAGGGAGAAAAAGGATTCTTTCCCCAAGAGATGAACGGAAAATTGTTCGACAAGTAAAACAAAACCCAAGGATCTCTGTTGGGGAGATTGTTGATGAACAGAGCACCTCTGGAGTGAATGTATCTCGACATACAGTTGGTAGAGTTTTGAAGAGAGCTGGTTTAAAAGCATGTCGTCCGAGAAAGACTCCCTTATTGAAGCCTATGCACCTGAAAGCAAGGCTAGCCTTTGCAAAACGTCATATTGATAAAGATGTTGCATTCTGGAAACGTGTTCTATGGACTGACGAAACGAAAATAGAGTTATTTGGCCATAATAAAGTGTCTTATATTTACAGAAAATCTGGCGAAGCTTTCCTGCCTAAGAACACCATACCCACAGTGAAGCACGGTGGAGGCAGTTTGATGTTTTGGGGATCCTTTGCTGCCTCTGGACCAGGGCGACTTGTTAAGGTCACAGGTAGCATAAAAAAGGAAGATTATGTTAAAATATTGGATGAAAACCTGAAAGACTCTGCTAAAGAGCTCTCACTTGGTCGTCGTTGGTGGTTCATGCAAGATAATGACCCAAAGCATTCGGCTAAACTGACTAAGAAATGGCTTGAGGACAATCATATTAATGTTTTGGAGTGGCCATCACAAAGCCCAGACCTTAATCCAATTGAAAATTTATGGAGAACATTAAAATTGAGGGTAATGCAAAGGAAGCCTAAGAATCTTATTCAATTGGAGGATTATTGTCAGGAAGAGTGGGCTAAAATTACTACTGAAGAGTGCAACAACTTGGTTGTAAACTATGAAAAGCGACTGAGGAAGGTAATCAAGGCCAAAGGCTATACAATTGATTATTAAATAAATCGTGCCAATAATTTTGAACAAGGGTTTTTTGCAATTATGTTTGTTGTTCCTTTGTTATTTATTTTTTCTAAAATCCGATTGCTGCATCGGAAAGGCCAGTTAAAAATACATAATATACTTTGTTATTTTCTTTAATTTAATCCCTTTTTTAGAATTTATTAGACAAAATTTAACTTTTATTTTACCGTGCCAATAAATATGATCATCACTGTACATACATATATACATACATACATGTAGATACATACATATACACACACATATATATATATATATATAAACAAATACATATAAATATATCCTTCAAGATTGAGGCAATTTTTTTGTTTTAATCTAGGTTGAACTTTCTCTACATTAAAAACCGATCTTGAAATGAATTAAAGCAATTTATTCTCAATTAATGGAAATTTTGAAAACTCCAAACGCAATTGTACATTGTTACTTGATAAATAGTTTAACAGTTTGGAGTTTTTAAAATTTCCATTAATTGAGAATAAATTGCTTTAATTCATTTCAATCACTAAGTTTAAAAAATGCAAGCATTAATTATTTCTGGAGATATACTCAGTGACCGGCTGACCTAACAGGATAGGGCCAAGCCTAGGCTTCGGCCAAGCACCAAAAAAACAAAATGACCTCAGAAAGATTTCATACTTAAAGGGGAACTTTCATATAAATTTTTATCGAATAGGTGCGATAAGAAAGTTGGATATTTGGGTGTATATACACCGACATCAAAGAGGAAATAACATTATATGCGAAAGTTTGAATTCATTAATTTTATTACTGTCCAATTCATGAGGCAAAGACTTTGAAAGTATCAAACGTTTTTTTTTTTTTGTAGCATACTTTTTATAACTCCTTGTAAACTTTACAATTGCTAGCTGGGGGATCGACAAAATCACTCCGGGCAACCCCCACCATCAACTTAAGACAAAAGGAAAACAGATAAAATCTCAAATGAATAAAAAATATTAAAAATCAGTTTTCATATTTCAATTTTAATTTAATTGAATTTAGGAAAATTAGATACCGTAGAACTAATTTTCACAAGGTATGAAAATTAAGCAACTACAGAATAAATGTTAACTTAATAATAATGGACCAGTTTTCCTACCTAGCAAAAAAATGGACGAATTTTCCATGGACGAATTTTCCGGGCACCCAAATGCCGGGGGGGGTTACTACCGCCCCGGGCGGCAAAAGGTCTAGCTACGCCACTGGCTGTAGACCCCTGTTTATATACCCAACACAAAGACGATAAACTGATTTTGGTTTTGTGGGTCGATGATATTTTAATCGCATCAAATTGTGACATAATGTTAACTGATGTTAAGAACAAATTAAGTAAAAGATTCAAAATGACCGATCTTGGTAAAATATCCTGGTTTCTGGGAATAGAATTTACTCAAAGCAAAGGTCTTGTTATGATGACTCAATCGAGATACATCGACAAAATACTATTAAAATTTGGAATGGGAGAGTGCAAGAAACGCTCTACACCGGTCGAAAATGATATTAATAAAAATATACACACAGATTCTGAAATAATAAATGACACACAATATCGCAAAATTATAGGTAGTCTTATATATTTAATAACTGCAACCAGGCCTGACATATGCTATACAGTAACAAAACTGTCACAAAAATTAACACGACCGACAATGAAGGATTTAAACAGAGCTAAACAAGTCCTACGTTATTTAAAAGGAACTAAAGAACAGAAGTTAGTATTTAGAAAATCAAGAAATCCCCTAAAATTAGAAGGTTTTTCGGATTCAGACTGGGGAAACGACGAAGATCGCAAGAGTATATCTGGATATTGTTTCAGACTCTCAGAAAATGGGCCTATTATTTCATGGAAATCTAAAAAGCAACAGATTGTATCTCTCTCTACGTTTGAAGCAGAATTTATCGCGATCACACACACGCCCCAGGAAGCACTCTACCTTAAAAATATCCTAAAGACTATTTTAGAGTCATAATTAACTAAAAGCCCCGTAGTAATTAATTGTGATAATCAAGCCAGTATAGTCTTAGCACAGAACACGATAATCAACCAAAGATCTAAGCATATAGATATAAAATACCATTTCATAAAAAACGAGGTGAAAAAGGAATCCATTATTTTGAATTACATATCATCAGAACAAAATATCGCTGACATATTCACGAAACCCGCAACAAGAATAAAGTTACAGCATTTATAAAAATGTTTTTGACTTCTAATGGGGGGTATGAGATGAATGGATTCGCCAATCATTTTTATAACCAACGGCTGTGCTAAACAACCAATCAAAACGTCGCAAAATTATCATAAAAAATCGTCGAATTTTGGATTCAATCAGTCTGCCATTTGCTACGACACGGACCGCATTTAATTCTTCACCGCCATCTTGGTTACTGATCTGAACTACGCCGCCATCTTTGTTCAACATAATATCTCAGAACTTAAGAGGTTAACTACGCGACGGACCGCATTTGATTCTTGGTCGCCATCTTGGTTACTGATCTGAACTAAGCCGCCATCTTTGTTCAACACAAATGTCTCAAAACTTAACAGGTTATGGGCCCAGCCACCGTCTTTTCTTTGACGGATCGGAATCTAAATTCGAATTGTGGCAGGTAAAATTTCTGGGATATCTAAGGATTCGAAAACTACACAAAGTCATACAATCTACAACAGAGAATCCAAACGACCCCGAATTTCTCGAAAAAAACGCAACTGTTTTTTCAGAACTGATTCAATGTTTAGACGATAGAAGTCTGTCTATGATTATAAGAGACGCATTGGACGATGGGAGGAAAGCAGTGAACATATTACGAGAACATTATTTATCAAAAGGGAAACCGAAAATAATATCCCTATATACAGAATTAACCTCTTTGAAACGTAACGAGGATGAAACGATCACCGACTACGTCATAAGGGCAGAAACAACCGCCAATGCCTTAAAACTCTCAGGTGAAATAATAAGCGATAGCTTGTTGATATCAATGACCCTCAAGGGACTTCCAGCCGATTTTAAACCATTTACAACTGTTATATCTCAGAAAGACAAACTACTAAATTTCAGCAAATTTAAAGTGGCATTGCGCAGTTATGAAGACAGTAATCATATGCTCGTGGACAATAATAACTCCAGCAATATTATGAAGTTCAAAAATGCTTCTTGAATTACGCAACTCACCGCAACGTATTCTCCAAAAGTAATTTTCCCAAGAAAAAGAATAAAATTATCTGCTATAATTGTGGACGACCCAACCACAAAAGTTTCCAATGTTGATATAAACGCTCTAAAATGGACTCCGTAAAAAACGTTGTGAACTTTGAGGAAGAACATACATTTCTATTCACATGTAACTGTGACAATACCACAAACGGTAAAAATCTCCTTGTAGACTGTGGTGCTACAGCGCACGTTATCACCAAGGAATCTGATTTTATTAATTTTGATTCAAACTTTAATCCTCAAAGTCATTTTGTTGAACTTGCCGACGGTAGTCAAATAAATGATATAGTCTTGAAAAGAAGTGATGCTAAAATATCCCTAAAAAATAATAAAGGCGAAATCTGTAACTGTATTCTAAAGAATGCTCTGTTCATACCTACTGAATATTGAATAAGCAAGACATATTTTCCGTGCAGGCTGCAATTAAACAAGGCACGAATATACAATTTGGCCAAAATACATCAAAATTGACATACCCCAATGGAACTGTATTTAACATTAAAGAAAATGGCCGCCTATATTATTTAAAAAGTATGGTTCCCTCAAAAACTGCCTGTCACGACTTGGAAACCTGGCATAAAATTCTAGGACACTACAATACAGCTGATATTAAAAAATTACCAAATGTAGTCTAAGGCATGAAAATAATACCTTCAGACGATCTCCCAAATTGTGATGTGTGTGCACTGGGGAAAATGACAAAAGATATAAGCCGAACACCAGACAAAAAAGCTACGAAAATTCTCTCACTTGTGCATTGTGACTTAGCCGATGGGGAGAAACAATCTAAGGTACGTCTTGAACTTTATTGATGACTTTTCCAGTTTAATTATGGTTTACTTTCTAAAAAACAAATCCGACACTATACTTGCCACTAAGAAATATTTAGCTGATGTTGCCCCGTACGGTTCAGTAAAATGTATTCGCTCAGACAATGGGACTGAATTTACTAGTAAAGACTTTGAACTTCTATTAATTAACCACCGTATTAAACACGAGAAATCGGCGTCGTACTCCCCCTTCCAAAATGGCACAGCTGACAGGGCATGGCGAACCCTTTTTGAGATGACAAGATGCCTACTTATCGAATCGAAATTAGCGCATAGTTTATGAACATACGCTTTAATGGCAGCAGCATATATCAGAAATAGATCGTTCAATAAGAGGCTAGGAAAAACGCTGTATGAAGCGTTTTGCAGTATAAAACCTAAAATGAATAGAATGCATCTATTTGGTTCTGATTGTTTTGCATTTATAGAAAACACTAGTAAACTAAATACTAAAAGCGAAAAAGGTACTTTCGTAGGTTACGATAAATATAGTCCGGCATATTTAATCTACTTTTCAGCTAAAACTGCCATAAAAAGGGTTAGATGTGTAAAATTCAATAATACATTAAATTTTACCGCAAAACGCTTCATGGTAGCAGAGCATAGTTCCAATCTACGGACCACTGGGTTATGGGCCCAGCACGCTTCCACTTGTTGTGGGATTCGACTGAATAATTTTTTTTTCACGGCCCTGTATGTATATAGATTTCTATATGTCAAAAAAAAAAAAAAATGGACCAAGTAAAGAATAGATACCCTGTAGCAGACGACGCCGCCTGTCGGTGCCAGGCACACATTTCAACTAACACCGGTGATTCGACCTTGACATTGGCACAAGCACATGGCGTCGGTTGTTTTTAAACATGTCAAATAGCAAACATGCTCGAATATTCGCCAGCAATTTTTTTTTTTTAAATATATTTAGAAAACTTTTGAAGATTTAAAAGAAAAAGTATATATTTACAAAACATTTTTTTTTTTTAAGTAAGTAACAAAACGAACGTATTTAAATAAAAGATATTTTAATAAATGGGTGTCTCTTTCTGTTTCGGATTTTTGCGACCAAGATTGATTTTTATGTACCGTGTTTTATGGGGGTGGGGTTCTGTGTGCGTTTTTAAGACAATTCAATATTTATTCTTTAAAACATTAACTTCAGCGACAATTAATATATTTTCAAAATAATATTTTTAAATATTACATTTTTACATTTTAGTCCTTCCCTCTTAATTATACATGCTGTCAGGAGTCGGATAAAAACAAAAATAACGAAACAAAGGAAAAATACAACGACCCATCCTAAAAATAAAACATGAAAATACGTATGAATGATGAAGGACGCACCCTCACCACGTGGTAAACTTTTTTCATTTCTTTGTTTGTTTTGTTTTTAATATCCAGTCAGTATACATATTCAATACTTTTTGACACTCTAGTTAAACACAAATATGTCTAACACAAACGAAGCTTCACCAAAACATGCCGAAATCGACCCAATTTCTTTCATGTTACAAATGCAACAACAACAACTCACCATGCAAGAACAGATGACGAACCTCATGGCACGCCTTCTGCCCACCGGGCAACACGCCCCCACCCCATTGTTGTGCCATTCACGGGTGAAGCCCGAGCGACCAGTAATAGAATCTGACTCGTCAGACAATAAATGGATCATTTTTAAGGATGCATGGCTTCGTTATAAGGAGATGACACAACTTAACGACCCCACAGAAATCCGGAATGAGTTACGATCTGCATGCAATTCATCTGTCAATGAGATGTTATTCAATTTTATTGGTCCGGATGCCCTGCATAATGCTACAGAGGAGCAGCTGCTGGAATATATTAAATCCGTTGCCGTGAAAACCGTCCATCCCGAGGTATACCGTCAGCAGTTCTTTGTAATGAGGCAAATGGATGGGGAGACTATCACATCCTTTATTTCCCGGTTGAAATCACAAGCGATGCTCTGCGCTTTCAATTGTGGCAACCAGCAATGTACAATGTCATTTTCCGAAGACATGATCAAATCCCACCAGAACAAAATTTTAGCAGAGATTACATCCCTGCCAACTCTAAATGACTTAACTAGACGTCTCTTGACTCTAGAATCTACCGCCAGAGCATCAAATCACTTCCGACCAGCAGAGATCACACAAGTGGCCCAATTTAAATCTGTGTCATCAAGAAAGTTTCCACCACCAGACAAGACCAAAAATGATAATGGCAAATGCAAAGGTTGTGGACACAAGGCACACCCAAAAGGACGAAGACAATGCCCCGCTTGGGGCAAATCATGCCACAAATGTGGCAAAGAGAACCACTTCTCAACCACATGCCATGGCACAGCATCGTCAAATGCCATAATGGGAGTCTACCCAAATGACAGCCAAGATGAAAATTCTTCGTTCATATCGACAATGACTGTGCAACCTAAATGACTAGAGGAAGAAGAGGGGATCCCGCATGGGTCATGGACCAACAACAAGTTCACACCAAGCTGACCAGAGCCACCTCCATTTTTCAATGTTACTATCACATTAGACACAAAGGCCCACCAACATCTCGGACGATTCAGACATATAAATATGAAACACCAACCCGTCCAATTGCTCGCTTTGGCAGACACAGGAGCTCAGACAAGTACAGCTGGTGTGAACTTATTGAACAATCTGGGGTGCACTTCTGAACATCTGCTGCACACCAGACATTGGTTATGTGCCGTTAATGATGACAACCTGCCCATTAAGGGGGCCTTAATTGCCACGATGTCACTCGGTAAGGCAACATGTTCGGAGGTGATATACATCAGCCCAAGGGTTAAGGGCCTGTATATATCACAAACGGCCCTGAAAAAACTCAATATTATCGACGACGACTTTCCAGCACAAATTAATAGTCTGGTAGCTACAACGAAGATGGACCACAAACCAACTGACCGAATGTTAGCCCCATGCGGATGCCCATACAGATCACCATGCCCACCACTGCCAGACAAGCTCCCGTTTCCTGCCACACCGGAATATCGAGGAGAGATAGAGAGCTGGATCAAATGCTATTTTGCCAGCTGTGCATTTAATACATGTACACACCAGAAATTGCAGACCATGACCGGAGAACCGCTTACTATCACATTCCTCGACAACCACCAACCTAAGGCTGTTCACAAACCAATCCCTTTCCCTCACCACTGGAAAGAAGCTGTCAAATCCCAGCTTGATGCAGATGTAGCACTGAACATCATTGAACCAGTGCCAGCAGGGACACCAACGACATGGTGTTCGAGAATGATCACCGTGCCCAAAAAAGATGGCAGCCCACGTAGAACGGTCGACCTCCAAAATTTAAATGCAATGACAAGACGAGAAACACACCACACACCCTCCCCATTCAATCTTTTCAATACGATACCCCCAGGAAAAAAGAAAACTATTCTGGATGCCTGGAACGGATATCACAGTGTTCCTCTGGCTGTAAAGGCACGGGATGCCACCACTTTCATAACAGATTGGGCAGATACAGGTATTTGCGAGCCCCCCAAGGTTTCCAAGCGTCCAATGATGGTTACACAAAGAGATTCGACACCATTACAGAAGGTTTCCCTCGTGTTGCTCGCTGTGTAGACGACTCTATCTTGTGGGATGATGATATGGCACTATCCTTTTGGCACACCATTAGATACATCATACTATGTGCTGAAAATGGAATAGTATTTAACCCAGAAAAATTCCAATTCGCGAAAGACAATGTAGAGTTTGCTGGCTTCGACATCAGCTTAACAGGGTACAAACCATCTCAAAAATTACTTGAGGGCATCAGAAACTTCCCATCACCGACAAACATTACAGGAGTTAGATCTTTCTTTGGTTTGATTAACCAAGTTTCATATGCGTTTGCCCAAGCACCCATCATGTCACCCTTCAGAGAACTACTGAAACATAACAGCAGGTTTTACTGGGACGATACATTGGAACAACTCTTCCAGCAATCCAAGGAAACAATCCTAGAAAACATCCGGGATGGCGTTCGAACATTCGAAATAAATTGCCCAACATGTCTGACTACAGACTGGAGTCGAGTAGGAATAGGATTTACCCTACTCCAAAAACATTGTGCATGCCCGTCCACAATGGACCACCGTTGTGGGCCAGGACATTGGAAAGTTGTATATGCTGGCTCCCGATTCACTAGACCTGCTGAGAACCGATATGCACCAATTGAAGAGGAAGCTTTAGCTATAAAGTTTGGATTGGAAAGCTGCAAAATGTTTGTTTTAGGCTGCCCCCACCTGATACTTGCTATTGATCACAAACCCCTTGTGCCGATATTCAATGATCGTAGCTTGGACGAAATAAAAAATCCCAGGATTTTAGATATCAGAGAGCAGACCCTGATGTACCACTTCAGGGCCATATCAATACCAGGCGACGCCAATGGTGGAGCAAATGCCATGTCCCGTATCCCTGCACATACCACCAAGGTCGCAGCAGCGGAATTGGATAGCATGGAAGAAGCGTTGCAAGCTGGAATAGAATCCCGATACAACCAGGAAACATCTCCTATCAAGATGGTGCGCATACAGCAAGAAGCCGCGATGGATCACCAATACATGAACCTCGTAGAAACAATAGAACAAGGATTCCCTGAACACAAGGATCCTCTACAGCCAAATATTAAAGAGTTTTGGAATATGCGAAGCGACCTATACACAGTTCAGTCTCTAGTATTCAAGGAAGGCCGCATATTAATTCCAAAAAACCTACGTCGCGAACTTATCGACCAACTCCATGTTGGCCAACAGTATGAGAAGCAACGCCAGACAACGTTTTTTTTTGGCCTGGTATGGGAGCACAATTGCAGGAAAAGCGCAATCAGTGCAAGCGCTGTAACGAAATTGCCCCATCAAACTTTAAAGAACCTGCAATGGAGCCTGTCCACCCAGAATACCCTTTCCAGTCGACAGTAACAGATATTTTCAACATGGCGGGACGGAAATATATGATATATGCTGACAGATATTCAGGTTGGACAGAGATATCTTCAATGCAACAAGACGCCAGGATCTCCACAGTATGCAACATCTTATGCAGGTATTTTGTGAATTATGGTGTGCCGGAGGAAATTGCTTGTGACGGTGGACCCCCATACAACTCTGATGAGTGGAGGACATTTCTCAAAACATGGGGCATATCCCTCCGAGTCTCGTCGGCATATTATCCACAAAGCAATTGCAGAGCTGAGGCAGCTGTCAAGCATATGAAGAGGATATTAACAACAAATGTTAGCCCCAATGGTTCACTGGATATGGATGAAGTGGCAAAAGTACTGCTACTCCATCGCAACACACCACCACCTGACATAGGTGCGTCACCATCAGAACTTCTATTCGCTCGTCCCCTGAATGACCACTTACCAAATCCCACAAAATTTCGGCGTGAATGGTTGGAACTCGCCGACATGCGCGAGAGGGCCATTAACCAGCGTTTCCTCAACAACATGAAACACACTGAAAACAGGCAACAACTCAACCCACTAAGAATTGGGGAACATGTGTCAATTCAAAACCAACATGGACACAAACCACTGCGCTGGGATAACACCGGCACGATTGTTGAAACTCTCCCCCACAGACAATACCGTGTATTAGTTGATGGCAGCAGAAGAACCACACTCCGAAACCGCCGTTACCTTCGCAGTGCAAGCGCTGTAACGAAATTGCCCCATCAAACTTTAAAGAACCTGCAATGGAGCCTGTCCACCCAGAATACCCTTTCCAGTCGAAAGTAACAGATATTTTCAACATGGCGGGACGGAAATATATGATATATGCTGACAGATATTCAGGTTGGACAGAGGTATCTTCAATGCAACAAGACGCCAGGATCTCCACAGTATGCAACATCTTACGCAGGTATTTTGTGAATTATGGTGTGCCGGAGGAAATTGCTTGTGACGGTGGACCCCCATACAACTCTGATGAGTGGAGGACATTTCTCAAAACATGGGGCATATCCCTCCGAGTCTCGTCGGCATATTATCCACAAAGCAATTGCAGAGCTGAGGCAGCTGTCAAGCATATGAAGAGGATATTAACAACAAATGTTAGCCCCAATGGTTCACTGGATATGGATGAAGTGGCAAAAGTACTGCTACTCCATCGCAACACACCACCACCTGACATAGGTGCGTCACCATCAGAACTTCTATTCGCTCGTCCCCTGAATGACCACTTACCAAACCCCACAAAATTTCGGCGTGAATGGTTGGAACTCGCCGACATGCGCGAGAGGGCCATTAACCAGCGTTTCCTCAACAACATGAAACACACTGAAAACAGGCAACAATTCAACCCACTAAGAATTGGGGAACATGTGTCAATTCAAAACCAACATGGACACAAACCACTGCGCTGGGATAACACCGGCACGATTGTTGGAACTCTCCCCCACAGACAATACCGTGTATTAGTTGATGGCAGCAGAAGAACCACACACCGAAACCGCCGTTACCTTCGCAAAATAAGCACGGATAGCCGCAACCTGGCTCATGATGACACCCTACCAGATGACCTACCAAACAGAATCAGGATCCATTCCCCACAGTCACCTACAAACTCAAACCCAGTACGCCCAGACAGCCAACAACACCCTCAAATACAAATAACACCAACCCCACCTTCCACACCAGGTACTCAAATAAAGAATGAACCCCTGAAAATGACAGATACAGGGCAGAATGAAAGATCTGAAGCTAGGTCTAGACCTATCCGTAACAGACGATTACCGTCTAGATTTAAGGACTTCCAGCTTGGATGATAATAATAATAATAATAGTGGTAATAATAATAATAATGATAATAATAATAAAAAAAAGATTTAAAAAAAAAAATTAAAAAAATAAATAAATAAAAATAACATGTAAACATAACACTGAGTTATGTACCCTTAACCCGAGCTCTCCAGTAAGGAGAGAGAAAAGGGGACTGTCATGGCGGACCCAATAAAGGTACACTTGTACGTCGCTTATCGAGGCTAACTACTATGTCTTGTTGTCCTTCCCTCTTAATTATACAGCGAGCAAGATTTTTTTTTTTAAATAAAAGATATTTCAATAAATGGGTGTCGTTCTGAGTGCGTTTTTTTTAATATATTTACAGAACTTTTTAATAACTATTTTATTCTTTTTATCAAACAAAAATAGAACTTTTATAATGACATATGGAGTATGGACTGTTTCGAAATTTTAAAATTAAAGTTAGTTTTATTTAAAAAAAAAAAAAAGACGAAGTTTTTTTTTTTCAATTAAATTATAAACTTTATTTGAACTTTTAACAAACTTTTACAGACATAAAAATAGACTTTATAGATATTTTATAATAATTTTTTAAAAATATATTTAACAAAAAGTTGTTTTATAAGTTCATTGTTGAATAAAATTTCAAAGTAATAAATGGTGAAAAAAAATATCTCGAAAAGAAAAAAACACCTCGTCTTTGTTTTTGTTTTAAATAAAACTTTAATTTTAAAATTTCCATGTTTGAAAAACAGTCCATAAAATATATTTCATTATAAAAGTTCTATTTTTGTTTGATAAAAAGAATAAAACAGTCCATTAATTTAAGTTCAAATAAAGACTGTTTGAATAAAACTTATAAAAAAGGTTGATTCTATACGGTTTTGGCCATTTCTTCTTTTTTTTTTTTTTGTACGTTTTTAATACAATTCAATATTTATTTACAGTGCGATGTATGTCGGTGGTCAGTGAAGGAGAAATCCTTTTAGGCCGAGGCAATTTTTTATGCATAATAAAATCACAAGTATAAACAATCGAGATAAAAAAATATATTATTTTATTCACATATCTTTTTATAACTTTTATTTTTATAAAGATGAAAGGTAGTATCACAAGATAGAAATCTTTTTATAATTTTTATTTTTATTTAAAAAAAAACGCACTCAGAAAGACACCCATTTATTGAAATATCTTTTATTAAAAAAAAAAAAAATCTTGCTCGCGAATATTCGTAAAAAATTAATATTTCATAATATTATTTGAAAAATATATTAATTGTCGCTGAAGTTAATATTTTAAAGAATAATTAAATAAATATTTGTCTTAAAAACGCACACAGAACCCCACCCCCACAAAACACGGTACATAAAAATAAATCTTGGTCGCAAAAATCCGAAACAGAAAGAGACACCCATTTATTAAAATATCTTTTATTTAAATACGTTCGTTTTGTTACTTACTTAAAAAAAAAAAAAAAAAAAAAAAAAAAAAAAAAAAAGACGAAGTGTTTTTTTCTTTTCGAGATATTTTTTTTTCACCATTTATTACTTTGAAATTTTATTCAACAATGAAATGATAAAAAAAAACTTTTCGTTAAATATATTTTTTAAAAATTATTACAAAATATCTATAAAATCTATTTTTATGTCAGTAAAAGTTTGTTGAACGTTCAAATAAAGTTTATAATTTAATTGAAAAAAAACACCTCGTTTTTTTTGTTTTGTTTTTTTAAAATAAAACTAACTTTAATTTTAAAATTTCGATGCTTGAAAAACAGTCCATAACATAAAAGTTCTATTTTTGTTTGATAAAAAGAATAAAATAGTTATTAAAAAGTTCTGTAAATATATTAAACACGCACTCAGAAAGACACCCATTTATTGAAATATCTTTTATTTTTGAAAAAATCTTGCTCGCGAATATTCGTAAAAATGTAATATTTAAAAATATTATTTTAAAAATATATTAATTGTCGCCGAAGTTAATGTTTTAAAGAATAAATATTGAATTGTCTTAAAAAACACACACAGATCCCCCCTCCCACAAAATACGGTACATAAAAATCAATCTTGGTCGCAAAAATCCGAAACAGAAAGAGACACCCGTTTATTTAAATATATTTTATTTAAATACGTTCATTTTGTTACTTATTTAAAAAAAATGTTTTGTAAATATATACTTTTTCTTTTAAATCTTCAAAGGTTTTGTAAATATATTTTAAAAAAAATGCTGGTGAATATTCGAGCATGTTTGCTATTTGACATGTTTAAAAACAACCGACGCCATGTGCTTGTGCCAATGTCAAGGTCGAATCACCGGTGTTAGTTGAAATGTGCGCCGGACACCGCCAGGCGGCGTCGTCTGCTATAGGGTATCTATTCTTTACTTGGTCCGGTTAAAGTACAGAATAGGTACAAAACACCCCCCTTCCTCATGTTAAGAATGGCTTTTTAAATAATAACGTTATTATTTCAGAACGGGTCACTCTCTGCATGAGTAAGTTTATTCGCAGTAATGGCTTACGAAAATATATTTATTTTATTTAATATTTTAATAATTCGCGAGGTAAATTTATTTTAATAACATAAAAACATACCTCGACTCTAAAGATGGGTTAGGTGAAAGTACAGTACCCATGCAGAGAGTGATCCATGTTGTAATAATAACGTTAATATTTAAAAAGCCATTCTTAACATGGGGAGGAGAGGGTGTATTTTAACCTTACAATTGAATAAAAAAACATATAATAAAACTAATTAAACCTGGAAATACGATTTAAAAAATAGCGCGGACAAAAAAAAAAACTGTACTTTACCAACCAATCTTATATCGAAAAACAAACAAAAGAAACAACTCAAAAAGCAAGCGACAAACTTTTTTTTTGGCCTTATATAATAAAGAAAAAAATGTATAAATTAAAAAATTTGGAGGATAAACAAATGAATTATGATTTTTTTTTTTTTTTTTTTTACTTACTAAAGAGAAAATGAAATCTTTCGTCAATTCGTGGCTGTGAAATGAATCAAACCGGAAGTTCAGTTTTATCAACAAAGCAGATTCGCACTAACGGTTAAAAAAATATATTTATTTTATTTAATATTTTAATAATTCGCGAGGTAAATTTATTTTAATAACATAAAAACATACCTTGACTCTAAAGATGGGTTGTCTGAAAATTTCAAATAAATTGGTAACGTAGAAATATGGTTTTATTCGCTTGTAATGAACACAATTTACATTTATATATATATAGACTAGCTGTACCTTGCCACGCGTTGCTGTGGCTCAAATTGGCGCAATGGAAAAAGTTCCAAAATGAGAAAAAGCACGTTTCTTATAGGTTTAATTTTCCATTTTGCATGGGTACACAGTTTTTGTTGTTCCATTTTCTTAGCTGATATAGAGATTTTCCGGTTTGGTGACTCTTGAATACGTAATATAAATTGTCCATGTAAAAAAACAGTCAGTGTGTAACTGTAAGGCCCACAATTGTAAAGATTGTTCCCTGTGCTTTGTTGATGGTTATTGCAAATCACAATAAAATTGGAAAGTGCAATTTCCTAAAGTGTAACGATGTATCCGGTGGAATCATAGGAATGCATGGAATGAAGATATATTCATCTGTGAAAGGTCCTGTTAAGATTGTTGTTTCTATGATATTGTTTGTTAATTTTTTTTTACTGCAAGCTATGTGCCATTGCAAAGGTTGGATTGGTTTATATTTCACAACATGATAATTAGTACACCAAATTTCAGTTGCAATACATGCGGTGGCATCCCTGGCAAATATAGCTGTTGTATAATTAACCACTTTATCTGCTTTCACAACAGTGTCGATGGATTTGTATTTGACTACCTCACTTGGAATTTTACATTGAATAATAGCGTTAAGTTCATGGGCATCTTTGTATTGACCTGCAAGAATAGCTCATTCACTCAGTCAAATGGAATTCTTATAATTTGAATATCTGCAAAAACCTTTTAAACTAACTATTCTTTTGATGAAATAAAATTACAGAAATTACAGAAGTTAAAAGTCAAAGAATTTTGCCCTTAACTCTGATCAGCTGGCACTTTTTCGTACCCAATTTCCCACAAGTGATGCAAAAGTTTTTGTGCGGATCGAACAGTCAGCAACTGGACATGCATATTTTGACTTAAGTTTAATGTCTTTACATGGAACAAAAAAGTAGAGTATTTGAGGCAAGCATTTATTTCATCTGCTGGTGTTGATTGAAGAATAACAGGTAACATTTGTCTGAAATCTCCTGCAAGCAATATTACTGCATTCCCAAATGGTCTAACATTGCCATGCAAATCTTGCAAGGATCGACCAAGAGCCTCAAGTGATTTTTTGCGTACCATTGTGCATTCATCCTAAACAATAAGTTTGCATTTCTGCAATATTTTTCCCCATATTGGATGTTTTGGAGATGTCGAACATGAGATTTTTGAAAAATTGAATGTTTTAAAGTAGAATAAATAATTCTTCTACTTGGCAGCAAGGTCGCAGATATTCCTCATGCAGCAAGGGCTAAGGCTATGTCATTTTGTTACCAAATGGCTGCCAAAATCAATTTAATTAGAAAGGTTTTACCAGTTACTATTCAAGGTAGCAGTAATTTCCAAATAACTTCTATTCTCACAGTCAGTAAATTAGGTGACTAAAATAGGATTTATCCATGTTTTGACAATGCCTTATTCACTGTAATTAATTTAGGAGACTAAAATAGGATGAGGGATTAGAGATGGACAGATAGAGAGGAAGATATATAGATAGAAAAGAGAAAGTGAGAGGAAAATAGAGAAAGAAAAGGAGATAGAGAGATAAAGAGATTGATAGATAAAAAGAGAGAGAGGGGGAGAGTTAGAAACAGAGAGGGATGAGACAGAGGAAAGGAGAGAGATAGAGGTAGTTAGAGAGAGAAAGGGGCTCAAAGAGAGATGGAGAGGGTGATATAGAGAGAAAGATAGATTGAGAGAGGGAAAGGGAGAGATGGATAGAGAGAGATATTAAGAGAGGAAGAGAGAGGGGGAGAGAAACAGAAGGTGAACTACACTTCACCGTTTGTTTCCTCGTTCAGCAGAGAAGAAATCTGTCGAGACTGAGGCAATTTTAATGTTTTGTTATTATCCAGAGTACCCCTTTTTTTTTGGGGGGGGGGGGGGCTAGATTTTCCTCACATTAGAAACCGATTATCTGTACTTTCACTTAACAAATTAATAAAAGAAAAACATATTGTAAAATTTGAATTTAACATGAAAATACTATTTCAAAAAATAGCACGATAACATAAGTGCATAAGTGCCACTTTAGGTACTCCTTGGGCGTTGAGTTCCATGGCGACCAGCATAATTATTTAATGGTCGCTCCCTTAGCCCCCCCCCCCTAGTCAAGGCTAATGCATGCGCACGTAATTTTTTTTTTATTTACTGACGTTGCCTTAGTAACTAAACGATTTATTGATAATTTTGTAACCCTTAAACACATGCCGGAAGATTTAAATTGGTTCATTATTGCTGTAATGAAAAAAAAAGTTCCATTCAACACAAAACCAAAAACACATATTAATGATAAATGATTTATTATTCTATTCATTGAAATTTACTAATTTTTAAATACAAAAGTAAAAAAAAAGTTAATAAAAAATAGTTGCTTATGTGTGCATAAAAAACTTGTTTTTTTTTTTAGATTAGGTCCACCTTATAATCACCCCCCCCCCCGCCAACCTCCTCATCTTAAGAACAGCTTCCGGAATAAACACCACTTTTGGAGGGGGGGATATTTGCAAAATTTAACTGATATTTGTTGTCAGCATACCCACCCAAAAATACTATTAAAAGAAAAAAAAAGGAGGGATTCAGTGCCCGTGGCAGAGAAGTAGATTTATTTATCAATAAAAGCTGCGGAGAAGTAAATTTATTTATCAATAAAAGTCGTCATTTAAAAAAGAAAATTGTGGAGGTGTAAATATTTACCCAAAAAATTATCCCGAAGTTTATTGCAAAAACGTTTTGTTTTCGCACTATTCAACAATTTGTTCATCCGCGCATGTAAATTAAAAAATATTTGTAAAAGTGAGAAGTTATCAGAAGTTATCAGTAAATGATTTAGTTTTTTTTTAAATTTATTTATTTATTTATTTATTTTTTTACATTAGGTCCACCTCCACAAATGTTAAGAACGATTCAACCTCTCCATGTTAACAACGGATTTCGGAATAAACACCGTTGGGGGGGGGGATATTTAAAAAAAAAGTCGATAAAAGTCGTCATTTAAAAAGAAATTTAAAATCAAATGTTTGTAAAAGTGAGAAATTATTAATTTAATAATTATTAATAAATGTTTAGTAACATTTTTCGGTGCTAATGCAGAGAGTGATCCGCGCTATTTTTTAAATCGTGTTTTTTTTTTATTCCAACCAATCTTATATCGAAAAACAAAAAAAACTCAAAAAGCAAGCGACAAACTTTTTTTGGGGGCCTTATATAATAAAGAAAAAATGTGTAAATTAAAAAATTTGGAAGATAAACAAATGAATTATGTTTTTTTTTTGTTTTTTTTTTTACTTACTAAAGAGAAAATGAAATCTTTCGTAAATTCGTGGCTGTGAAATGAATCGAACCGGAAGTTCAGTTTTATCAACAGAACAGATTCGCATCGCACCACGGTTAAAAAAAAATATATTTATTTTATTTAACATTTTAATAATTCGTGAGGTAAATTTATTTTGATAACATAAAAACATACCTCGACTCTAAAGATGGGTTGTCTGAAAATTTCAAATAAATTTGTAACGTAGAAATATGGTTTCATACGTTTGGAACGAACCATATTTACATATATATATATATATATATATATATATATATATATAGTGCAAGTTAATTTTTTTAAATTTAATTTCATAGCGTCAGTTATATATATATATATATATTGTAATATAATTTATTTTTAATTTCATAGCGTCAGTTATATATATATATATATATATATATATATACATATAAAATTAAATTACAATATATATATATATATATATATATATATATAAAATTAAATTACAATATATATATATATATATATATATATATATATATATATAAAATTAAATTACAATATATATATATATATATATTGTAATTTAATTTTTTAAAATTTAATTTCATAGCGTCAGTTATATGTATATTGTAATTTAATTTTTTTTTTTAATTTCGTAACGTCAGTTATATATATATATTGTAATTTATTTTTTAATTTCATAGCGTCAATTATATATATATATATATATATTGTAATTTATTATTTTTTAAAATTTAATTTCATAGCGTCAGTTATATATATAGTAATTTAATTTTTTTTAATTTCATAGCGTCAGTTTATATATATATATATATATATATATATATATATATATATATATATATATATATATATATATATATATATATATACGAGCAAACAGTTAATAAAACATGTTTTTTTTTTTTTTTATTACATTTTCACCCCAAACAAGGCACATTGCCACTTTGGTGTAGGGGGCTACTATCAGGGGAAACATCTACTGGGGTACTATGTAGGGATTAGGGCAGCGAGATGTTGGTTCACGTTGCACTTGAACTTATGCATGTCAGTACAGTTGGGGAAGCAGTGACCTGGAATGAAATTCCAAAGTCTAGCAGTTCTGGGGAAGAAACTACTGGAGTAGAAAGATCTTTTACATCTAGGGATCACTACAGTGTGGGGGTGGGATTTTGCAGCTTGTCGGGTCTGTCGAGGGTGTTCACGTCGTGGGGGCACAAGTGCTTGCAGTTCTTCAGAGCATTCACCATTATAATACTTGTAGAACAGGCAGAGGGATGCAACGTTTCGACGATGGGACAGAGGCTGAAGTTTAGATGCCAGTTTAGGGCCTATCAGATTTGCGACTCTCTTTTGAACCCTGTCAAGGAGAGAGAGACTAGTAGCCGATGCACCGGCCCAAATATGACAGCAATACTCCATACATGGGCGAATAGTGGCCTTATAGAGGTACAGGATACTTTCGGGTGTTAAAAGTTTTCTAGCACGGTAGAGAGAGCCCACCTTCCTTGCAGCGGCCCTGGCAATGCCCTCGATGTAATTGTTCCAACTCATGTTTCCTGTGAACGTTAGGCCAAGGAGCTTGAGAGACGTACTCTCAGATAAAGAGTCGTTGGCCATTGCTATAGGTGGTAGAGAAGGTTTCTTGTAATTATTGAATGAAACCAGTTTTGTCTTGGTGGCATTGAACGTTACCATCCATTTTTGTCCCCATTCTACTACTGATTGGAGGTCATCCTCTAGTGTTTCTGCCATTACTTTAGATATATGTTCGTTTGTTTTCCTGTCGTGCCTGCTATAGAGTGTGGTGTCATCAGCATATATACCCATCTCAGAGGCAATCTTGTCGGGGAGGTCATTTATGAATATCAGGAACAGCAGAGGTCCAAGGATAGATCCTTGGGGCACTCCCGCATTTATATCATATTGTTTAGATGTACGACCGTCGAGGACAACCTGGATTTTTCTCTTATCTAAGAAGGATTTAATTATGTTAAGTATTCTACCAGTGATACCGTAAGATCTAATCTTCCTGAGGAGACCCTCATGCCATACCCTGTCAAAAGCCTTAGATATATCTAGAGCTACCGCTCTGCCCTCTCCCGCTTTGTCCAGTGAATGGTATATGCGTTCAGAGATTACAGTGAGGATGTCTGCCGTGGAACGGGCTTGTCTAAATCCATATTGTAGGTCGGTCAGAAGTTTAGCATCTGTAAGGTGCTGGACTAGAGCATGGTTAATTAAGGTCTCAAATATTTTGGCAAAAAGTGGGAGGAGGCTAATAGGGCGATAATTTAATGGGTCAGTTCTTTCGCCAGAATTCTTGAATACTGGTACTACAGAAGCAGTTTTCCAACAGCTCGGAAAGCAAGATTCATTAAGGCATTTGTTGTAGAGTTTGGCGAGAACTGGAGCTACTTCGGCTGAGCACTTTTTTAATAGCACAGCTGGGATGAGGTCGGGTCCACATGCTTTGGAAGTGTCAAGGTTTTTTATGATAGCATGCACCTGAGCAGGGGTGATTTTCAGATCGTCTAGCGTGGCGTCTGTCCGTATAGGAAATTGAGGTAGAGGGTGGTTTAGAGGGTCCAGTGTGGAGTTTGAGGCAAACCGACTGGCAAGCATGTTAGCCTTCTCGGTTGCTGAGCAAAGAACCTCGTGATTGTTGGTTAGTGGGGGAATTGTTGATTGCCCATTATTTACTACACTGTTGTAGATTTTCCAGAAGTCACGAGTTCCTAGTTTTTGTGCCTCGATGCGATTTTTAGTGGTTTCCGTAAATTCCCTCTTAGCTGTCGCTATTTCTTTCTTAACGTTACTTCTAGCTTCTATGTACTTTTGTCTGTTTGAACTGGACTTATGTCGATTAAACCTGCGGAATGCATGCTGCCTTTGAGCAATGGCAGTTGCGCAAGTCGAAGTAAACCATTGGGGAGAGTGGGGCTGGCTATAGAATTTCCGCATGGGAACATGCGCTTCGATTGCAGTTTTGAACCATTCAGTGGTCTCGGTTGCACACTGTTCAGCAGGAAGAGAAAAAATATTTTCCCATGGGGCGTCTCTGATAAGATCTCTGATAGCTTCCCAGTCAGCCTTTTTATAATATCTCGTTGTTTTGAGCACTGGCTCTTCAGTTTTGGGTCTAGAGTTTAGGGCAATTTCAACCATTATCACCGCATGATCAGCGTTCCCAAGTGGGCTGTCGGCTTTCGTTACACAATCATCAGGAACTGTGGTCAAAAACAGATCTAATAGTGATGCGTGTTGTTCTTCCTGATCAGGGAAGCGGGTTGGAAAAGTAACAATTTGCGATAGGGAGTGAGATACAGAGAAGCTATGAGTTGCGCTGCCTGCTGCATCTGTGTAAGTAGAGAATCGAAGCCAGTTTTTGTGATGGACATTAAAGTCACCAAATACATGTACTTGGGCGCTAGTGTCGAAGGAGAGTGCTGTGTCTATGCTGTCAGATACTTTGTTTATTATGGTGCAGTCTTGGGTCGAGGGAGAGCGGTAGAGAAAGTAAAAGTAGCTAATGTTGTGTTGCATGATTAGTCTAAAGCACATAAAGGCTTGATCATCCGTTTCTAGGTTTGTTTCTCTAGTCAAGGGAAGGGTATTACGAATGTAAACTCCAAGTCCGTGCATATGTCTGTCAGAGTCCTTACGGCAGAGTGGGAGATATCCAGGCATGTTAAAGTAGTTAGAGGGGATGGAGGAGTGTAGGTTAGTCTCACTTAGTGCTAAGATATCCGGGGTATTTGTAAGGAGAAATGCTTCAACATCAGCTAAATTACGGATATTTGTGAATGCAAGCCTCAAGGGAGGAGGCAAGTTGGATTTGTTTGACCCTAAGTCTGGTTTAAGCTTATTTTTAGATTGTACTGTCATCATGTTTTTTTAACGAGTTTCAGTTGGGTTAGGGGAAGCCGAACAGTAGGTTATGCAGAATATCACACATGCATCACAAGTAGACCATCAGCTGACCCTCCATCAACTAGGACTGTGGCCTCAGGAAAGCCCACCGGGGATGAGTGCAGGGTCCCTTTCCATGCGCGCCATGGCACTGCAAACATCCCGATATTATTCAACTGTTGATGGAGCAGCCGCTCTAAGCGCTACCAAAGAGTTAGGGCTCCTGTACTACCAGTCGGAAACAGCAGCCAGTAACTGTCAATCCGGTACCCTCAACCCACCGGAGGAAGGTCAACCCAATCTAATTGTTCAGGCATATGTGGTACTCAAGCATTCTCAAGTGCCCAGCTTTAGGGGTGGGGTGTGTCGGGAGTGGGGAAACGGCGTTCATTGCCCTAGACAAGAAACAAGATCTACCACTGGGTGTTTCTGTCGAATCACTGTGATAGTATCTCTGCGCCTGACTAATAGGCAAAGAAGGAGTATGGAAGCCGGGCGATAGGCAGGACCTATCTACTCCTTAAGCATCTTAGGTTTGCAAACCGGTAATTTGATTGAGTCACCAGCTCTAGGAAGGTTGTCATCCAAGACTGAAGAGGCCTCCCTCCTCTTTGGTTTGGTTTCAGAGTTTTCCTTCTCCTAGACGGATGATCTGGAAAGATCTACTGGGTCCGTCACCACTGAGAGGGTTTGCTCACGCGCCTGGGTTCTAATCCAGGTATTTCTGCGACTCCGCGTGGTTAGTTAATGTTATTGGGTTAGTTTGTAGAGGTTATATCTGCTAAAATAGTTACACTCCTCAAAGTGGATTAGGGACATTGTTATTTCATTGTTACTGGATAAAGAGGTTGAGTAGAGCTCATGCAGTGTAAGCAACTATGATTGTAAGGAGGCTTGATTAGGAGGAGATAATGTGGTTTGAGGCTTTCTCTTTTGTATATATATATTTTTTTATTTTTTCCTTTTATTTTTTTTATTTATTATTTTTTTTTATTCATGTGAGCTTGGGTTTAGTATAATATTAGAGTGTGAGTAGGTGTTAAGAATTGAACTACGAGTTGTGCCCAAACTATATTTTAGATGATAGCAGGGCATGAGATGCGAGTGCAATATAGTACGGGTAAAACAGTAAGTTTTGAGTCATGTGTAATTTGGTAAATAGATATATGGGCTGGTTTTAGTAGGTAACCTGGTTAAAAAAGGGCATTACTATGCTTCCATTTCCATTGTTACTGGAAGAGGGTAGAGGTAAAAATTTGTGCTGTGAAAGCAGCTAAATTTGCTACAGTATTGGATTGAGAGAGACGAGTTAATGTATGGTTAGATATAGTTTTGTAAGTTTAGGAATGGATGATTAGATATGGTTTAGTAGGTTTAGGATAAGGATAAAGTGTTAGGGTATGATTTACTTGTTATTAGAAATTCTGATTTGGTGCCCAAACCGAATATTTAGTAAGACTGAAAGAGAAGATATGCTCAGTATAGATACAAGAGAACATTTGATATGGAGTACAGTTATACCTGATAGATATAGGTTATTGCATATGTTGTAAATATAGTTAAATATAGATGGATGGATAAGTAGTATTGTATACGAATGCATGGAATTTTGGACAATTTGAGTAAGTTGCCTTTAGACTATACGAAGGAGAATGACTTCGCCCTTTTCTTAATATCCGGAAGTTTTTATTTCAATGAGTACCGGTTTAGTTTGTGTAATGATTATTGCAATACTATCTCTTAATAAAGAGATATTAATGGTTGCTGTTCATTATAGATTACTTTAAGTCAATGTATAGGACTATGGCTAGTAAGTATTTACTTAGAAGCTTGGTTATGGGTTAGGAGTTTTAATCAGGAGCATGCCTAGGAAATTTTGGTTGTTGATGGGTATCGATTTTCGAGTCTGTTAGGGTCAAGGGCGGAGAGCAAGGACCTCTCTAAGTTACGTGAAACGGATTAGGTTTAGTGGCAACTTGAGAAATAGAGCAGTTTGATTTGTTAGTGATCAGGAGAAAGAGAATTTAAGTAAAAAATGAAAAGGTTTGTCATGCAAAACAGATGATGCAGTCATCTTGGAGGTAAAGTATCTATAGGGGGTACTTAGTATACAACCAGCAGTATTTTTCAGTTTTGAGAGGAATTTTAGGTGCAATAGTTTCATGGTTTGTTGTACAAGTCCGTAGTCTAGGTCAGGGACGAAGCACTTCTAATATTGCAACTGGGTGTATCTAATTTTAAAAGTAGTTGAATAGAGTATTATGAGGTGTTCTACTTAGCTTAGGGATAGAAAGAAAATTTAAGGTAATATTCAGAGTGATATAAGCAATTTCATGAGGATCAGATATATGATCACTGGATGTTATGCTGCCCAGAAGAATTCTTGTATCTATTCAGAAGGATATCTTGGTGATACAAGATCTGAGAAATTAAGAGTCTGAGGATACAGAAAGTTGTGTGCTGATGAGGATTCAGTACAGGCGATTATATATAGTTAACAAAGGTGGTTTAGTTAGTACGCACGTATTGTACATATAAGTATACTGCTTCAGTTCTATCCTCTATTGTAAAGGAAACCCCGTCTGCATTTCGATTGGCAATTTTGACAAAAGAGGAAATTTAAAACAGCTTATCTAATTTTTGATGATATCAGTTCATAGACAATTGTACAGACTGATAGAATGTTGTGTCAGGCATAGGAGCCCATCGTCTTCGTATTTTGATGAAATGATGAATCAAGAGCATAGGTGTCCGGAAAGGAAATGGCAGTGTACAAGTAAGGAGGGGGGGTTACTGATATCTTATTAACGTTATTTTAATTGAGAAAATTAACATAAAAAAAAAAATCGCCTTGCGATGGCTGATTTATATTAAGTAACGTACTTAAATAAAGTTTTCATATCCTCTAAATAAATTAGCATAATTTCTTTTTTTTTTTTTTTTAACCGAGTTTATCTTTACTATAGCATTGACTTATTATTTAAGTGAGATGGGATTTGTAAACTGCGAAATGGTCTATTTAAGTGGAGAAAATTATCGGTTACAATATGCCTGGAAATGTAAAGAATATTTGCTTTAAATTTCATGCTAAACAGTTAAAGATTTTACTTAGCTTTGGTTTTCTTTTCTTGGACACTCGAGACTAAAAACCAGGGTGGTCGTTTCTCTTGGCCCCGAAAGGTCAAATGGCATTTGCTATCTTTTCAGTAGAGGACTGGGTAGGCTACTTTAGGGGGAGGGGGGGTCACTTGGTGAAAAGTTTTCCATTTGGCGGGGCGACGATGTTTCCTCGCTTGTGTATCGTTTTCAGAGATATTAATGTTAACAATTGAAATACGCGTTCCAAACAAATATGATGGAAATAAAATAATAGCATATATAACGTAAAATAATAGCATATATAACGTACAAGGTGAAAAGCGGAAAAACTGAAAAGGAAATGTGCAGTTACTACAGCTTTCGAAAAGAATTTAAGTCATATTCACCGTAAGGATTTGTTGAAATAAGTTAAACCGCCGTGAAGGAAAACCATCAATAAATTAACGAATGGTAGAGTTTCAGGTTTAACTCAATAAATCTAATTATTTATATATGTTTTTTTTTAATATATGCAATAATTGGACATGCAATAAGTCTGGATTTATAATACGATGGAAATGATTTTGAAATAAAGTTTTCATATCCTCTAAATAAATTAGCATAATTTCTTTTTTTTTTTAAAAACAATTTGAAATGAGTTAAAAACATATTTAATCTGAAAAGGAAACACTTGATAAGTGGATAGTTCTTAATCCGCGGAGTTTCGAAGAAATACTTTCCTTCTCATCAGAGGGTAGGAATTAGCAAAATGCAGGATCGGATTTTGCATGCAAAAGTATTTGATGAAACAAAGATCTTACTTGAAAACAAAAAAAGTGAAGCAGAGGGAATATGGTAAAGAAAAAGGTGATTACACATGAATGGATAGTCTGGTGGAAGATAAATAATCTAGTGACGGTAAAATCCAAATGTATAACTTCAAGAAAGTTAAAAGAATTTCCATTTGCACAAGTAAAATCCAAGGAAATCCTGTAATTGGAAGAAGATGGTCCATAATAATCCAAAGGCAGAAATCCATGGAATAATTCACAAAAATGTGTACAAGGAAAAAAAAGAAAAGATTCCAATAGTATTAATAAAAAACAAATATGATATGCTTTTCACTCTACTTCCGAGACTTAAATATAAATAAGAAAGATCAGGAAAGAAAAAGAGGTGAGAGAAAAAAAAATGATGATAGAATTAAATATAATATATGAAATAAAGGGAAACAAATGTCAAAATGACCCAGACAGGAAATGTTAAAGGTACGAAAAAAATATATAGGGCAAAATAATATAGGTCAACTGAAATGTACAGGTCATCACTTAAAAAATGTCAGCAAGAGTTGTTAGAAGACACTAAATGGAAAATAAATAAATAAATAAATAGAAAATAAATAATACAAATAATAAATAAATAAATAAAAAATAAAATATAAAATATAAAATAAAATATTGAAATAAAAATTATTTAAGGGGAGAGGATGGCCGGTATCTGCAAATTCAGGACAAAGCAAGAAAAAAAGTAAGTAAATGCATATAATAAAATATAAGTAAATATACATACAAGATATGAAAGTGTGGGTAGATTGATATATTAGATAGATAGGAAAGTTTAAAAATAAAGCAGAAAATGCAGATAAATAACAGGCCATGCAAAGAAGAGATAAAGAATTAAAATAAAGGATTATTAAATCATAAAGTATTTAGTAGTATGTAGAAAAACGATAAAGTTAAAGAAAACATTTTTATATCTATATAAAAGGTAAAAGTAATAACTATGCAATTTCAAAATTGCCATAATTATATTTGGACTTATGTTTACAGAAAGAGATCAGTTCATTTTTAGAATTTATTATATTGTTACTTTGAGGGGAAGTAATTATAGTTATAGCTTCGGTTGTGCAGAGGCGACATGACAGAGCCTGGAGTATAAGACTTAACTTTTCTAATGATAGTCCATTTGATTGAGAAGGGGGTATTGTTAGAGTTAAGTTTTTTTTAATTAAAGTACTTAGAGAAGTTCCTTGGTTATTATTAGAATTATGGTTGTTAAAAGAAGAAATGTGGTTTGATATTCTTTTCTTAATTAATGTTGAAGTAGCGCCGATGTATGTATGTACTTTATTAAAAGCTCGAGGTCTGGTATTAATATTAATTTGATGATTTGTATTAGTTAAATAGTTTGAATTTTGTTCATTGTGTTCAACAAATGGTGGGACAATGTCTGTATGAGAACTATTTTGGAGGGGATAATTAGTGTTGTTAGTGTTAGGATGGCTGTTAGGAGAAATATTATTATTCTCATTAATATTATTATTATTATTATTATTATTATCATCATTATTACTAGTTGTATGATTGTAGGTGGAGGGGCTGCTAAAACTCATAGCCCCTATCATAAACCTAATCTTACGCTTTTATACATCCATAAATCTTCTAACCATCCCAACTCAGTTATTAAATCTATAATACCATCTGTCTCTAGAAGAATTTCTGCTCTTTCTACTGATAAAAACTTTTAATCAAAATGCTACTTTCTTCAATAATACCTTATGGAACTCAGGACACAAGGAAAAGATTAAATACAACAATTATGCTCCTCCTTCAGGCCGCCTTAAATCTGTAATCACACACAATATAACTTGTAAGAAAACCAGTTCAAATAACAAGATCTGCCGCTATCAATAACAATGAACCAGTCTACATTTATAATCCAAACCAAAATACTAATCGCAATACCTCTAACCACCCAGTCGCACCAGGAGAAAGAAAAATATTTGGTTTAATCCTCCATTTAGCCTAAATGTCAAAACTAATATACCTAAGGAATTCTTCAACATTGTACAAAACTCTTTCAAATACCCACACAGATATAGTTCTATTTTCAATAAAAATTCAATCAGGATTTCTTATTCAACAATGCCTAATTTAGCACAAAGAATCTTAACATCTAATAACAAAAAAATTAAATCAGCCCAAAAAATCCCTTTCCCAATTAAACCCAAAACTAACTGTAATTGTAATTACAAACATCGTTGCCCACTCAATAATTATTGCATCTATAAAGATGTTATATATTCTTGCACTATTACTGAGCTCCCACGCAATCCTCCCATAACAGACACTAATATTTCGTCTTTAAGTTATTCTTCTTCTCATCCTCCATCTAATATAGTTACTAATCCAATACACCACTCGAGCAGCCCCTCCATCTACAATCATACAACTAGTAATAATAATAATAATAATAATAATAATAATAATAATAATAATAATATTTCTCCTAACAGCCATCCTAACACTAACAAACTTCATTATCCCCTCCAAAATAGTCCTCATACAGACATTGTCCCACCATTTGTTGAACACTATGAACAAAATTCAAACTATTTAACTAATACAAATCAGCAAATTAATATTAATATCAGACCTCGAGCTTTTAATAAAGTACATACATATATCGGCTCTACTTCAGCATTAAGAAAAGAATATAGGGGACTAAAAATTAGAGGACACCGGGGAGGAGTAATCTGCCCCTGCCCAGCTGCTCAGCACGAGTCCACGCCGGTGGAACAACTCGCCATCATAGCAGATCACATTGCAGACATATTATCCACACAATCGTCTGCAGTATCCAGCATGAAGACCTCTGGAAGAGACGAGCTTCTGGAAAAATTAATGGAGGGCCAAAAACGGTTGGAAGCCCGTATGGACAGAATGGCGGAAGACATCGCCAGACTATCATTAAAACAGAAGCAGGGACATGTGTTATGGCGAGATGAGCAATTCACCGCCGGAACTTTTTATCGAAAGAACGTTATCACCGGTCACCAGTTGTGAGAGCCTTCCCTCGGCGGGAACACTTAAAAACATAACATGCTGTCTCTGTAAATATTCTCAGTAAACTTCTTAATTCTTTATTAACTTCAGAACCTCTTTATCCATTTATTTCCCTGGTGGAATACCTTTCTTGAATATCCTTTTATTACGGCCACCCACCGCAGGATATATCAACTGGCGACGAAGATGAGATACGAACTGTAAATTCATCTAAAAAAAAAAAATGTGGTAACTGAGAACATTCTGAAAATTGTTGTTCACAAAGTTCACTTTTAATTGAAGAAAAACCTTCTTAGAAAGCGAAAGACTGGTGTCTGCCACAAATTTACGCACGTAAAAAATAATTGTTATATTATTGACGAGTTAAACTCCGTTTTTCTCTTTTTAAACTCCCAAAGAGTTGACGTTATATAACGTGTGTGTGTGTGTGTGTGTGTGTGTGTGTGTGTGTGTGTGTGTGTGTGTGTAAATTGTGACTTTCTTCATGATTAACGGACGTGTTTTTTGTATTTGGTTAATACGATAAAAAAAAACCAACAAATGAACAATACTGAGGAATCTGTGTTTATTTAATAAAGAAAATTTTATAAAAGAAGTTTACGAGTGTCTGCTGAAGTAGACGAAAAAAGAGTCTCTTGAAATTTTGTCAAGTGTTATTTTAACGGTGATTTTTTTTTTTCGGAACTTTCCTATGTGTTGACAATTTTCTGTGAAAATAAACATCTTGTTTTGAATAATATATATATATTTTTTTTCTCTGTGGTATACGTTAACTTGCTATTGATACATTTAAAAAGAAAATGACATCGGAACAAATAGCGACGTTGACGAAAACGTTAACTGAGAGTTTAATCGCTCAACAAAAAGCCCAAATGGATTTTCAAAAACAAATGCTAATTCAACAAGAACGTTTCAAAACTCTTGTAATACAACAAACGACGGATAATCGCTTATTTTGTGAAACGATTTTGTCAGAAAAATCTAAGGAGGGTGCATCCAGATTTTTTCCGGCTGAGGGTATAGCGAACTTGCTTTCAGAGTTTTAATATGACTCAGAAAAAGGTGACACTTTTCTAACCTATTATTGTAGGTTTGAAACGATATTTACAAAATGATGCGAGAAGTGGTCAGATGAGGAAAAAATGACACTATTACTCAAAAAAATGGGCACAGAAGAAAATACTAAATTCATGAATTTGATATTGCCTAAAAAACCGGAAGAGATCTCTTTTTCTGAAACGGTGCAAATTTTGTGTGTTATATTCGGTGAAAGAGATAGTCTTTTTCATACACGGTATAGGTGTTTAAATATGTCAAAAGACGAAACTGATGACATTGTCACATATGCGGGCAAAGTCAACGCGCAGTGTGAACTGTTTAAATTAAAGGATTTATCAGTGGACATGTTTAAGTGCTACAGTCCAGGGACTGACAGCACCAAAGGACAAGGATTTAAGGTCAAGGATATTATCAATCATAGAGCAAGACCCGGAAATGAACTTGCAAAAAGTGACTGAAGAATGTCAAAAATTGATAAATGTAAAAAGGGACACTACGAGGATAGAGGGAAAAGTCACATCCCAAGTCCAGGTAGTAAAACAGAAGACATTTCCAAAAGACAAAGGGAAAAGTTTTGAATGTTGGAGTTGTGCGGGTCCGCACTTAAGAAAAAACTGCCCTTATAAAGACCAACGTTGTACCAAATGTGGCCTAGTGGGACACCGGGCATCCCACTGCCGAACTAAGCAAGACAAAAGACGGAAATGGAAGCCAAAAGTAAATGTGGTCTTGTCCAAAGAAGAAATAAAACAAGGAGGGAAACGGAAATTCGTTCACACACAAATAAATGGTCACTCAGTGAAGCTACTTTTAGACACAGGTAGCGACATATCAGTTATCGACGAAGTGACCTGGAAGAGAATTGGTGGTCCAAAACTGAGAAAAACAGAAAAAATTGCAAAAGGTGTTTCCGGAGAGCGATTAAAATTCATGGGAGAATTTAATTGCAGTGTTTCTCTTGGATCGAAAACTTTTTCCTCAAACCTTTCAGTTGTTCCAGGAATAAATTCTTGCCTTTTTGGAATTGATTGGATTGTTTTGTTTGATTTATGGGAGCTACCCATAAATTCATTTTGCAATAATGTAAGAGCGTTGGAAAAGAAAAATTCCAAACAAAATGACCATTTTCTGGCAGTGTTAAAAAGTGAATTCCCCAAAGTTTTTTCAGAGGGATTAGGAGTGTGCAGCAAAACTGAAGTAAATTATGTGCCTTTTTCTTCAAAAGAAGATATTGAAATTGAACTAAAAAGACTACAGAAGAATGGTGTAGTCGAAAAAGTTGACTATTCTGAGTGGGCGAGCCCACTGTGTATGTTACAAAGAAAAATAAGAAGATTTGAGTATGTGCCGATTTTTCTATAGGCCTTAATGACTGTCTGATGGATCATACTTATCCACTTCCATCTCCTGAAGACATTTTTACAAAGCTGAGTGGAGGTAGAATTTTCTCCACAATCGACTTATCGGAAGCTTACCTTCAGGTAAAAGTCAGTGGAGAATGTTTTAAGTATTTGTGTATCAATACACATCTAGGACTTTTCCGACTAAAAAGACTTCCTTTTGAATTAAAAGTGGCCCCAGCACTATTTCAGCGAATAATGGATATGATGCTTGCTGATTTAGATGTTGCAATCGCATATTTGGATGACATCCTTGTCAAAAGTAAAAATGTACAGGAACATAAGGAACACATCAGAGCAGTTTTCCAAAGAATTGAGGAATTTGGTTTCAAGTAGGGTTGGATCAAATACAATTGTATTTGTATTTCAATTGTATTTAAATACAATTTTAATGTAATTGTATTTGTATTTGTATTTTTAGACTTAGGAGTAAAAGTATTTGTATTTGTATTTCTGGTAACCTAAACAAAAGTATTTGCATTTCAATTGTTAAAAGTCAGTATTTGATCCAACCCTGTTCACATACATGTTGCGTACGTGTACCAGTCTACCAGCCCTGTCCACTTCCAGTCGCACACGCTGCTGCTAGTTGAGTGACGATAAGTCTGTGAGTCAAGTAGCTTCAATTCAGGGTTGCCAGCTTGGCTTTTTTAAGGCCAAATTTCACGAATTTGGCTTTTTTTGAAGCAGTTTGGCTTTCAAAATTTTTGTTTGTTTTTTTTTCAAATTTATGCTTCAAATTTGGCCTTTTTCGGATAATTTTATATAAATATTTATTAAATATGGATTATTAAAGAAAAAGTTATAATAAAGTAATTTAAAGTTGTTTGGATGTCTAAACTTGTAGATTTAAAAAAAAAACTTTTGACCTCCCACTCCCATTCATGGATTTACACCCTCTCGCACTAAGCGAATCTCACACCTAAATGTTTAATCCGGTTTCACAGTTACTTACTAAATGTCTATATGGACCCTTTCAAAGAGTTCACAGTTGAGTATGAAACCATTTTGGGGACATTTTTTAGTGCTGGCGCCTTGTCCCTGCCAATTAGGTCACTGAGTATATTTCCTCTGAAATAATTAATTCTTGTATTTTTCGTTTGAAATTCTTTAAAAGTAGTGTTTTGAAATTAATTGAATTAATTTATTTTCAATTTATAGAAATTTGAAAACTTATAACTATAGCTATTTAAAGTTGTATTTAAAATGAATATATTTAAGTATTCATATACTTTTTCCTGAGTAGTCCCAAAAGTTTAATTAAAAGTCAATAATTATAGATTTTCTAACTATCTTGGATTAATAGACACATTTGCCTTAATAATGACGCATAGATTGTTCTTGGAAACAAAGTCTAGTTTTAGAGTTATGACTAAAATTAAATTTATCAATATTTTAGAGATATTTTAAGTTGATACCTCCAATCGCAATACGGCGATCTACTGTGGCAGCACCGTTCTTGGAAAATATTGGGATTTCACTGCAGGCTGCTAATGCTACTAGATGGAACTCTCAACTGACTATGCTTAAATCAGTTCTCAAAGATGTCAATGGCGTCAACTCAGCTATTTGTCTCCTAGGATCGTGCAAGAACATACGAGAATTGAACGTAGTGGAAATAGCAATTCTAAAAGAAGTGGTGCAAATTTTGGACCCATTCCAAGAGGCAATGTCGCAAGTGGAAGGAGAAAACATGGTGACACTTTCTTGCGTTGCACCAGTTGTATTTGGCCTTGAACACAGCCTCAAACTATTCATGGAAAGTAAACCAACCTACTGCTTAAACTTGGCTAATGCACTACAGTCTTCTATCAAAAAGAGATTGCATCCATTTCTTGATAGGACTGATGTCATTGCTGCAGCTGTCATGGACCCCAGGTTTAAGCTGTCATGGCTGTCATGTGAAAAAATGAAAAATAAAAATATTTCGAAGATTGTGGACCTAATTATTTCGCAGTCAACTCAGTTGTCTTTGAAGAACACAGTTCAAGAGAGGAAGTTTTTCATGACCGTGAACACAAATCAAGACGAGGCTAACATGAATGCAAAACACCCTCGTCTTTTTGCCTACATGCCACCAGCTGGGAAGCTAAATGTAAGTCCATCAATAAGCGACACTACAGCGGTAAAGGCAGAACTCGATTCCTACTTAGAAGAATGTGTTCTGGCTTTTGACGTCAACCCACTGAGGTACTGGCGGGAAAACAAGAGCTTCAAGATTTTGAAGCCTTTCGCCAGAAATATTCTAGGGTGCTGTGCAACATCGGCACCATCTGAAAGAGTTTTCAGCAAGGCTGGTAATTTTTATACCCCAGAGCGAGCCAAACTTGGCCCGGAAACTTTCAGAGCTCTAATGATGATAAAATGCAATGAGAACATGATATAGAGTGTAATGTAGATGTCAAATTTGGAAGGAAATATTTCTTCTTTTTTCTTCTTTTCTTCGCATATTTTCAGATTGTTTAAATCAGTTATTGTATTTTTATTTGTATTTTGAGATTGAGGAATAAAAGTATTTGTATTTGTATTTTTAGCGTTAGTATTTGTATTTGTATTTTTAGAGTTAGGAATAAAAGTATTTGTATTTGTATTTCTGGTAACCTTAACGAAAGTATTTGTATTTGTATTTCAATTGTTAAAAGTCAGTATTTGATCCAACCCTGGTTTCAAGTGCCGAAAAATGTGAATTCTTTTTAAAACAGATAAAATATCTTGGTCAAATTATCGACAGCCAAGGCAGAAGACCGGATCCTCAGAGAACAGAAGCAATCGAGAGGATGCCAGCACCCAATAATGTTGCCCAGTTACAATCTTTTTGGGGGTTGACTCAATATTATGCTATTTATATTTCAAACATGCATAAGTTGAGAGCACCATTGAATGATTTGTTAAAAAAAGGACAAAAGTAGATTTGGTCAAAAGAATGCCAAAATGCGTTTGAAGATATTAAGAAATGCCTGCTATCAGATTTAGCTCTAGCACATTTTGATCCACAGAAAGAATTGATTGTTGCATCAGATGCAAGTGACTATGAAGTAGGAGCAGTTCTTGAACTTGAAGATGGATCAACAAAGTCAATAGCCCATGCATCCAGATCACTTTTGCCGGCTGAAAGAAACTATTCTGAAATTGAAAAAGAAAGCTTGGCGATTATTTATGCAATTAAAAAATTCCATAGATTTATTCATGGAAGGATGCTTACTTTGCAAACCGACCACAAACCCTTATTGACTATTTTTGGCTCTAAAAAAGGCATACCTATGCACACTGCGAACAGACTCCAACAATGGAGCATAATTCTACTAAATTATAACTTTAAAATGGAGTACATTTCATCCAAAAATATCGGACATGCAGATGGACTGTCCAGGCTCATCCAAAAGTGTGCTGAACCTTTGGAAAACACAGTAATAGCTGCATTGACAGAGGAAAAAGAACTCTCCGGATTACTGTGCAACACAATTAAAGAGTTACCAGTGACTCTAGACGAAATAAATAAGGCAGCAGAAAAGGATGATTATATTGTGAAAATGAAAAAGTTGGTGCAACTAAATGGAAAATCAAAGAAAGACCCTAAAATTTTACCATTTTCCATTTGTGCTCAAACCTTGATGTACGCAGACAGAGTCGTCATACCGACTACGCTTCAGAGAAGAATTTTAAAAGAATTTCATAGTGGTCATCCAGGCATGTCGAGAATGAAAGCTTTAATGCGTGGATATACGTATTGGCCTACGATGGACCAGGACATTGAAAAACTCGTAAGAGAGTGTCAAGGGTGTTGTAAAGTTATACGGTTATCATTATATGATAACATATTAAGAACAAAGACAAGTCGGAAGACATATTTTTAAACAGTGTGCGTATATATTTTTTATATTCAAGAACAGTGGTGGTGGGAGGGGTTCCTACTGATCTTTATTTTATTTAGTAGAGAGGGACAATCTAAGGGGGATAACTCGAATCATAATATCACATCCCTTTTTTCCCAAAACAACAAAATAGTCAAACACAAAAGAACTACGACGCATTAGGGTGTAGTGTGATTATTCAGCTAAGGACTGTCCTCGTCATACATAAACTTTTTAGGCGGTTTTATTATACGACCACATCTGGATGTCCTTTGAGCTTGATGATGAGTGTTGGGTGTTTTGGGGGATGTATCTGGAACAGGTCTGCCATATGTTGTGGTGGGGTTGGTTTGTTCCATATGTGCGCGAGCCGTTGTCGTGCCGACTGCTGATCCTCCATTGGATTCGAGGGATATTACGGCTGAGGGTGCAGATACTTCCGGGTTCCGCCTTGCTGCGGACTTAGCTTCCCTCAGGTGCCTACAGTTTCGGCCAAGTGACTTTCCAGATGAAGTCTGCACCATGTAGGATCTAGGTTCTGCACATTTCTGAGTGACAACTGCAGGGGACCATTCTCTGGATTCTGGATCATATACATGAACGTGTTGTCCTTTTTGTATTTCTGGTAAGTCTCTCGTGTGCTGGTTGTATAGAGACTTCTGATATTACTGTCTTTGATATAGGCGAGTTGCAGTATTTTCTTTATGGCTCGAATTGTTGGAACACTTTACAGGTAAGTTTCCCACGAGCTTTCGGTTTAGTAGTAATTCGCCAGGTGATGGAATTACATGGTCGATAGGGGTTGATCGTAAACACAGCAGCACCATGTCTACGTCACGACCACTTGAGGTAGGCTTTCGAATAGCAGATTTGATGGCTTGCACACAGCGCTCGGCTAGACCATTTGATTGAGGGTATCTAGGCGATGATGTATAGTGCTCGAATCCCCACTCCCTTGCAAATTGCTTAAATAGACTAGAGCTATAATGAGGACCGTTGTCGCTGATGACTCTCTCCGGGATCCCTTGCTCTCCAAATATTTGTTTAGTCAGCTTGGCTGGAAAATTCTTTTAATTTCCTCACCAAATATGGAATAGTAGTCCACCATTAGCATATAATTGTGGCCGTGATTATGGAAAAGATCTGTGGCCACTATCTGCCATGGCCTCACAGGAATCTCATGTGGCATCAGAGGTTCTGCACTCTGTGCTTTTTGGTGCTGTTGACAAATGGCACATTGTTGTACGACATCGTCTATGTCCTTATTGATGTTGTGCCAAAATACACAACTTTTGGCTCTGAGTTTACATTTTTCGATTCCCTGATGGCCATAATGGATTTTTTGTATAATTCCCGGCTGCATCGCTTTGGGTATGATCACCTGACCACCTTTCATTACAATACCATTTTCGATGGCCAGCTCATCCCGATATGACCAATATGGCCGCATGTTTTTGCTGATTTCCCTGGCTGTGTTCGGCCAGCCGTGCAGAATGGTTGCTTTGAGCTCACAGAGTATGGGGTCAGTTTCTGTTGCTAGCCTTATCTGTGTTATATTTTCTGTGGAAAATTGAACAAAATCCACTCTTATATTGAGGTTGATCTCTTCCTTGTCTTTCTTATTAGGTAAACGAGAGAATCCGTCTGCCAGGGTCATTTCTTTGCCTGGGCGATATATGATTCTGAAGTTGTATCCTTGTAGACGTAGCAGCATGCGTTGCAAACGGGGCGGAGCCGCAATTAAATTCTTTAAGCTGATCATTTCTAATGGCTTATGATCACTTTCTACCTGGAATTTGCACCCATATAGGTAGGTTTTGAATCGCTCACAGCCAAACACAATAGCTAGAAGTTCTCGTTCTATGTTGGCATATCTTTGCTCCGTCTCCGTTAGTGCTTTTGAGGCAAATGCAATCGGTTTTCCTTCTTGAAGGAGTACTGCGCCTAAACCTTTGTTTGATGCATCCACTTGTAGGCTTGTTTCCTTGGCTGGATCGAAGTATGTGAGGGACATTTTGTGGCAAATCAGATCCTTGATTTTTTGCAGTGCTTCCTGGTGACTGGCAGTCCATTGATAATCAGAATCTTTCTTCAGTAGATCTCTCATGGGTGCAGTCAAATCAGAGAGATGCGGGATAAAGGGTGTAAGAAAAAAATGTAAGGAAAAATTCAAGATGGCGCCCGACTCTCTCTTTAACACGGTAAGATATCCTCAACACGGCACAAGAAGCAACAGCCACACGATTCCCCAGCCAACTCAATCGTCACTCCCCCACGTCTTTCCCCTCACCCGCTTTTATCGTCGTTCTAGGCCGGCTAAATTTGCATATTCCGAGAATTCGTGTGACTTTGCGAGACATCATACTTTACAAAAGACGGCGGTCGCCATCTTGGTCCTTCTTTTCTATTTTTGGTCGGTAACGCTGAGCTGGTCTCGAGGTAAGTCTTTTTCCCCTCATCCGTCTCTCCCACGTACCCACACAACACGCAAACACGCGGGCGCTTATCTCCTGGATGCACGTTACACTCCCCCCTGATCTGATGATCACATAGAGAGCACTGGGGGGGGGGGCCTTTTAGTGCGTGTGCTTCTGCGAAGGGGTACATTCACTGTTTCAGATTCGGGCTCTGGATCTGGTTCCGCGCTTATCAGATGAAGTATCGCTATCAGTCTCTGGAAGGGGCTCACTGAATCCGTGCATCGGCAGCTCATCGCTAGACGCTTCACTGCTTTCTTCTGTAGTTGTATGACGCACCTCGGTAGCTGGGCGAAGATCTCGCACATGTCGTGGGGTTCCATCGACCAAAACAGACTGCTGGCTAATCACTCCAGATATGTGTCCTCGCTTAAACTTGTCGGTGCACCGATTTCCTGGAGGCCGCACCCACACTGGATCTCCCACTTCATATCTGTTATATGTTCCCTTGTCGGTTGGCTGCGTAGTGTTGATTCCCTTCACTCCGACTCGGTACGTGTAAATAGCATTCGCAGGTGCGGTTGAAGGGGACGTCCCGTCCTTTGGCGTAATGTTGTACCAATATGTTGCTTCCGCAATAGTACATCGCTTCCTGGCAGCAATTCTCTTGATGCTGCGATGGCTTCTTTCAGCAATGCCATTTCCTGATGGCACATGCGCACATCGCAACCGTAGACGGACGCCCCACTCATCTAACAACTGCCGGACTTGCTGGCTACAAAACGCTGCATCATTGTCAGTCAGGAGCTCTTCCGGCGCACCTCGCTCAAAAAAAATGGATGATAGGTGGCGAACAACATTTGCTGAATCCTGTCTGGTCATCTGCCGCCACACCGCAAATCTCGTAGGCCCGCAATCAATGAGAGTTAGAAAGGGCTTGCCACTGTAATGGGTAATATCCATGGCCAGCCGCTGCCACACACTCTCAACTTCCAAGCGACCCTTCTGCCATCGCTCTGGTGCAGGATCAATAGACTGGCAAGCCTCACAATTTCTGACGATCTGTCTGACATCCATCTTGGTCACTGCTGGGTATGCACGCCTCACAAAATAAAGGGTCCTCTTGATACCCGGATGTCCGCTCTGTGCATGAATTTTTTGTATTTGACATGGGTCGATTGCAACTGCACAAGATCAAGCAGTAATCTCCATTCCCATCTTCGCGGCTTCATGCCATTTGTGAGGTACACGGGTCAGTTGGTCAGCACGATTACAATATGATGGCACCAGAGTGACGCTCAGTGATAACCCATACTCAGATACCAGGTTTTTTAGCGTGTCTAGCCTTCTCCGTATTAACATTTCGCTTGCTGCCTTGGTACGGATTCGTGTCCGTCCTGAAAGTGTGTCAGACATCCAGTGGTAGACACAGAGAGAATCTGTGTACAAGGTCAACTTCTTAGACTGCCACTGCAGGGCCAGATTTACGCCCTTTACAACAGCGTCCAGCTCTGCCAGGTTGATATGCTGAGAATCTGTTACGGGCCGCAGCCAACACGCATCCTCGAACACGTTTCCTCCTTGCTCCAACGATACTCCCAACGCCAAAGAACTGGCATCAACCCACACACCTACGTTGTCTCCGTTAACACACCACCGCCCACAGGCAGGGTCCTTCTTGTTCACTCTCTCCAGTGTCTCTTTAATCATCAGAGTTAGTAGGACATCATCGGATATGTCATCCCAACCCGTGTTTGTTAAATTTGCTCTGCGTTTAATCACACCAACAGCTGCGCGGAGCCAGCCACAGACCGGTAAGTGACCAACAAGTTTTCCACACCAAGAAAAAACGGTCCGCCTTGTAACGAGGTTGGGGATGCTTGGAATTTCACTGCCACGCCTCCATTGTAGGGTGCCATCCTCTTCATAAACATCCAATCCCAATACACGTGCTCCTTCCCTTAAACGTTCGGGATTCTTGCATTCCAGACCAAACTGAGCCAACTTTTCTTTGACACACGACGCAGACTGTACATCTTCATTGACGTATACGTCATCAATGTAAGCTGACGTTGAGTCCCTCATGGGCTTTTCTTGGGACAATACTGTGTTGACAATAGTCTTCATGATCTGTGGTGCCACATTTAGGCCGAAGCCAAGGCGTGTAAGACAGTACCTCTGCCCCTGGAACCAAACTGTCTGGAACGGCCACAACGTCTCATCAACTCGCACCTGTAAATAGGCTTTTCGTAAATCCAATATTGAGACATTAGTGCCTTTCTGACGCCATTCCCTCAACTTACTGGCGCATACGTCAGCATCGGCAGTGTAGGCTTCAATATGCTTGTTAAGCTCCCTATAGTCCAGCACGGGCCGTACTTTCGACTTGTTATGCTGGACTACTGCCATCAAGGGTATTAGACCCTTCGGAGGCCCAAGCTTGTCCTCAGGGTAGGGGATTAACCAGCCATCTTGGATCCACGCCTTTAGTTCCCTTTCGTATTCTGCTCGGGCCTCACTGGGTATAGGGTACTCTGCAACCCCATTCTTGAGTTTAGTCGGTGCCATTCCCTCGGTCCACTTCCAAGATGCAATCCAGGCCCTCTTGCGCGAGTCGTAGTCCACTGTAAAATCCGGCCGATCGATATGGAGCGCTGCACACACTGGGACCTCTAAGAATCGCACCTTTCCATCCCGATGAATTGTGACTCCCCCCAGCGCCTTGATGGCATCGTATCCGAGCAACAGGTCAAACCCCAGGAGATTTCCTTGGGTCACGAGCACATTGATCTTAGTGGCTGCACCGGTGTCCGTGTAGATCTTGACAGTTCCAGCTCCACAGCATGTCTGGGTCTCGCCTCCTATCGTGGTGACTTTGATCTTCCTCTTAGTCCAACTTGGACACAGCCTGGTGCTCACAATAGTATGCGAACAGCCTGAGTCGAGAAGTGCTGAGCAGGGTATCCTGTTTACGTAGACGGTTATTACTGGTTGCGCCTTGTTCAAATTTTGCTCGGGGAGCAGGGCGGCGCTGACGTCCTCTCCCCTGATACGTTTCCCGCACAGTTTTGGGCTAGATGCCCCAAACCGCCACACTTAAAACAGCGCACACGCCCCCTGTTGGTGCATTTCCTTGCAAAATGTCCGCGTCGGCCGCAGCGAAAACATTTCCCATTGCTTGCAGGGTTCTGATTCGGAATCTCCCGAGCGCCAATCTGGCCTGTCTGTGTCGCCATCACAACTGGTTCCCCCAGGTCCTCCTCATCTTTGATGATGGCTCGAGCACGTTCCATCAAGTGTTCCATGGTCGTTGTTGAAACGCTGGTTGAGGCTCTCAGTAGCTGCTTCACCCGAGTGGGAAGGCCCGCCACAAACGCGTACGCGAGCGTCCGCTCCGACACCCTTCCACCGAACAGAACTGCGAGTTTCTTTAACTCAGCGAAGAAAACGTCCACGCTTTCCTCCGGTAGAAGTTTTCGGGAAGCAAATTTTTCATAGGCCGTACAAGGATCCATGGCAAATGCCTTGTACAGCGCAGCTTTAATTGCGGTGACATCTCCCTTTTCGGCAGCACTGAGTTGCTGATATACACTCAAGGCACCCCCAGCCAATCTCAGGGGAATTACAGTGTGTACCCTTTTCACCTCACAAAGGTCGCACGTCAGCTCGACCCTTTCAACCCAGTCGACGATGGACGTGGACCCGTCAAACTCGGGTATGAGCTTTAAGTCAAATTTCGACTCGGTCATAGTCCTAGAGGCCAAATGGCCGAAATAGCTTGTAAGAAAAAAGGAAAAATTCAAGATGGCGCCCGACTCTCTCTTTAACACGGTAAGATATCCTCAACACGGCATAAGAAGCAACAGCCACACGATTCCCCAGCCAACTCAATCGTCACTCCCCCACGTCTTTCCCCTCACCCGCTTTTATCGTCGTTCTAGGCCGGCTAAATTTGCATATTCCGAGAATTCGTGTGACTTTGCGAGACATCATACTTTACAAAAGACGGCAGTCGCCATCTTGGTCCTTCTTTTCTATTTTTGGTCGGTAACGCTGAGCTGGTCTCGAGGTAAGTCTTTTTCCCCTCATCCGTCTCTCCCACGTACCCACACAACACGCAAACACGCGGGCGCTTATCTCCTGGATGCACGTTACAAAGGGAGCTAAGTAGGTGATAATTCCTAACACCTTTTGCAATTCTGTGACATTGCCAGGGCTGGCTAGTTGTTTTATTGCATCTACCTTGCTTGGATCTGGTCATCCTATTGTAGACAGCACCAAAAAATTGATCTGCTTTTGATCAATAGCACATTTTTCGCTGTTTAAGCATAATCCTTCAGTTTGCGCTATTTTCATTAATTTGTGCAGGTTGTTATCATGCTCCTGTTTCGTCTTCCCATAGACAATGACGTCATCAATTAGCCCAATTGTACCAGGGCATTTTTCCAATATCATGTCCATTCTCTGCATGAATACGTCCTGTGACATCACCAGACCAAACGGCATTCTTAAAAAACAAAATCTCCCAAACGGTGAGTGGAAGGTTGTTAACAACTGAGATTCTGTGTCCAGTGGTATGGACCAATAACCGTTTTTTGCATCCAACTTGGAGAAGTGTTGAGCTCCTGACAGTTTGTGCGCTAATTCCTCCATTGTAGGGGTCTTATAATGGCATCTCATGATCGCTCGATTCAGGTCCTTAGGGTCAAGACATAGGTGGAGTTTTCCGTTCTTTTTCCGAATGTATACGATGCTGCTCACCCATTCGGTTGGTTCACTAACCTTTCTGATAATGCCCTGTGATTCCATCAACCTTAACTCTTCCTCGGTTTCATCTTTCAAATGGATCGGGCATTTCCTGGGTGCGTGGATCACTGGTTGATGATCAGGCTTTAGGACTATGTGGTAATCACTTTTGAAGTGTCCTATGCAGTCAAATTGATTCGGGTACGATTTCTCCGATTCACCGATAGAATTAATAGGTTTGTGATTTTCCCTAATTGTGCAGTGGAGGCTTATTAGCTCCAAGTTCCTGAGTGAGGGCAGTCCTATTATCATGGGACCCTCTGTTGTAACCACAAAGAATTTAAGAGCCATCCATTTGTCTTTGTATGCACAATGTATTGAAATCGACCCATGCTGCATAATATTAGATCCATTATATGCAGTTAAAATAGTCTGCTCCTTTTTTGTTGAGCCTGGGATAGGCTGTCCCCGATTAGCTATTTTTCCTGGGAACATTTTACAAAAAGTTCGCAGGGGGAGCGTATTTCCTTCCGCACCTGTGTCCACTTTGGCCTTTAATAGATGGGTGCCTGGTCTATTAGGATGTTTTATTTCCAGTTCTGTGAAGACTTCAGTTCGATCATCCTTTTCCTGTTGAATGGCGTCAAAACTTAATTGTTCAAATTCGTTGTACACTCCCTGGGGCTCTGATTTCAGTGAGCGTATCTGGTTATTCCGCTTATTGTTTTTAATATAGTGCAGTTGTTTATGGTTCTGCATAGTTCTGGCTTGGCCGAATCTTTTTGTGTCTTCCTTTTTGTTTTTGCACATTTTTGCCCAATGATTCTTTTTCCCACAAGCCGAACACGTGGTGCCCCAGGCTGGGCATTTTTCTTTTTGATGTGTGTTTCCACATTGTGCACACTGGCTTTGTTTAATGACGTTTATTTCCCGATAATCACTCCCTTGAATTTCGGTCATCTGTCTCATGTACGTTAGGGACGCTTTGTGCGTTCGCCCACTATTTATGGCTTCTTGAAGCGTCAGCTCCATGCCTTTCGTTAGCAGTAGTTTTTGTAATTCCGGGTGTCTTGTGCTGGTAATTATCTGCTCTATGAGACGTTCTTCGGTTTCCTGGTTGTCCCTGAATTTGCATTTTTTTGCCTGTAGTCTGCACCTAGCAACGAAATCGTCAATGTTTTCTGTATTTTTTTGTTTGTATTGGAGAAGGTAAAAACGTGCAATTCGAAAATTGATTTGGGGTTCTAATCGCTCCTCAAATTTTTGCCAAATAACTTCCGGACACGTTCGATCAGAATCGTTTTTGAACGTCCAGGCGTTATACCTTCTAAGTCCTTCCTCGACAGACAATAGTAAAATGTGATCTACTTGCTTTTCGACGGGAATATTTTTTACAGAAAAATATAGCGAGCAACGTTGTTTAAAAAATCTGAACGCGTCGGCCAGATTTTCCGAGTCCCAATGCATAACTGGTTCGCTTTCGTTTGTATGCGTCATTATTATTGTTCTTTATTTATTTATTTTATTTTGTTTTTAGCAACAAAAAACAGAAATAGCAAGAAACAACAGAAAATTCTATTACTAATTTAAAATTGGCGTACTTACGTTGGACCTTGTTCGCAATGACGATTTTTTTTTTTTTTTTGTACCGCGTGCGTTTAAAAGGAACGAGGATTGGCCGTTAGTTTTTTTAGTCTCTGCATATTTTTTGACGTGGATTTCTTTTTTTTTTCTTTTTTTTTTTTAAAGTTCTTTTTAAATCCCGAGAACAAAGACAAGTCGGAAGACATATTTTTAAACAGTGTGCGTATATATTTTTTATATTCAAGAACAGTGGTGGTGGGAGGGGTTCCTACTGATCTTGATTTTATTTAGTAGAAAGGGACAATCTAAGGGGGATAACTCGAATCATAATATCACAGGTGTCAGCTAGCAGCAAAGGCACCACCTGTGCAGATACAACCGTGACCAAAGACTGATACACCGTGGACTCGGTTACATATCGATTATGCAGGTCCTTTAAATGGACATTATTTCTTAGTGGTCGTCGACAGTTTCACAAAATGTCCAGAAGTGTTTAAATACAAACACCCTACTTCGATGAATACAATAGATGCACTAAGAGTTCTCTTCAGTCGTTTTGGAGTGCCTAAACTATTGTCAGTGACAACGGCACCCAATTTACCAGCAAAGAATTTGAAGAATTCTGCAAGGCTCTAGCCATTGAACAACGGCAATCTACCACCTAAACTCAAATGGCCTAGCAGAGAGGTTCGTCGATACATTCAAAAGAGCCTTGAAGAAAAACCAAGGCATGGACACTGACGAGAAGAGTCTTGAACAATTTTTATCGGTGTACAGGATAACTCCGAACCCAAACACTGATACCAGTTCGTCACCAGCCGAACTGATGTTTGCACGGAAAATCAGATCTGTACTTGACAGAATTTCACCAAGTGCAACCAGAGTAACAACAAAAAAAAGAAAATTTTCCAATAAGGTTTTACAAACCTGGTGACAGAATATTCTTCCTGAATTACAGGAGTGGAAACAATTTTTGGGAGGAGGGGATTATCATGAAAAGAATTGGACACATCTATATTCTGTAAGAAGTAATAAATTCGACTGTCGCAGGCATATAAATCAGCTAAGACCTCGACACACTGATGACTACAAACAGGCAGAAGAAAATGACCTGCCCCTAGAGGTTCTGTATGATTCTTTTAATATTCCCCAACCCTCAACAGAACTTACTCCAGATTTGAGAGTTCCAGCTTCTCCACCAACTCCACCCACTCAAACGATATTGAGGAGAAAAGTACAAGGGTGAAAAGAAAAGTTAACCGGCTGAGCCCCAAGCCAAAAAGCAAATGATATTAAGCCAAATTCTCTTGGGAGAAATTGTCTTAGGGGGCGGTGTTATGGCGAGATGAGCAATTCACCGCCGGAACTTTGTATCGAAAAAACGTTATCACCGGTCACTGGTTGTGAGAGCCTTCCCTGGGCGGGAACACTTAAAAACGTAACATGCTGTCTCTGTAAATATTCTCAATAAACTTCTCTATTTCTTTATTACTTCAGAACCGCTTTATCCATTTATTTCCCTGGTGGAATACCTTTCTTGAATATCCTTTTATTACGGCCACCCATCGCAGGATAATATCAACATGGCAGCAGAGGAGGTCGCAGGCAGTCCCGGGAACGCAAGCAAGAAGCTATTTGTTGGAAGCACAAGAGATTTGGTGAAAATGCCAACTCTTGTATTCCACCTTGCAACTATAAGGGGCAGGGAAAAGCCTAACCCGACAGACGAGAGCGGCATCAACTGTCGGTGCATCCTGCTGTGGCCGCCTACTTTATGTTGTAGATAAAAATACAGGCATCTTGTTTTTGGCGGACAGTGGGGTACAAGTTTCCCTTATCCCGGCAACATCAGTGGACAAAAGGTCTCCTCCCTATAAATTTACTCTACGAGCTATAAACGGTTCGATAATACGGACTTATGGGGAGAGGTGCATGGACCTTAACTTGGGTTTACGCAGATCGTTTATCCACATTTTCATAGTGGCTGACGTAAGCAGTGCTATACTGGGTACTGACTTTCTGCAAGCATTTGGCCCGGTAGTAGATATGTCAGGCCAGTGTCTCCAAGATCCAATCATACAACTTGCAGCATGTGGGGTGGTGGGGACTGGCACACCATTAGGTCCACAGGTAGCACATGCAGACCAGGACGAAGCCTTCCTGAATCTGTTGAAGGAATATCCTTCAATATCGGTCCCCTCCTTTCACAAGGAAGTGTTACCATACGCTGTAACTCATTACATTGAGACAAAAGGCCCACCCGTCCATTGTAAAGCCCGACCTGAAAAAATAAAGGCTGCGAAAGCAGAATTTCAGCAGATGATGCAGCTTGGCATAGTTCGTCCTTCAAATAGCGAATGGGCCTCGCCTCTTCATCTTGTTAGTAAGGGTCCAAATGCATGACGAGCATGTGGGGACTAACGAGCTTTAAATGCCTCTACGAAACCGGGTACCCAGTACCACATATCCAAGATATAACAGCAGTGGCCCAGAATAATAGGGTATTTACTGAATTAGACCTTATTCGGGCATACCACCAGATCCCTGTGGAGCCTGAACATATTCCCAAAACGGCAATTACCACACCGTTTGGAATGTTTGAATTTTTGTGTGTTCCATTTGGTTTATGCAACACAGCTCAAACGTTCCGTTTTATAGACCAGGTTCTGCGAGACTTGCCATTTGTGTGTGCATACACAGATGACGTCCTCATTGCTAGCAGGAATAGGCAGGAACACATAGATCATGTACTTTTGGTCAATCCGAGGTTATATTTTTGGGGCACCATATTTCAGAGAAGGGAATTTCCCCATCCCCAGAGACAGTCAAGTCCATCTGAGATTTCCCTATCCCTGCTACAATGAGACAGTTGCGGCAATTTTTAGGATTAGTAAACTTCTATTGTAGGTTTCTCCCTCATGTTGCCCAAGTACTTTTACCATTGACAGGTATGCTGACAAATGTGAAGAACTGCAACATTACACTATCGGAGGAAGCAATAGCAGCATTCAACAAAGTAAAGGCCATGTTAGAAGACACCGCAAAGCTGTCCTACATTCAACCCGGTAGTTAACTTTGCCTGGCAGTAGATGCATCTGCAACTGGAATTGGAGCGGTCCTGCAGCAAAAATCTAATGGGAACTGGCGACCTATTTCTTTCTTCTCCAGTAAATTGACTGACGCAGAAACACGCTATAGCACATTTTCCAGAGAGTTGTTGGCCTCGTTTTCCGCAATAAGACATTATCGGCAGCTCCTAGAGGGACAGCCATTCTACTTGGTGACTGACCACAAGCCTCTATTAGGCGCTCTGCAGTCCTCCTCAGACAAATACTCTCCCCGAGAGGTTCGTTAGTTGGACTATATCCTACAGTTTACGCCGGATGTCAGACACGTGAAGGGAGCTGACAATATACCAGCAGATACACTGTCACGAGGAATAAACTCCTTCACATTGGGACCTTCCATCGAAGCCAACACCTTAGCTATGGAGCAAGAAAAAGACGAGCACCTGCAGAAGCTTCTGCAGAATAATGGAACATCACTGCAGCTGGTGAAAATGGCACACCCCAACAGCCCTAGAAAAATAGTGTGTGATATCAGCACTAACAAACTGCGCCCATATGTTCCAGCATCCGTAAGGAAAGACATATTCAACGCGGTACATGGGTTATCACACCCAGTGGCCAATGCATCGATACGTTTGATGACAGACAGGTATGTCTGGCCGATGATGAAAGCAGACGCGTGAGAATGGACAAAGAAATGCGTGCAGTATCAAAAGGCCAAGGTCGGTCGACATACACGTGCGCCACTAGGCACATTTCCAGTACCTGATGAGAGGTTCAAGCACATACACCTCGACATCACCGGTCTATTTCTGACATGTGAAGGCCAATGCTATCTTTTGATATGTGTCGACAGATTTTCAAGGTGGTTTGAAGCCTTACCAATGCCGGATATGACAGCATACACAACAGTCAGAACTTTCCTCGCTGGATGGGTAGCAAGATTCGGTGTCCCGGAAAATGTGACAACTGACAGAGGTAGACAGTTCGAGTCCGAACTGTTTCATAAACTCTCAGGACTATTGGGCACCAGAAGTATACACACGACAGCATACCATCCACAAGCAAACAGAGCAGTCGAACGTCTACATCGCAGCCTAAAGGCCTCTTTACGCGCAGTGCTTACCAGCAATACAAAGTGGTTAGAACACCTTCGTCTAATTTTGCTGGGTTTGCGCACAGCAGTGAAGAAGGATTTGAATTGCTCAGCAGCAGAAGCGTTGTATGGTACCACACTACGCCTGCCAGCACAATACTTTTGTGATACACCAAATAAAGTTTGGGACCCTGCATCATTTGTTGATAGACTGACAAGAACCATCGCCAAAATGGCATATTCTCCATCAAGAATAAACAAGTGTGCTAACATATATGTGCCAAAGGCACTAGAGACATGCACACATGTGTTTGTTTGCGATACAGCTAGGTCGCATACCCTGCAACCACCATACTGGACCTTTTAAAGTCAACAAGAAAAGCAAGAAGTATTTCAGCGTCCTCATTAAGGACGAAGAACAAAATATCTCAATTGACAGGTTGAAACCCGCAACACTCGAGGATGCATATTTAGAAGTAGATCCCTCACAAAGGATGCCAGTCAAAGTGACATTGGAAAAACGCCCTTATAAAAAAAACACGTTCGGGCAGACAGGTAAAATGGCCTGCCCATTTAAGAGACTTTGTCTCTACATAAAAAAAACAATCCTCTCACAACATTCAATTAAAAGTACTCTGTATTTGGGGGGGGGGAGTGTTGTAGGGGACTAAAAATTAGAGGACACTGGGGAGGAGTAATCTGCCCCTGCTCTAAGGCTTGTTGGATTTTTCCCTTTGGTCATGGGCAGAGGTGTTGCCTTTTCCCTTTCAAGAAGAGGAGAACCTTCGTTCCACCACGAGGCGAGCTCTGAGAACTTTTTCCACCAGTCGGTGAGTCTTATCGAACTGTTGTATTGTGTTTTATTGTTGTTTAAATGTTTGTCAGTGTATAATAAATGTGTAAACGTAATTGGGCAATTGTGTTTATTCATATATTTTTTGTTTAGTTAAAACTAACAAGAATATCAAACCACATTTCTTCTTAAAAGAAGCTATAATTCTAATAATAACCAAGGAACTTCTCTAACTACTTTAATTAAAAAAACTTAACTCTAACAATACCCCCTTCTCAATCAAATGGACTATCATAAAAAAAGTTAAGTCTTATACTCCAGGCTCTAAGTCATGTCGCCTCTGCACAACCGAAGCTATAACTATAATTACTTCCCCTCAAAGTAACAATGTAATAAATTCTAAAAATGAACTGATCTCTTTCTGTAAACATAAGTCCAAATTTAATTATGGCAATTTTGAAATTACATAGTTATTACTTTTACCTTTTATATAGATATAAAAAAATTTATCGTTTTTCTACATACTTCTTAATACTTTATAATTTAGTAATCCTTTATTTTAATTATTTATCTCTTCTTTGCATGACCGGTTATTTATCTGCATTTTCTGCTTTATTCTTTAAACTTTCCTATCTATCTAATATATCAATCTACCCACACTTTCATATCTTGTATGTATATTTACTTATATTTTACTATATGCATTTACTTACTTTTTTTCTTGCTTTTTCCTGAATTTGCAGATACCGGCCATCCTCTCCCCTTAAATAATTTTTATTTTATTTTATATTTTATTTATTTATTTATTCTTTATTTATTTTCTATTTATTAATTAATTAATAAATTGATTTATTTATTTTCCATTTAGTGCCTTCTAACAACTCTTGCTGACATTTTTTTAAGTGATGACCTGTACATTTCAGTTGACCTATATTATTTTGCCCTATATATTTTTTTCGTGCCTTTAACATTTCCTGTCTGGGTCATTTTGACATTTGTTTCCCTTTATTTTATATTTTATATGTAACTCTATGATCATTTGTTTTTCTCTCGCCTCTTTTTCTTTCCTGATCTTTCTTATTTATATTTATGTCTCGGAAGTAGAGTGAAAAGTATATCTTATTTTTCTTTTATTAATATTATTGGAATTTTTTCCTTGTACACATTTTTGTGAATTATTCCATGGATTTCTGCCTTTGGATTATTATGGACCATCTTCTTACAATTACGGGATTTCCTTGGATTTTACTTGTGCAAATGGAAATTCTTTTAACTTTCTTGAAGTTATACATTTGGATTTTACTGTCACTAGATTATTTATCTTCCACCAGACTATCCATTCATGTGTAATCACCTTTTTCTTTACCATATTCCCTCTGCTTCACTTTTTTTGTTTTCAAGTAAGATCTTTGACTTACTTGTTGTTTCATCAAATACTTTTGCATGCAAAATCCGATCCTGCATTTTGCTAATTCCTACCCTCTGATGAGAAGGAAAGTATTTCTTCGAAACTCCGCGGATTAAGAACTATCCACTTATCAAGTGTTTCCTTTTCAGATTAAATATGTTTTTAACTCATTTCAAAGTGTTTTTCAACATATTTTATTAACTGTTTGCTCGTATTATAAGCTCTATTTCCTATTTGGTTTTATTAAGCTTTTACATTTTGCTGAGATAATTGTATAAATATTAATTCTTTAATATTTATAATATAGTTTAGTTTTACCATCTTGGATCATTTTGGTAAATTTAGTTGTAATTTTTATTTTATATATATATATATATATATATATATATATATATATATATATTGTAATTTATTTTTTTTAAATTATTTTTTCATTTCATACCGTCAGTCATATATATACATGTATATATGTATATATATATATATATATATATATATATATATTGCAATTTAATTTTTTATTTCATAGCGTCAGTTATATATATATATATATATTGTAATTTAATTTTTTTATTTAATTTCATAGCGTCAGTTATATATGTGCGTATATATATATACCTTAAAATTGAACAGACGTCTTTATTAATGTAATCCTCGAGGTTGCAAAAAAAATGCTACACTTTTTTCAGCTGCACATAACTGGCTCGGGTATAATAGGATCTTATGATCAAAAAGTTCCCTTGGGAGTATCAGAGTTCGATTTACAGAGTTAACAGTTTATCCAGAGTTAAAGTCCATCTCCTTCTCGTTTCAACGTAAGTCGTCACTGTCGACAAGTTGAGAAATGTTTAACTTAGACTTTTCGTCTAAAAATGATTCGTTAACATCGGCACGCTGAAACACGTTTAACTTAGATTTTTCATCATAACGGTTCACTCATGCCTTGTTGGACAAACAAGTCCGAAAATGAATTAAACCCATTTTTTAGGGTTTTTAAAATCCCCTCGTGGGGAATATCTTGAGGCAAAGGCTGCCATATGGTGCGGCGGGAAGGGTGACGTCTCCTCCGTTCGCTGTCTTGTCGAAAACTGTCTCCTGAAAAACAAACAGACACAAATTTCGCGCCCAATCTCTTCCGAGTGGCGTGACAAATTATTAACCAATGATAACTCCGCTGCTACTGCTATAATTTCTCACACACTGCCAAGGGAGGGAATAAAAAGTAATGTGTTTGCATTACTTTTTTGAAAATTTGTCAGTTCACTGACAATTACAATTTTTAATTATTATGAGCACTACAATAATATGTGTGTGTCTGTCCAACCCCTAAGATTTATAAAAAAAATTTTTCCAATAAAACAATGTTGATAAGTAATTACAATAATATTAAACACTAACTGATGAAGAAATTCAACTAATGATGTGTAGTTGTAGAACAATTGAAACAAACCCACTCGCCAACTGCGTCCCCCTGAGTAACCCCGACACAATCAAAGTGGAACCACTCCTCACATGAGTCACAACAAATCATGGGAGCGGATCCATCATTGGCTTTGGAACAGGTAGGACAGAAAAAGGGGCCGCCCTCCTCATGGAAATCCATAGTAGAAGGATTTATATTTTCTTTAATTTCTAAAGGAAAGATGTTTCTCAAGGAATGCACTTGTTCGCACCCGTCTTTGAGAACAACAGCAGATCGAACTTGATCATCCTTTCCTAAGATTAATCTGATTACTTTCCCCATATTCCAATACTGTCTTGGCTTATTTGGGAATCTAACAAGAACAATTTCCCCAATTGAAATCTTTGGGCTCTTAATGCGCTGAACCCCAGCATTTGACTCTCGTAGTGACAAGAGGTAGTCATTATGCCATATTTTCTTAAATTTATTGATAAACTTTTCTCTTATCTCAAGAGAATGAATAAGCTTCATACGATTGGGGGGGTCTGGACACAATTCTTCTGACTTATAGTTATTCAACAGTAAACTGGGATGATAGCCCGTTTGTAAAAGATGATTAGGAGTCAAACAATTAGGATCTCTATCAGAAGAATTAATATATGTTAATGGCCTGTCATTCACCGCCTTAATTACATCAGAAATGGCGGTTAGGAATTCAAAATATTCTAATTTTTTCCTTCCTAATGCCTTTTTTAAACATTGCTTAACAGTTCCTATCTGTCTCTCCCACACCCCGCCATGCCAGGCAGCATACAGAGGTATTGTGCGATGTTCGACAGAAACTGATCTGAAATGTTCTTTAAAGTCATCTGATTCAAGAACATCAGATAATAGGACTCCAGAAGCCAAGAAGGACTTAGCGTTATCGGAGTAAACATGGGTTGGTATACCGAACAAATTAGAAAATCTAATAAATGCTAGAAGGAATGAACGAGTGCTCATGTCCGGCACTAGTTCTAAGTGTATGGCACGGAGGTTTATACATGTAAACAATAAAATATACATCTTATTTTCTGAGTCATTGTATCTCACTAAGAAATGACCAGTGAAATCCACTCCCACTTGTTGGAAGGGATGAATCAAATTTACCCGATGCACTGGGAGGACTGAACCAGTAGGAGCCCCGCAAGGTAACGAATTAATTTTTCTGCAAACAATACACGCACGTAGTGCGTTTTTAACTGCTTGTCTACCCTGAGGAATCAAAAATCCTGACAAGCGCAACTTGCATAGAGTGGAGTTAGTACCTAAGTGACAGCAACCCTCATGCGCCTCGATGATAATTAACCTTGTCAGGGCATGCCTTTTTCCTACCAGAAGGGGAAATTTGGCCTCGAACGGTAGAGCTTCTGCATTCTGAATTCTACCTCTGGTCCTGATCAAGTTGTCAAGAAATAAACCCAATGCGGCCACTCTAGGTGGCGCGACCTTAACCGAAGGTTGTTTTAGGTATTTAAGTTCAGCAGGAAATGATTCTTCCTGTATATGAGAAAAAAGTAACAATTTAGCTTTGCTACATGTCACATGATCGATGACGTACTAAATCGCCAAATTTTAGGACCTTCTCCAAGACCCTGATGATTTTTGAAAGCTTAGAGAATCTTTCTATTTCAATTGGAAATTTTCCCTCATAGGGGGGTTCACAATTTGAAACTAAACAAGACACGATCTCTTTGTTAGAATCTTTAAGGCAAGATAAGGAAGAACTTGGCCATTTAATTTCGGGCAAGTTCATCCATTCGGATCCATGAATCCAGAAATTGTAAAGTACTGTAAATTTAGAGGAGTTAATACCTCTGGTTAACAGGTCCGCCGGGTTCTCGGCGGAGGGAACACATTTAAATTTTGGGGAAACACCAAATTTAGTCAGGATTTCTTCAGAGAATTTTGAAATTTCCGAAATCCTGTTCCCCACGAAAACGTTTTTTCTTGGACCTTTACCATTTAATACCCAAGAAAGAGCAACCTGTGAATCTGACACGAGGTAAAAATTAATGATATGAGATGCGTTAAAAACATCTAAAATGTGTGGAACAACTGTGATAGCTAGATAAATAGCCAACAGTTCAATGTAGGAAGTGATCTCCCTTTAATGGGAGCAACTTTCGCTTTCGCGAACAATAAATTACTTACAGCCCCTTGCTTCGCGTATATTGCGAAGCCATATGCTTGTTTAGAGGCATCGCAAAAACAAATAAATTCTGTCGGAATATTGTCTGACAGAACAAACCTAGGGAATTCAAACTCTGTCAACTTATTCAACTCCCCAGCTAGATGCTCCCATAAGCAACGAATGTTTTCTGGAATCTCCTGATCCCATGATAATTTTTGTTTCCATAATAGACTAACAATAATTTTACCCTGGACAGTGACAGGTAAAAGGAGTGACAGTGGGTCAAAAACACTGGCCACTTGGGAAAGAATCTCCCTTTTTGTTTTAACTTCAGAATTTACCGAAGAGGGAATAATTCTAAGAGAATCATTTTCTACAGAATAATAGTAACCCAACACCTTCTCAAATGAAGTAGCAGGAGTACTGAGTGAGTTATCTATCGACATTTTATTCCTTAGTTCAGGGTGATTGGAGTTGCAGCACTGTAATTGGAATCCTGCCTCCCCCAAACGCTTACTAACCAAGGTGTAAACAGAGCAAAGGGTCTCGTGGTCGTTACTTGTGGTAACGAGATTATCCACATAAAAATTATTTAATATGGCGGACAAGCGATGTCGTTCCCATATTTCTTTGCGTGATATTTAAGCAAAAAATTCAATATAAAGGGGCTGGCGTTGAACCCAAACAACAAAGTATTGAATCTATAGGTATGTAACTTATTACCTATTAACAAATGAAAACAAAAACGGTTTTTATCTTCTAACGATTTTAACTTAATTTGTAAGAACGCCTTTTTTAAATCTCCTAAGAGCACAAAGAGGTTCTTTCGGAATCCGACTAATAATTTCAGCAAATCTGCTGTCAAATTAATGCCCGCATAGGCAGCATCATTCAATGATACTCCTCCCTTAGCCTTCAGGGAGCAATTGAAGACCGGCCTGATTTTAGTAGTAGTGTTTACATCCTCCTTTATAACAGGTCTGTGTGGAATCCAAATGAATTCATTTTGACGACCTGGAGGAACAAGGAATTCTTCTATTATGTCCTCCTCCTCATAATTCCTGAAGACTTGAATATAGTCGTTTAATTTATTTTTTCTTTTTAAAGACGAAGTGACTCTCGCAAATTTTCACGGACATGTTATGATTGTCGCTAACCAAGGGAAGCAACTCAAACTTCCACGGAAGGTCAACAAAATAATAACCTCTCCGCAGAGATATGGAGTCCTCGAACTCCCTAATTTTTTCCGTGTCAGTGATCGAACATTTTTCACCCTCCTCAATTCCGATTGAATCGAGAGATAAAAATTTTTCAATCCCTCTTTCGACATCCTAAATACCGAACAGGGATTCAAAGTTGTCCTTATAGGAACAAAGGGGGTTCAAAGCAGATTCAACAAGGAAACTGTCCGTTGGACTTAGTTTATCGTATTTGCCCTTGGGGGGAGGCAACTCAGACCTTTCATCCAAGAAACCTCCTGCCCTTCCCCATGGAATGAGGGTTTCATCTATCTTCCATGCCATACCTTTTAAACAGGGGGTGGCTCTTAAATTTTTAATATGTTGCAAAAGGTCCAATCCCATAATACCTTGCAACTGCGCACCATTCTGGTCCCTATGCCCAGGACACAGCCGGTAACTATTCTCTTCGAGATTGTGTATTGCAGCCTCAAAGTCACTAACTTGAAATCTCAAGTTCAGGTCAGTCAGGAATAGGGCGTCATAGCTAAAAGGACTTTGAAGACCTAATTTTACAGACACCCTATACCGAAGAGCACTTAAGTTATTTTGACCCGTAAGTGTATTGATCGGCAAACGAGTCCTTTTAGCTCTTACAGCACCACCGACATGGAGCTGCTCAAGCAATTTGGAAGAAAAAAACGACCTCTGACTTCCCGTGTCCATCAGAACAAAAAAATAGACAGGGCCTCCCTCTGATTTCAAAGAAATCTTGAAAATGGGAAAAATGCTAGAACCATCCGAAGGAAGCATATTTTTTCCCACGAATGGTCTAGTCTGCTTGGGGCACATCACTGTAAAATGTGATTTAGAACCACAAGCATGACATGCATACGGAAAACCTGAATTTCCTTTGCAATCCTTTAATGAATGATTGCCCATACAATTAGTGCAAATGCCTAACTTTTTGGCTTTCTTCAGTCTATCTTCATAACGAGGATAATTAGAGCAATCTCTCAACGAATGTCCTTTTACGTCGCACAATTTACAATATTTACTCTTAACGGTAGGAGACAGCACCGCCATCTTGGATTTTCCAACCGAAGAAGACGAAGAAGAACTTGGCGCCATTTTTTCCCGCTCAGAATTTTCAATCGGGGTGGCGATTAATATTTCTAAGATGTCGAAAACCTTCGACATTATAAAATTGTAAGAGGGAATTCTCTCTTCACTCCTACAAAGAAGTTCCCTTTTAACGTTATTAGGGAATTTTTCAAACAAGACATGGGCTACTAAGGAACCGCTTGTCGAGTCCGGTCTAGAGAAATCCGTGTTAAAGGAATCGTCCAATTCACCCAATTCCACTTTCACTTTTTTTAAAAAGAACTGTAGCTCCTGAATTTTCGTGAACCTATCAGGAGAGGAAAATATATCCTTATAAATTTTTGATTTTATTAATGAAGGGTCCAAAAATTCATCCTTCAAAATAGAAATTGCAACATTATAGTTGTTGGCTTTGATATCAAGATGCGATATTAAGTCAAATGCGCGACCATTTACTTTGCTTTTCAAAAAAATTAATTTCTCTGCCTTATCTATGTTGGCAGTGCAAAATTCAAATTTATTAATAAAAGTTCGAAACTCGAACTTATCTACATTACTACTAGGACCGGTGAAAGAAGGACAGTCTATATTAAAAGAAGCAGATTTGGAAGGATGGGTCGTTTTACTCACACTTAAATCATCCAATCTACATTCTATACCTTCAGTAAACTTTTCGGCCTCCTGACTCAAAATTTCTCTATCTTCCGACGAAGATTTAACTATCAAATCGTCGTAAAGTTTGTTGATATCGAGAAGCCAAACGGAGACTCTATTTCTTTTAGCTTCAGAGATCTCCGCTTCCTTTAAGGCACAGTCGATTCTTAATTTCTTCGACTCAATTTTGGCGGCTAATTCTTTCACCGCCATACCGAAGCCTTTAAAGGATCCCCCCAGCAAACTTTGTTACCGTGAGGCAAAGGCAAAACCAAAGTAAAAGGAAACAACAGACCGAAAGAATCACACTAAATCGTCTACATAAAAATAGCACCGATAGAATTTAATCAGAAGGACAGACACCACTTTAAATTTAAAACTGTGACAACAAGTCCCAGCAACAAAACTTTTTTGAAAATTTACCACTTTCGGTTTATTTAAAATTTAACAGATATTATTATTGTTTTAATTAGGTATGATTCCTCCTTTTTTATTTCACGACCTTGTGGGTCTTACATAAAAGGAAAGAATTACGATACGTTAGTAATATCAATATCGAATTAAAAATGTTTTCAACAAGAATTTATCTATTTATTTTAATATTCATCATTTTTCATTTTTTTTTTTGCAAGAAAAAGGGTCTACATGTGAGAAATATTTCCATTCCCTCCATGTAGCCCTTTTTTGGGGGCGCCTAGCAGTGCATGAAAAAATATAAGCAAACAACAAAATTACCTTAAAATTGAACAGACGTCTTTATTAATGTAATCCTCGAGGTTGCAAAAAAAATGCTACACTTTTTTCAGCTGCACATAACTGGCTCGGGTATAATAGGATCTTATGATCAAAAAGTTCCCTTGGGAGTATCAGAGTTCGATTTACAGAGTTAACAGTTTATCCAGAGTTAAAGTCCATCTCCTTCTCGTTTCAACGTAAGTCGTCACTGTCGACAAGTTGAGAAATGTTTAACTTAGACTTTTCGTCTAAAAATGATTCGTTAACATCGGCACGCTGAAACACGTTTAACTTAGATTTTTCATCATAACGGTTCTACGTGTGTCAGAAATTTCGTGAAAAATAGTGAATAATTCCACCCCATCTTTCCAAGCTTATAACTCCTCGAAAAATGCAATTCAAGCCCTAATTTTTTTTTCAATTAAAGGAGCAAGGACCAAGATTTCATTAAAAAAAAAAAAAAAAAAAAAACGTGTTTTTTTTTTAAAAAGGTTTTAAACTTCGGACTTTACAGGTAAAATTCTATAAGAAAACTATGTTTTTTTTTGTTTTAAATTTGAATATATTATGTATTGACCTTTTCTCTTCAATTTGTGAGTAAATAATTATGTACTCATCGGGTTCTAAATTAATTATTATTAGACATTTACAAAATGGGAGGCGTGAATTATTCGACCCCCTGTCTTTCCAAGCTTATAACTCCTCGAAAAATGTAATTCAAGCCCTAATTTTTTTTTCAATTAAAGGAGCAAGGACCAAGGTTCCATTAAAAAAAAACAAAAGAAAAAACAAATAACGTGGTTTAAAAAAAAGGTTTTAATCTTCAAACTTTACAGGTAAAATTCTAAAAGAACACTGTTTTTTTTTTTTAAATTTGAATATATTATGTATTGACCTTTTCTCTTCAATTTGTGAGTAAATAATTATGTACTCATCGGGTTACTAAATTAAGTATTTACTTTTTAATAGACACTTAAAAATTGGGATGGTGAACTTAAAAAAAAAAAAAACGTTTGTCTAAAATATTATATTCGATTTATTGGAAAGAACATAAAATTTCACATTGACCCTGAAAATATCGTAAAAATAGAATCAATAGAAAAATTTTGATAGATTTTTAAAATTTAAAAATTTAAAAATATTGAGTTTAAAAATTGAAAAATATTGAGTTCGGAAAATTCATTACTGTTTTAAAAAAAAAAAAATATTTCTATTACTTTTAAAACAACTGTAATAGTTTATTTTGGAAGTATAATCCATAAAGAAAATAAATAACCCACTTTTAACAGAGAAATTCCGAGATTTTTATATTGTATTCGCAGTTTCGTGTTAGGGGTGTCAAAAATTCCTACAAAAATTCTGATACTGGTTCACTCATGCCTTGTTGGACAAACAAGTCCGAAAATGAATTAAACCCATTTTTTAGGGTTTTTAAAATCCCCTCGTGGGGAATATCTTGAGGCAAAGGCTGCCATATGGTGCGGCGGGAAGGGTGACGTCTCCTCCGTTCGCTGTCTTGTCGAAAACTGTCTCCTGAAAAACAAACAGACACAAATTTCGCGCCCAATCTCTTCCGAGTGGCGTGACAAATTATTAACCAATGATAACTCCGCTGCGGCGCTGCTACTGCTATAATTTCTCACAATATATATATTTATATATTGTAATTTAATTTTTTTAATTTCAAAGCGTCAGTTATATATATATATATATATATATATATATATATATATATATATATATATATATATATATATATATATATATATATATATATTGTAATTTAAC